>NC_090268.1:17451944-17762129 GCF_040414725.1 Anabrus simplex | reverse complement strand
ATGTAATCCCAAAGATTACAACACACGCCAGGAAATACGAGACTCCGTGAGAATGTGCGCTGCTCTGGCCTTTTTAAAGACGACAGATGTGGAGGAAGGCTGGCTACACATCCACAGTGTTGCTGTAGCACATGAGCAACTCAATGAGCTTTTTTAATATTTCATTTACCAGTGGTTAGAAAACCCTCATTTCCCAATTGATGCATGGAATTGTACCGGCAGGCGACATCGTACCAACAACGCTGTGGAAGGATGGAACCATCGCTTGAATGCAATCATTGGCAAACCACACCCTCGAATAAAACACCTAATTATGGCACTAAAGAAAGAAGGAGATTATTCTGACACGAAAATCATCAGGATTGACCTAAATTTAGAAGGTCTAAAGAGGAGAAACAAGTACATTGTAATGGACAACAGAATAGAAAGAGCCATTGAAAAATTGGAGAAGTCACGAGACATTGAAAAGTTTTTTAGGAACGTCTCCTGCATAATTAACAGGGATTAAGAAGAACAAAAAGTTACTGATTTGCATCATCGGACAACGCATTAGCTGCTGCATACATTGTACACAATGTACATATTTATAAATAGACAAAACTTGACAAGGCTGAAAGGCCGCTTCTTCCATTGCCAGATTTGGTTCGTGTTTTTAATCAAACCTTTGTAGTAATGTGAAAATTGGCTGAACGTGACTTCATAGCAGTCTCGAGCAACGCAGTTAATAGTGAGTATATTATCTTATATTTAATTTCTTCTTCTTCTTAATCTGTTTACCCTCCAGGGTCGAGTTTTCACTCGGACTCAGCGAGGGATCCCACCTCTACCGCCTCAAGGGCAGTGTCCTGGAGCTTCAGACTCTGGGTCGGGGGATAAAACTGGGGATGATGACCAATACCTCGCCCAGGCGGCCTCACCTGCTATGCTGAATAGGGGCCGTGGCCTTATGTTAGGTACCATCCCGGCATTTGCCTGGAGGAGAAGTGGGAAACCACGGAAAACCACTTCCAGGATGGCTGATGTGCGAATCGAACCCACCTCTTCTCAGCTGACCTCCCGACGCTGAGTGGACCCCGTTCCAGCCCTCGTACCACTTTTCAAATTTCGTGGCAGAGTCGGGAATCGAACACGGGCCTACGGGGGTGGCAGCTAGTCACAATAACCACTACATCACAGAGGCGGACTTTTATTTAATTCCCTTAGGAATTGTTTGTCCAGTGAACTACTTTTTTATTATAAGTCCGATTTTGATGTTTGAGGTGTCAAAATAAAGGGAACTTTCCTTAGATGTTTCGAAAGGACAGGATTTCCCTAAATTCCTTTAGGGCTCTCTCCTTAAAGCCCTTCAAAGTCCCTATGTAATTTTAATTAAATAAACGAATATTCCTGCTTCATATATGATAAGATATTTATTTAAACAGATCTTTTAGTAATGCAACTTTGGATATATTTTAATTATCACCTGATTTGCGAAAATATTTGTTTTTATTCTCATTATGTTGTCTACATTATAAGCAATTCATTGTAAAATATAGTTGACTGGTGGCAAACGAACGGAGCGAGTAACGTCCATTATTGCAAACATCAAAAAATTACCTATTTCTAACAAGGAACGCAATGAAATGAAACAGTTATTGTAGACCTGTCAAACTGTCAATCATAGGTGTTTGGACGAAATAGCACTAGTGGGTCGGTAGAGAATTAACTACCTGCCTCTGTTCGTGGAATTGGGACGAAATGGCACGACACGGTTGAAAATCCCACAGAGAGCCCACGTTACCAGCGAGGAGGCAATAATGTGGTCTTAAACGTCGCAAAACGCAAGAAAGCAGCTCATTTCGGTCACATCTTCCGAAGTAACAAATGTAGTCTGATATAAATGATCATTGAAGAGAACGGTGGACGTGGGCCGAGAAGATTGTCCTGGACGTGAAACAAAATAGTAGAAAAAAGCACCCATGATTGTGCCAACCTTTTGAGAGGAGACTGTACAAGGAGGAAGAATAAGAAGAAGCAGCAGCAGCTTAGCTAAGGATGCATACTTAAGGAAGGACGTCAAAAGTCATTACAATCGGTTTCTAGTATCAGAGCCATTTCACAGCATGCGAGTCAACACGCACGGCTATCGGCTAACCATTCTGATGAACGACACAGAGCTATAGTTTTGGTTTTATGGATACGTTCCTTATCTTCAAATTTCCTGTTTCCCATATGCTTATCTCCTTAAGATACAATGAACTCATCCGAAGATAACCGCGGCCGTGATTTTTATTCGAGATATCAAACTAATTATGTAGGTCACAAGCAAAGATGAATGTCGAGGTCATAAATACGGGCGCTTACGAAATTCCTCTTCGTTTTATTTGAAGAGCATTGGTGTGTGCATTCAAAGGAATTTCAAGAGCTTGTTCGACATTTGCTCACCGATATTGTCTGACAACCTGTGTTCTTGTGATATCTGTAGTAATGTGTGTAACTGCAACCATTCAGGATTACGTATGGGATAGGAGTAGAAATAAGACAGTAGGCCTATTCCGTCCATTATCTGAATGAGTGTGGAAAAAAAAACTTGGGAAGAAACCACATTTATGACAGAGGCAACGCTAGGATTCGAATCTCTAATCTCCGAACGGTGCAGTTCCCAGTCCTATCGTCTGCTACAGCTGGTGGATCTCCGACAGTTAGAAATGCAGGTCTCTTGAAGCCACTATAAATGGATGTCCATGTGCGGTCCGGAAGTTCTAGTTCAAGTGCGCCTTCAGAAGCTACAGGTGCGGCCCAGGAAGTTTTAGGTTTCGTCCAGATGCGACTAGGGAAATACCTGAATTAGGTCGAAGTTAAACCTAGTACACAAATGGCATTTTCGTTTCCATGTTCAGACAACTGTTTCAACAGTGCATCACTATTCTTCATGTTAATTATAGCTTTCAGTACCAAAGTGGGATACTGTAATATTGGCTATGTAAAATATGTTTCAGGTATGGTTAAAACATTGTTAGTACATCTGTAGTCTTCGTCAATTTAACGAACTGAAACCTTGTGGAGTTCTGCGGCAATGGCATAATTTTCATCCTTGGGAACTCTGTTCCTTCGGTTATCTTCCTTTTGCCTGCTTGTTGGCTTCTAATATTTATGTATGTTTCAGTCTGAGCTATAGAACATCTATAAAAACGAAAATTTTGCGAGATTTGTATAAAATAGTCTATACCTTTTTGTTATATGTACATTTAAAGTCAGAAGTGGTGGTAAATATTATTTCCCACATGATTTCAAAATAGGCCTGCTGCTGAAACGCTAATTGTCCAGCTACCATTAGGCAACTGCAACCAGTAATTTGTTCTACAAGAGAACATGCTTATTTATTCCATCGTAAGTAGTTACGTTGTTTCTGTGTATAGGACAATGCTTACCAAACATATTATTTCGAATGACAGTTCATTACCTAAATTTAGTAGTGGAAATTGTTTTGAGGTCAAGTGTTTCCTTTATTTCAAAGGCAGATCATGTTTCAATCAATCAATCAATCAATCAATCAATCAATCAATCAATCAATCAATCAATACTGACCTGCATTTAGGACAATCGACCAGGTTTCAGATTCCCGATCTGTTGTTTTCCTAGCCTTTTCTTTAATGATTTCAAAGAAATTGGAAACGTATTGAACATCTCCATAACTCCCTTCCTATAAATGAATATTTGCCCCCAATCTGTCCTCTTGAATTCCAACTTTATCTTATTATTGTGATCTTCCCTACTTTTAAAGACGCCACTCAAACCTATTCGTCTACTAATGTCATTCCACCCCATCTCTCCGCTAACAGCTCGGAACATACCACTTAGTCGAGCAGCTCGCCTTCTTTCTCCCAGTTGTTCCCAGCCCAAACTTTGCAACATTTTGGTAACGTTATTCTTTTGTCGGAAATCACCCAGAACAAATCGATCTGCTTTTCTTTGACCTTTTTCCAGTTCATGAATCAAGTAATCCTGGTGGGGGTCCCATACACTGGCACCGTGCTCCAGTTGGGGTCTTACCAAAGACTTATACGCCCTCTCCTTTACATCCTTACTACACCCCCTACACACCCTCATAACCATGTGCAGAAATCTGTACCCTTTATTTACGATCCCATTTATGTGATTTCCCCAATGAAGATCGTTCCTTATATTAACACCTAGATACTTACAATTATCCCCAAAAGGAATTTTCATCCCATCAACGCAGTAATTAAAACTGAGGACTTTTCCTGTTTGTGAAACTCACAACCTGACTTTTATCCCCGTTTATCATCATACCACTGCGTCGCAAGCAATTCGTATACACCATACAAATACATAAGTGAAGTGTAGGAGTATTTCTCTTACATGATCCTTGGTAGGAGTCACCAGTCGCTAGGAATCTTTTATACCTAGCGTAACATTAATGGAGATGACATTCCAATAATTTGTATCATTTCTTGCAATTTCAGGCCTAATTACTGTCAACAAGAATTGAACGTCTTGTAGGGACATTCTCAGAAAGTTTTGAAAGCCTGCTGCATCATGAGTTAAAAGTTCTGACAGAAGTGTCTGAAGGAGGAAGTAGTCAAAAACTTATGTTGTTTATTCGAGGGAAGGCTATATCAGGAGCTCCAAGTATTAGAGGGACTAATCAATTTCCAAATCCCCCAATTATAATGGGCATTACCATAAAGAAAATTACAAATGCGTGGGCAGTGACAATTACGTTATAAATTTGGTCATCACCTCTCCAAACTTAATTCTAAACGCCTTTCCAACATTTTTCTTTGTCACAGTTTGCGCCTGCGCTTTTCTCTAATTGCACGTATTAAAACAATGAAAGCTGCAGCTGTAAGTATTTTCTTCTTCCTGACCCTATCCATTGTAATCTCACAAACAGATATTTTGGTGTGGACACAAAGTTAAAGAAGTTTGTTAACAAAAGTTTATTTGGTGTAGACACAATGTTAAAGAGGTTTGTTGACAAAAGTTTATTAACATCTTGAAAATTTTTTTCGTTAACATTGTTAACTTTGGTGTGGACTAACACATTACTTGCCGTCTAAAGGCCGGTCTCCACTGATTAACATTAACAACATGTTAAATGTTAACCGGTGACACCATCAACATGCTAAATGTTAAATGTTGAATACTGTTTCATTTAACATTTTGTCCACAGTTAATAAATATGTTAAACTCTACTTCCTTTTTCTATATACAGGTAGTTCATTATATCAATTGCGGTAATACATTTAGGTGGTGTCTAGTATTTTCAAACAAGGTCAATGGACTCAGATGAAGAGGATTTGGCCTTTGTTATTGCCACTGTTGCTTCTTGTTGTGATTTAGAAATGCAGTTTTATTAGACACATTTCCTCCCCTCATCCTGCTTATTGCTTCAAAAGCAAACCTCTTTGAAGTAAAACTTCGTCTTCTCCCGCCCCCGCCCCCCGACTTCCGACTTTTCTGATTTTTTTGCAATACTCTACTCTACTGGAAGCGGAGGGACGCTAGTTTTTTTTCGATGCACTTGCGGGAATAATTATAGATAATTTAAAGTTCCTGGAAACTGTCTGTTCTTCGCTTTATCTCTGTATTCCTTTGATGAGACATCCTACAACAAACAAGGCCTTTCTATTATGTCATTAATTAAGTCCAAAGTAATCTTGCTCCACTCTATTTCTGACTATAAATTTTAGTATAGTGCAGAGATAACGACATGCTTGCGCGTACCGGTATTATATTTGTAGCTTATAACAAAGAGAATGAGTATTGCGGAGTGTTGTAACTATAATCCTACTTCACGAGAAGCACGTCATTTGGGTTGTTTAGGCTATCTGTGGGACTAGAAACAGCACGTAAGTTGCCGAACCTGTGCCGACATCTCACGAACAACGAACTGACTTGACATGCTAAAATGTTAACCTCAACATTCTGAGTTAACATGCAAAGTCAATTAGAAGACTGGAAGACACAATCACAATATACATGTCAATTGTCTGCCTGTCTGTTAGGTCATCAGCCCAGAGGCTGGTTAGATCCTCAAATAGCATCACCAAACGCTATACAAACCAATGGCAGTACCAAAATAAGGCGTACTAGGCAAGATGACGAGTGAGGTAGTTTGCCATTGCTTTCCTCACTGGGCCAGACAGTGCTATTGTAGCACAACTAACCCTATGAGCAACACAGTTCATGACAGTCGGACGTAACATGTTAAATTTAATATGTTGGTGTTAAATGCAAATCAGTGGAGACCGGCCTTTAGTGCAACAGACCAGACAGCTTGGGTAAGGTATGCTAGTTATAATAGTTAACACTCGAAGTGTTCAGCGCCACGCATCGGATGTTTCAAGAAAAATATCAATATGTTAACAGTATGTATGTATGTATGTATGTATGTATGTATGTATGTATGTATGTATGTACAGTCCGTCAGCGATGCCGCTGGTGGGATCCTCAACAGCTCTGCCATCAGCTGTCATAGATGGCCTAGGCATCACTGAAGAGGCGTACTAGGGAAATGAGGAGTGAGGTAGTTTCCCATTGCTTTCCTCACCGAGCCAAAGTTGCTATTACATATCAGTCTGCCAAGCCCACTGAAATGCATACACCAACCGACCCTTTGAGCAACATTTTCAAACCATTCATAGCAGGGACTGGCTGCATAAGGATTGGCATTACTAGCATCGCTCATACCTCAGTCACTTTCATATTGTCAAAGCCAAGGATAAGACAGACACAGATCTATGAAAGTAACAAAATTGCTCTAGCCTAAACCAGAAGACATAGTGCACTGTAAACATTAGATCCTGCCAGCAAAGGCATGTTAACAGTATAGCCACTAGCAAATCGCCTTGTAATAAAAAGAGCTATTTTATAAACTCAACTGTAATGAAAGTATATCTCACTTTTGGATTTCGACATATATAAAAGTTTTGGGATTATTTATTGAAGGAACGTGTAGCGGAATTATTTCAATATACTCAGGAAAATATTTATGTTGCCCAGCAAGCGCGAAGTACAAGAATTTTGTATTCTCTTGCTGGGTACCCCTGGGTTTGCCTGTAACGGTGGTAGGGACTGAATTTTTGCAGTGTTGTTCTTGTAGAATAGGTGACGTTTTCGGGAGTTGTGAGGTGTTCTTCGTCGTGAGGAACACCATCCCACGTCTGTCGTCACTCACTCAGTTTAGGTTAGGATTTTAAGTTAAAACATAAGAAAGTCCCAGTATATTTCTGTGAAAACCGTAACTTACGATGCTTTACCGCGTGAAACTGTAAGTACAGTGTTTAAAATCTGCTGCACCTTATGTTATCAATCAATCAATCAATCAATCAATCAATCAATCAATCAATCAATCAATCAATACTGATCTGCATTTAGGGCAGTCACCCAGGTGGCAGATTCCCTACCTGTTGTTTTCCTAGCCTTTTCCTAAATGATTTCAAAGAAATTGGAAACGTAATGAACATCCCCATTGGTAAGTTATTCCAATCACTAACTCCCCTTCCTATAAATGAATATTTGCCCCAATCTGTCCTCTTGAATTCCAACATTATCTTCATATTGTGATCTTTCCTACTTTTAAAGACGCCACTCAAACTTATTCGAATCGTCGCCATAAGACCTATCTGTGTCTGTGCGACGCAAAGCCGCTAGCATTAAAAAAAAAACCCATTCGTTTACTAATGTCATTCCACGCCATCTCTCCGCTGACAGCTCGGGACACACAACTTAGTCGAGCAGCTCGTCTTCTTTCTCCCAGTTCTTCCCAGCCCAAACTTTGCAACATTTTTGTAACGCTACTCTTTTGTCGGAAATCACCCAGAACCAATCGAGCTGCTTCTCTTTGTTTTTTTTTTTTGTTTTTTTCCAGTTCATGAATCAAGCAATCTTGGTGAGGGTTCCATACACTGGAACCATACTCTAGTTGGAGTCTTACCGAAGACATATGCCCTCTCCTTTACATCCTTACTACAACCCATAAACACCCTCATAACCATGTGCAGAGATCTGTACCCTTTATTTACAATCCCATTTATGTGATTACCCCAATGAAGATCTTTCCTTATTTTAACACCTAGATACTTACAATGATCCCCAAAAGGAACTTTCACCCCATCAACGCAGTAATTAAAACTGGGAGGACTTTTTCTATTTGTGAAACTCACAACCTGACTTTTAACCCCGTTTATCAACATACCATTGCTGCTGTCCATCTCACAACATTATTGTGGTTATGTTGCAGCTGCTCACAATCTTGTAACTTATTTATTACTCTATACAGAATAAAATCATCCGCAAAAAGCCTTACCTCTGATTCCACTTCTTTACTCATATCATTTATATATATAAGAAAACAAAGGTCCAATAAACTGCCTTGGGGAATTTCTCTCTTAATTATTACAGGGCCAGATAAAGCTTCGCCTACTGTTATTCTCTGAGATGTATTTCTTAGAAATATAGCAACCCATTCAGTCACTTTTGTCTAGTCCAATTGCACTCATTTTTGCCAGTAGTCTCCCATGGTCCACCATATCAAATGCTTTGGACAGGTCAATCGCGATACAGTCCATTTGACCTCCTGAATCCAAGAATCCTGGAATCCTACAAATTGAGCTTCAGTGGAATAACCTTTCCTAAAACCGAACTGCCTTCTATCGAACCAGTTATTAATTTCGCAAACATGTCTAATACACTCAGAATGCCTTCCCAAAGCTTACATGCAACGCATGTCAAACTTACTGGCCTGTAATTTTCAGCTTTATGTCTATAACACTTTCTTTTATATAGAGGGGCCACTATAGCAGCTTTCCATTCATTTGGTACAGCTCCTTCAACCAATCAGTCAAATAATTACTTCAGATATGGTACTATATCCCAACCCATTGTCTTTAGTATATCTTCAGAAATCTTATCAATTCCAGCCGCTTTTCTGGTTTCCAACTTTTATATCTTATTGTAACTGTCATTGTTATCATATGTAAATTTTAATACTTCTTTATCATTAGTCATCTCCTCTATCTGGACATTATCCTTGTAACCAACAATCTTTAGATACTGCCGACTGAATACTTCTGCCTTTTGAAGATTATCACACACACACACTCCCCTTGTTCATTGATTATTCCTGGAATGTCCTTCTTGGAATCTGTTTCTGCCTTAAGGTACCTATACATACCCTACCATTTTTCACTAAAACTTGTATGACTGCCAATTATGCTTGCCATCATGTTATCCTTTCCTTTATACAGACGGGCTACTATAGCAGCTCTCCATTAATTTGGTACAGCTCCTTCAACCAATCAGCAGGCCCCGATTTACAAGTGGGCGGACTGGGCATTTGCCCAGGGCGCCAATTTTTGAGGGGCGGCGGCCGGCGGATCGAGTAATTATGGCCTGCGTGAATTATGTCTTAAATTCATTACACTCAAATTACTTTTACTTTCCACAAATTATTTAAATTATTTTATTAGCCTATATAAAACAATTTAAACTATTCTAACTTTAAAACTGAAATTTAATATATATATTTAAATTTTATGAAGACAAATTAATAACTGCAAACAATAAGAAAAGTATTATTTAACTCGTGCGGGTGCTGGATGGGCAATTGTAGTTGATGGCTTGGCAACCCTGTTAGTCTAAACAGCCCTGTCTGCCATTGGCTCGTGACGGTTCGTGTGCGTATTGTTTACATCCGCTCACCATCAACCTGATAACCTCACCTAGCCAAGTCATTGTATCGTAATTCTTACATGTTTTTCAGTATTTAACCAAGAGTAAAAAGTTAAGTGGTGCTGAATAAAAAAACGCGTTGTTAAAAAGCAGAGTGACGAACCTGAACTACTTAAGAAAGTGCCTAAAATGGGAAAGTTCCATACTTGGACTCGTTCAACTCCAAACTCGGAATCGGAATGCGAACATGACTTAACAAAACCTTCGACTTCGACATCGACATCGGTCCCATTTAACTTTCCACAAGAAGACGTACAAGGCCTAGATATACAGACTGATCAGCCCTGTGTTAGTATTAAATTGAACGGTGAGCCTGAAGTTGTCCAGCAGCCGTTTGGAACTATTTCACTATCACAACCTGAAGTAACCTTACCTAATTCATCTTCTATACATGATCCTGCTACATGAAATGTCAAGTTAAATTCAGTCCAAAACAAAACGTAATGGTGGATTTTTCGAAATCTCTGCGAACTTACAGTCTCAAAACATGTTTTAAGATTACTCTTCCTAATGGAGGCGTTGTTTTAAGAGATTGGTTATTGTATTCACAGTCAACTGGGAAAGTAGTATGGAAAAATCTTTTTTTTTTCAAATCATTTTAGGTAAATTAACTGATTAATGTTTATAGCTGAGAAAAATGTATTTTAAATCAGTGTGCGAAGTTTCATGATTATGACTCAAGTAGTGTTAGTTAAATAGCGTTTCCTTTGATATTGTTTTATAACTAATAATCTTGAAAACTGCAATATTTAATATGTAAACAATTATTTTTTTACGGGAACAGAAAAACGAGCGAGGGGGGGGGGGGCGGCTAAAGATTTTTGCCCAGGGCGCTAACTACTTGAAATCGGGGCCTGCCAATCAGTCAAAAAATTACTTCAGATATGGTACTATATCCCAACCCATTGTCTCTAGTATATCTTCAGAAATACTATCAATTCCCTATTCAGTTTCCTAGTAAGTTCCTTATTTTTTTCCTTATTTCCACAGCCATTTCTATTTCTTTCCAATCTGCACCTCATTAAAAGTCTCTTATTTCTCTATTATAATAAGGTGTGTCTACCATTCCTTACCACCTTTAAAGGT
Organism: Anabrus simplex; assembly: GCF_040414725.1. Taxonomy (NCBI): domain Eukaryota; kingdom Metazoa; phylum Arthropoda; class Insecta; order Orthoptera; family Tettigoniidae; genus Anabrus; species Anabrus simplex. Next base: position 17,751,305 of record NC_090268.1, on the reverse strand, counting down.
ACAAACCTGTTTTCACATTCCTCAACAATTGCTTTAAACCCATCCCAGAGTCTGTTTACATTTTTATTTACCGTTTTCCACTGATCGTGGTTACTTATTAAAAACTGCCTTATGCCTGCTTTATCAGCAATATGGTACTGCGTAATAGTCCTACTTTTAAGACCTTCCTTTTTATCACATTTTTTAACTACGACAAAAACCGCTTCGTGATTACTAATACCATCTATTACTTCGGTTTCACTATAGAGTTCATCTGGTTTTACCAGCACCACGTCCAGGATATTTTCCCTCGAGTTGGTTCCATCACTTTCTGAATCAGCTGTCCATCCCATATTAGTTTATTTGCCATTTGTTCGTCATGCTTCCTGTCGTTCGCATTTCCTTCCCAACTGACATTTGGTAAATTTAGATCTCCCGCTACAATCACATTCCTTTCCATGTCGTTTCCCACATACCTGATTATCTTCTCAAATAATTCTGAATCCATGTCAGCGCTACCCTTTCCCTGTCTGCACACTCCAAAGACATCAAGTTGTCTATTATCTTTAGAAATGAGCCTTACACCTAGAATTTAATGTTTGTCATCTGTAACATTTTCGAAGCTTACAACTTGTTTTTTCACCAGAATGAATACTCCCCCACCCACCATTCCTATCCTATCTCTAGGATACACACTCCAGTTCCGTGAGAAAATTTCTGCATCCATTATTTCATTTCTCAGCCATGATTCAACTCCTATTACAATACCTGGTAAATATATATCAATAAAATTACTTAATTCTATTCCTTTCTTTACAATACTTCTACAGTTCAACACTAACATTTTAAGTCATTCCTACTTGATTTCCAGATCTCTGTACCCTTATCACCGCTCCTTAGACCACTCCGTTTCCCTGAATATACCTCCCTATTACCCTTCCAAACAAATTTCCTAACTTGTACGTACCACCGCGGTTTAAGCGAAGGCCATCTGAGCGCAGATCCCTATCTCCTACCCACCCATTAGGATCTAGAAATTTCACTCCCAGTTTCCCATATACCCACTCCATAGTCTCATTTAAATCCCCAATTACCCTCCAGTCAGTATCCTTCTACACAGTATTCCACTGATAACTATCTCCGCTTCCTTAAACTACACCCGTAGGCCTATCAGATGCCACACATCCCTAAGTATGTTGGTACTTATACTTGCTTGCCTTACGTTGTTGGTACCAACGTGAAACACTACCACCTTCTCCTTCCTCTTCTCCTCCTATTCTACTTTCTTCAACATCAGCCTCAACCGAATTATGAATACCAGTTTGGAAATGGTAATGTGGTGGGGCTGTGATTTGTTTGTCAGCTGCGGTAACGAACGTGTTCAACGCACGCTACTGACAACAGGGACCTTTATTCTACAGTTGGAAAAGAAATACACTACCAAACCGAGGTATAGGAGAGAGTAGTGTCCTTTGACCGAGAATTTCATGTTACGAAATATGTTTTTAAGCTACGAAATATAAAATAATGTTTCAAAACGTCTTACGTTATCAAAGCTAAGTGAAGTTTTTTTCTAAAGGTCTGATAGATCATTTTCTCCCATCAACTCATCAACGCAGGAGTGGTCTACTACAGTTAGGATGCAAAACTCGACGTTACAGTCCAATTCACGGCGAGTTAACTTTTGCTTGTACACATCTACGCTTAACCATTCAGCGTTAGTGCAGCCCGACTATGGAATATTTTACCAGTCGACGTCAGAAGTATTTCCAGCAGCTCAGCTTTTAAACACGACTGTGTCGAAATACTAGATAAACATGCATGAATCATCTAGTTTTGACCTGAAAACACCTCCCACTTCCTCTTCATCGTTATTTCCCTCCTCTTAGGTTATTCTTATTATTAGTAATCTTTCTTCATCTCTCATTTGAAGGCGATATCTCGGTACCTTCTTCAAATTTATATATTTTTAACATTTTCTTTTAAGTAACATATCTAGTACTTATTATTCAATATACCCTACGTACAATGTATTATATAGATGATTTTGTTTTTAAGTACGATATTATTCTTCCTTAATATCCCTATGTTGATTATTTTATTAACACCATTACAGTTATTATTGTTAATATTGTTTTTATATTATTGTCATCAATAGTTATTATTAACAGCGTTCTAAGTTAAGACTGGTTAAGTGTAAGAAAGGGAGTATATCCCTAACTTTGCCAGAATAAGTAAAACATTATTATTATTATTATTATTATTATTATTATTATTATTATTATTATTATTATTATTATTATTATTATTATTGTATGTATTACGGGCTGACTCGTGCGTTATTTCCGGACATCTGTCTCTTCCTGTATGAACATACTGTTGTCATACCTTTTTGTGGCACGAGTTCCAGAATGAACTCTGCCTTCGCAAGAAATAATCTGATAATTTTCAAATCAAAGCAAAACTTTGTGTGAACATGAAGTTTTGATCTTCTGCTTGTGAAACGGGTGTGCTTCCAACCACTAGGAAAGCGGCAAAACATGCCGATAAAATATTCCTGTGGTAGCTACAAAAACAGAACGTCAACTGTAACAATCTAGCGTTCTGTATCGCCACAATGCGCTCCGGTAGCTGAACTGTCTTGGCTATGAATGGAAGATAGATGAACAAGTTCTCTTTCGAAAGCCGATTATCGGAACAAAATGCTGCTAGAATAGATGGGAAAACTTCGTTGGAAAACCACTAGTGTGGACAAAAATTGTCGTTAGTTTCTCGACCATCATAAGATCGAGTGCGGGCTTTTCACGTTGATTCTGTAGGTCATGAAGACCAGCTCATGCCAACAAACGGAAATATACTACAAGATTTTGATCGAAGACATGGCCAGCACGCTAACCATTTGGCCATAGAGCCGGATGGAGAGTGTAGCATCAAGGGTACTCACTGTTCTGCAACGATGAAATTCATTTTTATAATAAGAATTTTCTCGTTGCTGTGTATGTGTGTACGTACATCACGGGTATATGCATGTTTGATGAAACTGTATAATGTGCGTAGCTGTAATTAATTTGCCCCAAGATTAGAATAGGTGACCAAGGACTATTAGTATGATGCTATCCCAAAAATAAGTTGCTGTGAAGAGATAACAGAAGGCAATTTGCTCGGGCGTTGAAACGAAATTCAGGAGGTAACCTGCAGTTGAAACGTGAATTAATGTTTATGGTACTAAGGCTAAAATTCTATTTTTGTCCGTTCCATTGAAGTGCATATAATGTCGGGTGGTTCAGTTGTGAAAATGACAGGCTTCCAAAAACTAACATTGCGATTGCAACGAGTTTCCTTTCAATGTTGACAGGCCGGCTCAAACAAATCTTCCGCAATATGATTTAAACACGTCCGTACCATTAACAGTGATTGAGGACGTTGAACATTCGTTGGTGTTTGAGGCGTCATTGATGACAGTTGATCCTTAAACCAACAATGAAGAAACTAGACATCTGTATGGTATTTAATGTGATGAATAAGGTTCGATGAAGCCATTTTCCGTGGTAAATTTAATGAATTAAGGTCCTCCCCCACGCTTGACAAAATACCAGCACGTCGGTGTCTTCAGCAACCGCTAAAAACGTAGAATAAATTATATTTTTAAAGAAAGAATTAGATGAAGTATGAAAACGAAACGAGCTGAGGTCACTACGTGGAGTGACAGTATAAGTAATAAGGAGAGGAAATGACTGATCACTGGAGTTATCAAAAATAGTAGACCATTTTCATTTATCACTCTTTTAATGTACTTTATGCCTTTGCTAGCAGGACCTAGTGTTTGCAATGCACTATGTCTTCTGGTATAGGCTAGAGCAATTTTGTTCTGTCTCTGTCTTATCCTTGGCTTTGACAATATGAAAGTGACTGAGGTATGAGCGATACTAGTAATGCCATTCCTTACGCAGCCAGTCCCTGCTATGAATGGTGTGAAAATGTTGCTCATAGGGTCAGACGGTGCATGCATTTCAGTGGGCTTGGCAGACTGATATGTAGTAGCAACTCTGGCTCGGTGAGGAAAGCAACGGGAAACTACCTCACTCCTCATTTCCCTAGTACGCCTCTTCAGTGATGCCTAGGCCATCTATGACAGCTGATGGCAGAGTTCTTGAGGATCCAACCAGACTTAGGGCTGAGGACTCAACATACATAATGTACTTTAATGTTAGTATTTTTGTGCTTTTTATTCGTTCTTTCACACTCGTTTTTCATTTTAATTTTCTTTCAGTTTTTAAACCTTTCAGTATTCTTAATTTTACGTGTTATTTTTGTATAACACGTGCTTTATACATAATTGAAATTCATCACTAGCCTAAATGAATTTGGAAATGTACGCCTATTTATGTTGAAGGACTGAATAGCCGAAGTTAATATAACTCTTACCTAAGCAGCACCGAAAAGTATGACTATCAATGTTGATCTGCATTTAGGGCAGTCGCCCAGGTGACAGATTCCCTATCTGTTGTTTCCTAGCCTTTTCTTAAATGATTGCAAAGTAATTGGAAATGTATTGAACATCTCCCTTGGTAAGTTATTCCGATCCCTAACTCCCCTTCCTATAAACGAATATTTGCCCCAATTTGTCCTCGAATTCCAACTTCATCTTCATATTGTGATCTTTCCTACTTTTAAAGGCACCACATAAACTTTCATTCTTTCATTCCACGCCATCTCTCCGCTGACAGCTCGAAACATACCACTTAGTCGAGCAGCTCGTCTTCTTTCTCCGAAGTCTTCCCAGCCCAAACTTTGCAACATTTTTGTAACGCTACTCTTTTGTCGGAAATCACCCAGAACCAATCGAGCTGATTTTCTTTGGATTTTTTCCAGTTCATGAATCAGGTAATCCTGGTGAGGGACACATACACTGGAACCATACTCCAGTTGGGGTCTTACCAGAGACTTCTATGCCCGCTCTTTTACATCCTTTCTACGGGCCCTAAAAAGCCTCATAGCCATGTGCAGAGATCTGTACCCTTTATTTACAATCCCATTTATGTGATTACCCCAATGAAGATCTTTCCTTATTTTAACACCTAGATACTTACAATTATCCCCAAAAGGAACTTTCACCCCATCAACGCAGTAATTAAAACAGAGGAGTTTTTCTATTTGTGAAACTCACAACCTGACTTTTAACCCGTTTATCATCATACCATTGCCTGCTGTCCACCTTACAACATTATCGAGGTCATTTTGCAGCTGCTCACAATCTTGTAACTTATTTATTACTCTATACAGAATAACATCATCCGCAAAAAGCCTTATTCCTGATTCCACTTATTTACTCATATCATTTATATAAGAAAACAAAGGTCCAATAATACTGCCTTGAGGAATTTCCCTCTTACTTATTACAGTAACGATGTAGATAATTTCGTTTTGGAACATGAAGAGGCTGTTGATGCTGATGAAATGGGAGACCCAATTTTGAGGTCAGAGTTTGACAGAGCTGTGAGTGACCTAAATAGGAACAAGGCACCTGGAATTGATGATATTCCCGCTGAATTACTGACTGCCTTAGGAGAAACCAGCATGGTAAGGTTATTTCATTTAGTGTGCAAGATGTATGAGACAGGAGAAGTCCCATCCGATTTTCAGCAGAATGTTGTTATACCTATTCCCAAGAAAGCCGGTGCTGACAGGTGTGAAAACTACCGCACTATTAGTTTAGTATCTCATGCCTGCAAAATTTTAACACGTATTATTTACAGAAGAATGGAAAAACAAGTTGAAGCTGAGTTGGGGGAAGATCAATTTGGCTTCAGAAGAAATGTAGGAACACGTGAAGCAATCCTGACTTTACGTCTGATCTTAGAGGATCGAATCAAGAAGGACAAGCCCACGGACATGGCATTCGTAGATCTAGAAAAGGCATTCGATAATGTTGATTGGACCAGGCTATTTATGATTCTGAAGATGATAGGGATCAGATACCGAGAACGAAGAATTATCTACAACCTGTATAAAAATCAGTCTGCAGTGATAAGAATCGAGGGCTTTGAAAAAGAAGCAGCAATCCAGAAAGGAGTGAGGCAAGGCTGCAGTTTGTCCCCTCTCCTTTTCAATGTTTACATAGAACAGGCAGTAAAGGAAATCAAAGAGAAATTTGGAAAGGGAATCACAGTCCAAGGAGAGGAAATCATAACCTTGAGATTTGCCGATGATATTGTTATTTTATCTGAGACTGCAGAAGATCTCGAGAAGTTGCTGAATGGTATGGATGAAGTCTTAGGTAAGGAGTACAAGATGAAAATAAATAAGTCCAAAACAAAAGTAATGGAGTGCAGTCGAACGAAGGCAGGTGATGTAGGGAATATTAGATTAGGAAACGAAGTCTTAAAGGAAGTAGATGAATATTGTTATTTGGGTAGTAAAATAACCAACGATGGCAGAAGTAAGGAGGACATAAAATGCAGACTAGCACAAGCAAGGAAGAGTTTTCTTAAGAAAAGAAATTTGCTCACTTCAAACATTTTTTTTTTTTTTGCTAGGGGCTTTACGTCGCACCGACACAGATAGGTCTTATGGCGACGATGGGATAGGAAAGGCCTAGGAGTTGGAAGGAAGCGGCCGTGGCCTTAATTAAGGTACAGCCCCGGCATTTGCCTGGTGTGAAAATGGGAAACCACGGAAAACCATTTTCAGGGCTGTCGATAGTGGGATTCGAACCTACTATCTCCCGGATGCAAGCTCACAGCCGCTCGCCTCACTTCAAACATTGATATCGGAATTAGAAAGATGTTTTTGAAGACTTTTGTGTGGAGCGTGGCATTGTATGGAAGTGAAACATGGACGATAACTAGCTCAGAAAGGAAGAGAATAGAAGCTTTTGAAATGTGGTGTTACAGAAGAATGCTGAAGGTGAGATGGATAGATCGAATCACGAATGAAGAGATACTGAATCGAATTGGTGAGAGGAGATCGATTTGGCTAAATTTGACGAGAAGAAGAGATAGAATGATAGGACACATCTTAAGACACCCAGGACTTGTTCAGTTGGTTTTTGAAGGAAGTGTAGGTGGCAAGAACGGTAGGGGTAGACCAAGGTATGAATATGACAAACAGATTAGAGCAGATGTAGGATGCAATAGCTACGTAGAAATGAAAAGGTTAGCACAGGATAGGGTGGCATGGAGAGCTGCATCAAACCAGTCTATGGACTGATGACTCAAACAACAACAACATCATTACAGTGTCAGATAAAGGCTCGCATACTCTAATTCTCTGAGATCTATTTTCTAGAAATATAGCAACCCATTCAGTCACACTTGTCTAGTCCAATTGCACTCATTTTTGCCAGCAGTCTCCCATGATCCACCCTATCAAATGCTTTAGACAGGTCAATCGCGTTACAGTCCATTTAACCTCCTGAATTCAAGATATTTGCTAGTGTATCTCTTGCTGGAATCCTACAAGTTGAGCTTTTTAAATAAACCTGACTTTTTAAATAAACCTTAAATCGACAATGTAGCCTAATATCAAACGAAAATCTTTATCTGTTCTTCAGTTAGACGGAATCCCGGCCACTCTGGATCACTATTGTGTAATACCTATTGATCCTGCAACATGGGAACAACTCGAAGCTGCCGAAAAAAAAAAAAACAACAACAACTTGCCAAAACTGTACCACTGGGTAAGAAGAATGAAATCCTGAGACTTGCATCTTATAATATAGTCTCATCTATTGGTGCTACCCCGTTTAGCTCCATTCGTAGACTGCATCGGAAAATCAAGGTTAGTAAGGTCTGTTCCATTCCTGGCCATGGCCTCCTAGATCGATAACAGCAGCGAGAGCATCGCCCTGCTGTGACGAGTGTCTTTACGGCAACACTGATAAAGAGGGTAAACCAGAACTAATACCAACCTAAGAACTGTTTTGAACAAAAGCGAATATTGGCGATGGTTACTGTTTCAGAGGTCACAGCTGCTTGGCTGAATGGTTAACGTACTAGTACTCTGTTCAGAGAGCCCCGAGTTCGATTCCCGGCCAGGCCGCTAATTTTATATATGTATGGTTAAATCCTCTTACCCGGAGGCCCCGAGTTCGATTCCCGACCAGGTCAGGGATTTTTACCTGGATCTGAGGGCTGGTTCGAGGTCCACTCAGCCTACATCATTATAAAAAAAATAGTGCAGACAGAGACAGAAATAGAATGACACTACCAGTGGCGGCTGGTGGTATCTGAAGCTGGGTGTTGCACCAAAATTTTCAATGTTGCATTTTTAAATGAAAAGCTGACAGAAATAACAAGAATCTCTAGTATTCTTAAGTAACGAACTGCATTCCTATTAAAATTGGAATGTATCCCGCAATTAAAACACAGAAAATAATAGGCTAATTATACAGTATAACAACAGTTATTCTTACCTCATTTGAATTGAAAATTTGCCCTCTGTTTTTCATTGATGCGAACTTGTCAGTCACCCGTTGATTGAAGTATGATTTCCATCACCAGACCTCTTTCTATAGAAAGCATTGCCAAGGCCGACAATCTTTCCTGGGTCATAGAGTTCCTTAAGAAAGTTTTTATTCTATTCAAAGTAGAAAGACATCTTTCTGCTTCGACAGACGTCATAGGGATTGTAAGAATTAACTTCAACAGTTTCAAGCACTCAGTGAGCGTCCTCTCTAGGTTGTTGGTTATTTTAAACTCTGCTAGACTAACAGCACCCGACAATGATCTGAATTCTTGTGCTAAATAGATGGACGATAGTTCATGGCGTAGTTTCAGTTTGTCCAAAAACGTATGCACTGAACACACTGTAAGGTACCTTCAGGGAACTTAGAACTGTACAAGGAGAACTTCTCTGGAAGAAACAATGATGAAGCTACAAGATGACATGAGAAGCTAAAACGATTTTTAGCCTGGGAAATTATCACATCGCACACTTCCTTTGCTTCTCATTTCCATTCAGTCTTGTCCAATTTCTTTTTCTTCAGTGAGCAATCGGTAGGTTCATTACCGCTCGTGAGGTCAATTTCTTCTCGGATCTTGGAAATGTTTACTTCAAATGCTGAAACGGCCTTATGTGCAGAACCCTCATCAGTGTCTCCGTGTTGTAGCTGACCGAAGAGAACTTCGACTAGTGGCATAACTTTACGGAAGAATTCCAACCAAAAATTTAAACTACAATTGGAAAGAACTTTTTTATGTAGTTTCACTCATTACAGAGTCATCTTCCAATATCTGGTTCATACACTCAATAAGGTCTTCCTTGCATTATAAACTGTGTTTACGCATCGTGATTGGAAATTCCACCTAGTAGGGCACCTGTGGCAAATGTTTCCTCACTACCTCTCGCGGTCCGCTGTGGGCTGCTGGTGAAGAATGCACAAATTCCTTGCAAAGTTGCAAAAATATTTTCACATTGCGGTTGATTGATGCCACCTTGCTCATTACAAGATTAACTTGGTGGGCATAGCAATTTACATATTCTGCGTTGGGATGGGATTTTTTACACTAGCTTGTACCCCACCAGAGGAACCAGTCATAACGGATGCCCCGTCATATGTCTATGCAATTAACTTTTGGAAAGTTTCATTTACGTTGTGGTTCTTTAATTCTTCCAATAAACACGCAGCTAACTCTTTTGCGTCATATTTTGCAGGGGACAGGAGACTCCAGAACTTTTCTATTGGTTTGCCTTTTACTACGTAACGGTCCAAAACAGCCATCTGGAATATATTCGAAATGTCACTGGTTTCATCTGCTATAATAGCTAAAAATCCTGATTCCCTTATTTGTTTTGATATTTTTTCCTGGCATACCTCCAACATAATTTGCAAAGTTAATTTTGAATTGTTTTGGATGTTCCTTTGAAAACACTTGCCTTTTCCAAATGACCTTTTAGCACGGCATCCAACTCAGCGCTAAAATTAATTAGACTCTGTAAACACCTGGGTCTGATGATGATTCAGTTCAAGAGAACCGCAGAAACCAATACAGTTTGTTAAAATATTTAACACAAATCTGTTATGGCTAACTTCCTCGTTGTACTCCGCTATTTTCCTTCTGTACGCACTATCGAGTTGTGCAGCTACGTTGACAGTTCCAAAAAGTGTCAGTCTTAAACAGTTTTGAATGTGAACAGCTGAAGTTTCATGTTTCTTTACTTTGGTACTTAAGTGGTTTGTATCCGTAACACCTACTTTGGTCCATGCGGGTTTCCCACCAAACAACAAGCGCGGGAAGTAGAATAACGCATTTTTAAGTTCGCAACCACATAACCAATCACTATTTGTATAAATATCCCTTTTAAACACCCTCTTAAACTGTCGATTTCCAGTATAAATATTCTGCACAATATTTAAGTCTGGTAATGGTCTTCCCAGTGTCTTTACGGTAAGTTTCTCCTCATCAGAAAGCCGGAAAACTAACTTGTAAATTACTTACAGTATTCATTTTCACTCACATTCCACTACACATGAGATTATGCCTTGAAAAGTTCATTCAGTTACAAAAAAATACTAATGCTGTGAAATGACACCAACAAATAGTAAAACTAAACTACACAAACACCGGCAGCTTTGTGACGAACTCTAACTCACAATCTAGAATCCATCAGTTATAATAACGCACAGAAAAACTATTTAGGACCAAAACACTTAATCGCCTCAAAACACACCAAGACCTACACGTGATAAATGTAAACATAACGTCTACAGTAACACCAACAACTCCATGTCGCAATAGTCCAGCCACGTCGCGACCCGTTGGGTGTCGGTCTAAGGCCTGGGTGTGTAGCCTGTTCGTCCGCGTCGCAAGGCGTGTTCGTCGGACAGACCCCCGGTGTTCCGGCCGACGGCTCGACGGTATGTGTGCGCGGAGTTGATTCGCCGCCCTTCGGGGCAGGCGTCCGGCCCCTGACAAGCGAGGGCGCGTGGCATGGACGACGGACCTCCGGCCCGGCTCCGGCCCCGCTCAGCTGTTGGTTTGGGGATGCCTCGGACAGAAGAATCTTGTAGACTCCCGTCAGCGGCGCAAAAGCTTCGGGTAATTTCACGACCCGTCTTGAAACACGGACCAAGGAGTCTAACATGTGCGCGAGTCATTGGGTTGACACTAAACCTAAAGGCGCAATGAAAGTGAAGGTCCCGCCTCGTGCGGACCGAGGGAAGATGGGCCGCGCTGCTGTGCGGCTCCGCATTCCCGGGGCGTCTCGTTCTCATTGCGAGTTGAGGCGCACCCAGAGCGTACACGTTGGGACCCGAAAGATGGTGAACTATGCCTGGCCAGGATGAAGTCAGGGGAAACCCTGATGGAGGTCCGTAGCGATTCTGACGTGCAAATCGATCGTCGGAGCTGGGTATAGGGGCGAAAGACTAATCGAACCATCTAGTAGCTGGTTCCCTCCGAAGTTTCCCTCAGGATAGCTGGTGCTCGAACGAGTCTCATCCGGTCAAGCGAATGATTATGTGCCAATGTTGACACAAAGCTCGTTTTGCGCTTGACAAAAATATAACATGTTGCTGATGAGAAAAAGTTTCCTCCGAAAGTATATCCTCAAAATAAATGCTGGGATTTAAAAATATGTTATGATTACCCATGAAATACCAATGTTGGTAACATTGTGAGTATTGCGGTTCGGCTTACCCTAGTGGCGTGGAAAATAAATTACCGTTATGATAGGAGAGAAAGCAGGGATGAAGTCATCTCTGCAGAGTGGTGCAATCTAACGGGGACATTTGGAATTGTTTTTCGATAGGGGACTTGCTGGTCTCGTGCAACTCCCTAGGACCGATACTGACGGGCTTGCTACCTGACTCGGATCGTCCCTGCTGAAATTAAATAGCGGCGCGCTGTGCGCTAGGGAGTTGCCGTACGAAAGTCAACCCTCTTGAGTTTGATTCGAAGACAGCGGAGTTTAATGGTCCGTAACGAAGCATTACTACATCAAAAGACAAAACATGGTTGGTTTTAACACATTTAGGGTACATGTTTGGTTTATTAACCTGCGAAATAGGAAGGAAAGACGGCAAATGAAGTGTAAAATTATTGGGAGTTGTGCAACCCTGCAACAATACCACGCACCGCCTTTGGACAATACGAACTACGACGTTGCCACGCCGGTGAAGAAGCAATAGCTGTCAGTTATCCTTGCATTAGGTTATGTATTGTTAGGTTTCACTGGTATGCAATCATCCCGTAAGATAACTTGCGAAGTTCTAACCGTTGGTGATATTCAGCTACAAACATTCAGTACACAAGCCACTTTTGAAATATAGGCTATGTTTCATCGATTTATATTCATATTAAGGCGTATCGGAATGAAGTAGGAAGGTGAAAGCAATAACATATAAAGCAGCGGCGTGACGTTAAGGCCTGCAATCAGAGTCGCAAGATCTATCGAAATTTCAGGGGATCTCCCGATTTTTGCAACACACCAGAAAACCCGAAAAAAAAAAAAATCTCACGAAATTTCTTCTAAGGAAAATAAATAATGATTAACTACCAGTTTCCCGCTGGCTCCGCCCGCAATGTACAAAGTATGGTGTTGTTCGTTACTATCCTCACGGATGTATTTGCAAAGTTTCGAATTAATGAAATAAAGCACATGATCTGCTGTGTTAATAGAAAGTAATATTATGTAAACAAAACACTTGAAAATACATCACACAAAGAAATTGAATAAAACGTTCCTTGGAACAACACTACGCGCCGAACTGTTAAAAAGTCCTTCAAAGATCTTCGTCATGGAGACAAATGTACTCATAACTTTTCTCAGAATCCCCAAATTTAAGTATTTATTGCCTCAAAAGAAAGCGCTTGATCCACCGAGTGTTTTTAGACCAAAACGAACTGCGTACCTCAATAAACGAAAGGTATGATTGCTTCAATAAGAAAAAAATGTTGAAATGAGACGTCAAATTGAATGTGCACTCATAACTTTCCTCAGAATCAACCAATTTGAATAGTTAAGAGCTGAAATGAACTCCGTACCTCAATTAGAACCCAAGATATGATTGCTTCAAAGAGACAAAAAATTGAAAAAATCAAATAATTTGAGGAAGGCGCAAGTTAAGTGATTTATAGTACCTGATGACAAATATGTGCGTGAATACCTTTCAGTTAAAAGAAGAATGACGGAAATCGACCGGATGGAATGGCCGGACTGACTGACTTTAGTTTTCATACATTTTTTTAATATATAGCTGGTACCTATATATTTGTGGCGAAAAACTTTTTTCCCGTTTCACTGAGTGACGTTTTATTTATGACATTACTCGAGTGACGTTTTATTGATAACATTACTCGTTAGGTACATCCCCGCATTCATTTTAGGGTCGAATTACGTAATCTCTCCCCTCTTATTGAACTCAAAACTCAGGCTTGACTGCATCATATAGAATATAAAATCTGCATCCTGCTACAACTTCAAAATTGGTACATAATAACTACATCTACAGGAAAAGTGGGGAGAACGAAAAGAAGAAGAAGAAGAAGAGGAAGAAGACGAAACTGTAGCATAGAGTGGCCAGACAGTACGGGTAAGTGAAATTGTATATTTTTCTCATAACTTCACACGACTATTGCATTCTTTAATTTAGTTATATTATAACAATTCAGTGCAAGAGAAATTGCCTAAATGTTCATTTAAACTCCCAAAATGTTTACGTACAATCTACCGATGTTTTACTTGTAGGCCTGAAAACATTGCCTGCAATGCCCGAGCCTTTAAAGGGGCCCCGCAGACTCATGACAAAAATTTAAAAAAGTATAGGCCTATATCTAGCCTAATGTCACTCTGCATGGACATGGTCAGGACGATATTGTAGAATCAGTCCAAACAGTTGTCTGATTTTACAATTTGTACGCAGAGGGATTGCCACTTGGTTGCACTAAGCATCAGTTTATTGTACTGAGCACAGCTTTAAACAATGTTTGCCGTTGTCATCTCTTGCAACACCGCGACAACCTCGTCAAAAATCACCTGCACCAAATTACTGAAAAGTAATTACAACAATTAAGTTGATACTAAAATATATTTTAGGTAGAAAATGATACTTTGTTGATGTGTAGTGCACCTGAGATCGTATTATGCACAAATTTTGCAGAACATTTAACGTTTGTCACAGATTATTTATTAGGCAATGTGTAATGTAGTAACAATTAGTGAACTCAGTTTCGCACGAGCTCTCTCTGCGCGAAGTTAATAATAGACTAAGCTTATCAGCACCGACCTCGATAGCTGCAGTCGCTGAAGTGCAGCCAGTATCCACTATTCGAGAGATAGTGGGTTCAAACCCCACTGTTGGCAGCCCTGCAGATGGTTTTCCATGCTTTCCCATTTTCACACCAGGCAAATGCTGGGGCTGTATTTAAATTAAGGCTACCGACGCTTCCTACCTACTCCTAGCCCTTTTCTGTCCCATCATCGCCGTAAGACCTATCTGTGTTGGTGCTACGTAAAAAAAAAAGCATATCAGTTGTGCCGGTTGATATTTGTCAAACTCTAATTGAGCAGTTTGATTATTTTTGTAGTCGAATAAATTATTATAACCAAGACTCAGGTATCGATTACAGAGTACTAGTTCTGTAGTTACCGAAACATTTAACTAATTAAAATTAATCATGAACATCTAAGTGGTGCATGGTTGACAGCTCAGTTTAGCCGTTAAACTACGGAGGCAGTCAAGTGCCTCAAATCGTAATTTGAATGCGATTACAATAACGAATAGTCCTTTTGTTTATAGAACTTGACATTAAATTGCATTACTTCTTCCTGCTGTAAATAAATGTGTATTAGTTATTCATGTTTTTTTTTTACATTTTATTTGAGGGGGCCGAATTTTTATTTTGGACATTCGTTACGCCCTTGATGTAAACCCTGTAAATAATGCATTCTCGCTTCTCTATATATTGTCAGAGATTATAAGCAAAATAACTCCACCATAACTGATTTATTATCCCTCATATCTGTATCCGATGGAGATTCTTGCAGGTTGATGATCGGCAGTTGTCTACAAAGACTTTAATATTACTTATCTAGACTCACATCGAGCGCGCTGGTGCTACGCGGAATATTGAACACTTCCGCGCATCGCCATGTTGCGGGCGCTTCAGCTTCGAATGCATGGCTAGCACGTGGTAATGTTTACAGACCCTTGCATGTTTTCGATTTGAATCATGCCTGTTAGTGGATATGATGTTGTATTATATGTGACGGAGTGATAATATATTGTCAAATATTTTCAAGGAATGCGAGAGCTGATACATTACGTTAGTTAAATTGATCGGCTACATTAGGCCTAAAGTTAGGCATTACCTGTGGAATGGAAAGATATTCACGATGGTGAATTCGTGTGCAGCCTTCATTTGTACAGACTGCTATCAGAAGAAATCTGGTATTTCTTTTCAAATGTGAGTAGAAATTGAACTGTTAAAAAATAACTTTCATTTACCATAATCGAGAACTAAACAGGTTATTTGGTGGTTGATACAGAGAACGCATGGACATGAAGTTTAGAATATTTAGGCTTCTTTTTCTTGTTTGCCTTTTTCCAATTCATCGGGGATAATTGTTTAGAACTAAAAAGCTGTTCTGGAAAAGACTACATATTTTTCATACAAATTGTGTAGCGGTATTACAAATTTGATAAACGTGGCATAGAATCCGTAAGATATGATTGATACAACTTGATAAAACCTTCTAATAATAGGGTAAGGTATTGCTTCAAATTATCAATTATTTGAAAAATGATTTATTAGTATCGAATGTCTTATTTTCTCCAATTTTTTTTCCCACTTGTTTTACAATAAAAGAATACAATGGTTAATACGCTATTCCAGAAAAATCTGACATAAAGTCTAAACAAAGCTCATTACAGTTTTGTCAATCCTAGTCTGCATTACAAAACGCTAATCAAATCAACTTTTCACTATGATATTAACCTCTTTTGTTTGCAAGTGTTTTACTTTCAATTTAATTTTATTTTCTTTCTGATGTAAATCATGGTGCTCATATTAGGAGAAAAATTAGAACGCACTTTCAATTTTTATGTGCACAGATAACGTTAATTCAGAATGAGTTTGTAAAAGCAGTAATATTTAAGAAGGAGGGTTTTACATCTTAAGTGATAACATTCTTACTTAAGCTTAACCAGGCGAGTTGGCCGTGCGGTAAGGACCGGGCAGCTTTGAGCTTGCATCCGGGATATAGTGGGTTCGAACCCCACTGTCGGCAGCCCAGAAGATGGTTTTCCGTGGTTTTCCATTTTCACACCAGGCAAATGCTGGGGCTGTACTTTTAATTAAGGCCACGGGCTCTTTCTTTCCATTCCTAGGCCTTTACTATCCCATCGTCGCCATAAGACCTATCTGTCCCGGTGCGACGTAAAGCAAATTGTAAAAAATAAAACTTAAGCCTAAACCTCGCAGAGAAACTCAAACTAACCCTAGACATTAATTTCATTTTAAGAAATACACAATAGAAGACTAGCACCAGAGTAACGAATGTCAGGCAGCATTTACCTAAATCCAAATCACACAAACATGATAATTTAACTTCTACTCATCCAATTATGTTATTTCATATCCAAACCAAGCCAAACCAAACCCCATGGCACAACAGACTCGAAAGGCCATGGCCTACCAAGCGACCGCTGCTCAGCTTGAAGGCCTGCAGATTACGAGGTGTCATGTGGTCAGCACGGCGAATCCTCTCGGCCGTTTTGTCACCGTCAGATAGCTCCGCAGCCGGCATTTCATATTCAGAAAGTGATAAAACATGTATCTGATTGTTTTAGAAAGATTTCTGCTGTCATGTACTTTTTAAACAAACTGTTCAGATAATTGAGTAAAATTTGCTGTTTGGCCGAGCGGTTAGGGGCGCGCGGCTGTGAGCTTGCATCCGGGAGATAGTGGGTTCGAATCCCACTGTCGACAGCCCTGAAGAGGATTTTCCGTGGTTTCCCATTTTCATACCAGGCAAATGCTGGAACTGTACCTTCATTAAGGCCTCCACGGCCGCTTCCTTCCAACTCCTAGGCCTTTCCTATCCCATCGTCACCGAAAAACCTATCTGTGTCGGTGCGACGTAGAGCCACTAGCAAAAATAAAAAATTAAAAAAATGCTGTCATGACTTATCTGAGAGGAATCGTAAGCTATTTACATTTCATAGAAAGATTTTATTTCACGGGTTTCTTATTGTTGATATTGAAGATTATTGTTATCGGTACAGGAGTTTGTAAATATTTAATTTATGTGTTCTCCAGTTTGCTGAGAGACAGGTAATTTTTATCTCACGATATGTAATCATACTTAAGTTGTAGATCCTTGTTGATCCTAAGTTTCTCACAGATTGCCACGTGATTCTCGTCCTTCGAGTTTGGCCTTCTTGCCATACGTGCAATGTTCAAGCACATCAGTTACAAACATGACCCTTATATTAAAGTGAGCGACATGATCATTTTTGAGGCACCGCTAGTGTATTTTTGTAGTAGTGTAGTTTTCAGTTCTCCTATTCAGTCTGCTAAAGGTTTCTTTTTTTAGGTGCGCCACCTATAGGCTATCCAAAGGATTCGTGTAGAGTGTAGACTGTTCAGTTTTTATACAGAAGTATATTTTAATATTACCACAGTCTTGATATTATGTATATTTATTGCGTGTGTACACGGTAGTACATGTAGGCCGTCATTAATTTTAATTTTATAAGGCGAATGTTTTCATGTGTGCGAAATGTAAGTTAAAGCATGAATTCTATACGTCTCTGCATCAAGCTGAGGAGCGCCCGCAACATGGCGGTACGCGCATGGACATCCCCAGTCACAAGCTTCTGCGCAACCAGCGGTGTGGGGCCTTGGTTGCCTATAATACCCCCCCCCCCGTTTAAAGCCATCTACAGTATGTCGAACACAGTCCCCCCAAACCCCCCAGGCCTTTGCCGTAGTACTTTCAATAGTTTCGTAAACTAATTTCTCGGTGTCTGCGATTTTCTTGCACTTGCACTGCCTTCGTGAAATACAGGTCGTACTGTAGCAAGCGCGGGAAAGCAATCAGGGGGGTTAGCACGTGAGTTAGTCGAGTTACATATGAATTCTTCGCTGTTTTATTGAAAGATGTATCAACCAGTTTCCTGAAGACTAAATCCTGAGAGAAATAAAAGTGTCTCGTTCGGATGGTGAGTTAAAATTTCTTATTATGTTAAAAACATGGGTAACATTAGATATATTTTTATGTGATCAGACTTCTGGTTTATTTGAATTCGAGATATCTGAAAATTCATGTTCAATTTATGCATTTTACCATTTTAGGGAGAAATGTATTGTGAAATAACACAGCTGAGATTTTCCTATCAAAGTTCATATCATAGGCAATGGAACAGGGTTATTCCATGAAAATTGAATATGAAAATAATTGTATAGGTATTATTTGCTGTTTAAAATCCACATTTTTAAACAATAACAATTTCATGACAGTGACAGTAAATGTTTTGTTATTGTTGGAGATTAGCTTACTCGTAATCTTTTTTGTAGGTACTGAATTGGTAGTACATAAATAATTTACATTTGTAGTATATAGTATTGGTAATTGGTTGCTTGTTTTATATCAGTGTGTATGATGTGAATGTTCCAGTTGACTAGAAAATAGACAGAAATCGCAAGAATATGTCTCAAAGTGTTAGCCTTTACTCATGGAAACGAATGGATATTCGCGAGAAATATAACGTTACTGGGAAGGATATGCATTGTATGTCAGAACTAAGAAATATTTATGAATAGTTTTTGATTTTATAAGGTGCCAACAGTTTCTTAAGTAATTTAAACGAGTGTGTTATTCAAGCGGAGCGGATGCGTATCGCCTCCAAGTCCCACTCAAAGCGTGACGTCATCAGAGCTACAGTACGGCCTGTATATAACGAGGGCAGTGGCACTTGGCGCTTTGTCCCTTACTAGCTGATGTACCCGTGCTTCGCTACGGAATTCTACATTGTAGGTGAAGTAGTGTACATGTTGTGAGATTTTATGAAATTGCATAGTTCCTGGCGTTACCCAGAAACACGACGGAGAGGTCGCCATACGTCGTTTCTCGTGTGCCAGTCACAATCGAGCTGGACAGTTTTCATTACAATGGCAGGCACTCACTTTCCACCTGCCTTTTTACATCTTCAGAAAAACTGTCTCTGTGGCTTTCCGAAAGTCTTAAAGGATCTGCCAATGGACAGAAAACCGAGACAGCAATATTAATGCAAAAAAAAAAAAAAAAAAAAAAAAAGGTTAATGCGAATTTGCGAAATTAAACATTCAAAGGAAAAATTATTAATAATTAACATTCATTTTTTATTACTGGAATATGTATGGGATAATTGGCCTGCGTATACATATCGTATCCAAGTCATGAAGCTAAAATCTGTCATAACTTGGAGAATGTTAAGAATCAGTGAGAGGTAAAACCATTTCTGTTATATTATACTAGTGAACCTCCATGCCGTGATAGTCGATAGAGTGGGTTTCTGCTTTTGTTTCGTCATTTGTTTAATCTATTCATGTTCCTTGCCAATCGCAGACATTTAAAATAAGATAGACTCGCACGCGACGCTAATGCACTGTAGATGGTTACTGCGAAAAGGCTGTGGAAGGCGGGCGCCGACACGAATGGGTGGAACAGTTATCGAATTAAACGGTACAGCTTCAGCCGCTTTATGGCTTATTTTATTTGTTCAAAATAAGGACATCACACTCTAAAGAACGCGCCAAAACACAGACACATTCTTTTCTCGGAAATTATTAGAATTACGAAGAATTCACTTTTTCTGATAAATCGGATGTTAAGTACACCTTCTCTGCTCGTCATTTTCAAAGACGGACTGTTAAAACATACCGAGTAAAAAACAGACTTATATGTGGAACTATGTTGGAATATGTTGTCAATTCGGAACATAATATGTTGTTAAACTGGGCAAACTTCTAAAAGTCCTCTTAAATCTTATAACAATCTAGAATGAAAAGAGGAACGGAAGATGAATATTCTAAAATCTTTACGATGACTAGTGTGAATTCAGAAACGTGAAAAGATAAATATAATCACTTATGTCGTATTTCATCCAGTCTTTGATGTTATTGTCAAGCGAGATGCTCGTAAGCGAGTGCGCGCTGTTACTGGTGAGGGGAAACAGTGTGAAGGGGAAGTAGGAGCAACCAGAGTGGAGGAAGTGGCTTGTTTGACGCGTATTGTCGATATTTGTTTCGTATGTTGATTACTGATGTTTGTCAATTCTTCTAATACAATAAATATTGTTCCTTTCTATAATTTCATTAACATGTATGTATGTATCTATCAATATGTGTATACATTTTTCAGAATATTAAGACATTGGATGATTTACATGTCGTTATTGAGAATGGAGAATTAATTATTGCATTACTTTCATATGTGCATCCATTGCTAGCCGGTTTGCACAACAGAAGCTGCATCGCGTTCGGCGCACTTTAATTTATAACACCGGATTGCGTGTATTTATTATTGTTATTACTGTTAACGGTGTGGGTGCTGACCAATGTTTGGGCATTGGTGTTGTTAGTTTTAAACAATATATTAAGGTTGCGTTTCCTGAAAATGTTAGTGATTTGGTACATATTATTATTATAGTGAAAGTAACGGTTTTTTTCTCTTCTGAGTCTTTAATTAACGTGGCGAGGGATTTCAGATTGATTTTGTTGATGATATTTAAATGTATAAGTTGTAAGATAGTGTGATAGTAAAACAGAAAAGCATTCTTTTCTGGAATACTGTCTGAATGACTAAGGAAATGCTCAGAAACATTTTCCTAAGAAATATAATTTGAAGTACACACACCGACTCCATTATGTAATAGGACTATCCGTTTAGGCAGGACATTCGCTTTTAAAGGTCCCAGGCGTACATTTTCCAATGACTTGCTTCAAATGTTATTTCCCTGCAGGGCCCCCTTAAGATACACAAAGTAGCCTATATGTTAACAAATGCTCCAGTTGTAAGCTTGTCAAATTATGACATGGTTCGTCAAGTAGTTTTTACGCGGAAGAAACCAAGACAAAGAGACCAAGGATAAAGCATACGCCTAAACACAGGAAAACAGTTTTTCTCGAAAACTATTAGATATACGAAGAAAATTCATATACACTTTTTTCTGGGAAATAGAATTTCAGGTGCACTCAGTGCGCTTCATTATTCAACAGGACTAACCGTTTAGGGAGCGTAAGGGTCCCAAGCGTATGTTTTCCTCCGACTTGCTTCACATTTTTTTTCGTTAGATGGCCCACTTACAAGTAGCCTGTGCGTTAACCAAAGGTATCAGCTATGACCTTGCCAAACCTGAGCTCCATCAGTCGAGTAGTTTTTAAAAAACACAGACAGGGAAACATACATGCAAGATTTATTACGGCTGCCATTTTTTCCTTAAATCACGGTTCCCGCGGGAACCCTTTGATAGTCCGGGATGATACAAAGTCTACGTTACCCGGAATGATACATTTCAAATGGCGAAATACATTTCGAAATCAGTCCAGTAGTTTCTGAGAATACCCGTTACATAGACGAACTCACAGTCCCTCTTTATACATGTCGCAGAAGTATAGATATAGAGTACAGATAGAGATTAGTATACATAACTGAGTGGTAGCTAGAATTACGGACCCTGGAGCTAGATAGGGTAGAAACTGTACTTTGAACCACTCAGTAAATGTCACCGCATAGTCACTGCTACCGTTATGTTTGTCCTAAGTACTAATTTACTCTAAGGAATGGATCCAGAAACAGCGGAACCAGCGTGACAAATGTATTAAACGACCGCTCTTACCGGTCGGAACTTCCAGACCCCCACAGCACGTAGGCCTACTTCTAGTATGGTTCTGATTTAGCCAAGTTTCATCCAAGTAATACATTTGGGCATTTCTTTCTTGTCTAATTTGATGCACTGTCCTTGTAGCAGTGATATCAGAAGGTTCCATATTAAGGAAGTGTCTTCCGTTATTACACTTCATAGGTATCAGTAACTCAGACCCTTTAAAATACTTAGCAGTGGCGTAGTACTTCCCTGTAATCGCACAGATTTGTCTTCTCACATAGCTGCCATCAATTCTTTTCGCTGTTGGAAATTGATCTGCAGCATGCATGTCATGTATTTTACGCCTAAGAATTCTTGATTAAAACCATCTAAATGTCACAGTCTTTTCACGCTTGTGATGTTTACCAGGTGACTATAACATTATGCTCCCATTTGCCTGTAATGAACATATACTTTCCTTAATTATTCTCTGTGCAGTTCTAGGGCTAATATGCCTACCACGAGCTTAAGCTGTTCGTTCTTGTGAGTTGGCATGCCAGCATCTAATTCTCGCTTAAAGTACTTACGCTTATGCTATTCACCTTCCATGATTTAACACACGCGAAATAACTGCGGTTCACTTCATATAAACTTTACAATGAGTTTTTACTTAGCCATAATAAGTTTAGCTACCGTGGCGTCACCCATCTGCTAGAGTAATGCAGGAAGACAATTTTATTAGGAAACTAGCAAGATACCCAGGCTTCGCTACGGTATTATACTGACATTTACGATTGAATGCTTAACATTTTATATATAATCCGTCAAAATTCGCGATCTGACGGCAAAGTTCCTCCCATTTTTCAATCTTTCTTTCCAGCAATCGATTTAGTACTTCCCGGACTAGCTCCAGGTATTCCGCCCGCTCAGTTGGGCCCCTATATCCCTGCCATATTTTCCTATAAGCATTTTTAATATGGGTCAAATCCTTGAGGAGATCCGGCGTGGTGTCGTCTTGGGTGCCTTGGAGGTTCTGAACTCGCGGCCGGACTGCATTCGTAGTCATTACCCGGCCAGGACCCGTTTCCAGCGCGGTCCGCATATTTTGACGACGGTCCTGAACATTATTATTATTATTATTATTATTATTATTATTATTATTATTATTATTATTATTATTATTATTATTATTATTATTATTATTGATGTCCTGGACCCCGCAGCTAGGTGCAAGACCGCTACTTGGCGGTAAATTACATCTGCTGCCATTGTCATTGCTGACAATGTGACCAGCACCATTTTCGCGCGTTGGTAAGTGCGCGGGATTTCTGGCGATACGAATGATATACTGTACTTCCGTGTATTATTGACATTATTATAGAGGTGAACATTTGTAGGGTGAATATAATTCCTATCGTTTATTTCAAATGTGTTGACATTTTTAGTTATATGCCAGGAGAATCTACTGTTATCTAACATTAAGTTCTCCAAAGGAAAAGATGGCTCTTGAAAACGAACCCAGGAAAGATTAAAAATGATCGGTTTATGATTAGAATAAATACATTATGAACAGTAAAATCAATTGGTCTCAACTCCTTTTTCACCCTACCGCCATTAAGTCGATTTACTCCCCCACCCCAAAAAAGGAGGCGCGTTTCTTTATGTTTAAAGGAGATTCCAAATACCAATGTCCACGTCTGTTACCTTCAGTCTTGAGATAAGTATCCCCATAAAAAGGATTCACTTCTTTTTTTCACACTATCCCTCCTTCCCCCCCCCCCCCAAGCGAATTTTCTGGCAAAAAATACTTGTTTCTTTAATAGTAAAGGATCTTCTAAATACCAATTATCACGACTCTAACATCTTCAGTTTTTGAGATTTGTGTCATGAAAGGAATTCAACTCCTTTTCACCCCCACCACACAAGATGATTTCCCCAAAAAAACGCGTTTTTCTTTGCTTTTAAAGGAGATCCAAATACCAATTTTCACGTCTGCAAAATCTTTCGATAATAGTCTCTGCATACAAATAATTCAACTAATTTTTCAATTCCCCCCCCCCTAATTTGTGGATTTCCGAAAACAAAAATACGTATTTCTTTATTTTTTAAGGAGATTCCAAATACCAATTTTCAGGTCTGTAATATGTTCAGTTTCTGAGAAATAAGTATCCTCATTAAAGGCATTCAACGCAATTTTTCCATCCTTTTCACCCCTCCTATTGTGACCCTGCCTGTCGTAAAAGGCGACTAAAAGGGGCTCCAGGGGCTCTGAACTTTGGAGCGTGGCTTGGCGACCACGGGGCCCTTAGCTGAGTCCTGGCATTGCTTCCACTTACTTGTGCCAGGCTCCTCACTTTCATCTTTCATATCCGACCTCTCTTGGTCAAGTCTTGTTCTTTTCCAACTCCGACGCTATTAGGTTTGCGAGGGCTAGGGAGTCTTTCATTTTCACGCCCTTCGTGGCCCTTGTCTTCCTTTGGCCGATACCTTCATTTTTCGAAGTGTCGGGCCCCTTCCATTTTTTCTCTCTGATTAGTGTTATATAGAGGATGGTTGCCTAGTTGTACTTCCTCTTAAAACAATAATCACCACCACCACCATCCTATTGTGATTTTCCGAAAACAAAGAAATACGTGTTTATTTTTAAAGAAGATTCTAAATATCAATTTTTACATGTGTAAACTTTTAAAGATTTGAGATACAGATACACTCATTTTCAAAATTCACCCCCCCCCAATTATTTGGATTTTCCAAAAACAAAAAAAGACGTGTTTCTTTATTTTTAAAGGAGATGCCAAATACCAATTTTCATGTCTGTAATATCTTCAGTTTCTGAGATATAAGTATCCTCATTAAAGGCATTCAACCCTTTTTTCACCCTTTCTCACTCCTATCGGGATTTTCTGAAGAAAAAAAACCACGTGATTATTTTTAAAGGAGATTCTAAATACCAATTTTTACATCTGTAAACTTTTAAAGTTTAGAGATGTAGATACACTCATTTTAAAAATTCACCCCCCTTTTCAGCCCCTTAGCGACGGAATATCCGAAAATTCTCCCTTAGCGAGCACCTACATTGTAATATAAATGTATCCTCAAAATTCACACTTGCTTATGTCTGCTTCATGAATGCTAACATCCCTATTCACCTTTGCATGAATCAGTCAGTCGCTAAGTCAGTCAGGACATGTTCTTTTTTATATAGATGATCATCAGAGCATGATGGCTAGAAAATTAATGTCAAGACTGACAAAAAATACGGCTAGAGGAAAAAGATCTTTCTAAAGCCACTCAGTTCACAAATTCGTCAGAAATGCCATTTGAGTTCACCAGACGCGAGCTCAGAAGATGTAGTTCCGTTAGCGTTAACGACTATGATTCGTTTGAGGTATGTTTTAATACAACTAACGAATTTGAAAACAATGGTATTTTTGTATCAGTCGTGTCCACAGTGTCTGTCTCTATCCGTGTACGGGCATCACGAGAAAATGGCTGAAGATAATTTAATGAAAATCGGGGTGTAACGTCGGGGAATGATGTACTACAGTATAGGCTTTAAATTATTTTATACACGCTGCATGGAATGGTAGTTTAGGGGAAAGGATCTAAAACTTCATTTTTAAATACCTCTACTCTGAGGCGCTGATTTTAATGAGCAGTGTTACGGCTGCCTGCGGGCTGCTAATTCCGTAGCGAAGCACTGGTACGTCAGCTAGAAACAGTAATAACTTTTAATCTTAGGCAGCACAAATTTACTGGTCTTTATTGTACCCGAATTATAACTCCTAATTTTCAGGCATGGAATCTAGTTTTCTCCGAATTTACATGAGTTTCCTTTACGGGTCAGTTAGTACCGCGGTATGGAAATGTGAATCCATTGGCGAGAAAGTGAAGTGTCATAAACCTCTAGACGCAAACCGAGTGGGGAGACGAGTACAATAACAATTATCATACTCCCCAAACGGACAGCATATGTTTGACCTTTTAGACTACAATTCCTCCAAGGCATGCATTATCCCACGACACAGCGTCCTCACAATACTTGCCTATAGCTTTAAATAAGTAAAGACAGGGTAACTTTTGGATCATCAGTTGTATTACTTAAGAGGGAACAATTCTGATTATTTAATAGATAAGGGTGTTAGATTAGTGAGGATAGTGATCATGTTAGGTAGGAGGATAACAAACTGTTTGTATATTAAATAGTTTCTAGATCGAAAGACAACAGAGTCGAACAGGGCGATCGTACATGAAAGATGGAAAAGTGAAGAATGTTGTAAGTAGGTAGAAGTGATGTTAAACTTCGCTCGTGGTCCCGTGGTCATAAATACACCCTTTTTTTAATTTTTTTTTAAATTTATTTATTTGGCTTTTGGTCCATCGACCATACAGCCAGCAAAAAACATTACAAATTCACAAGTCACACAGTAATATATATACATATGACAGACACAGGAATGAAATGACATAAATGGCAGACAGAAAAATCGCCTGAAAGTCTCTTTCGCTTCACAAACTCCTGGATGTTCCGAAATTTTTTTTTTTAACATGACTAAAATCAATATAAATGTCTGGTAAAATAAGAGCGGTCAAAAAGGTACAAATTATATATTTAAAACGCTATATTTGAGAAATTGTGCTGAAGTCACTTACATTCTCTGTTTGATAGGAGAAAGAAAAACTGGCACGCTGGTTAGAGATAGTCTCCTTCACACACATATGCCTTGGATATTCTGACACTCACAATTCATGATTTACACTTTTTTTTTTTCTGAACATGACGAAAAACCATTACAAATTTTTTATTAAGAGAGGTAAAAATAAAAATTAAAAGGACACTAATTAGATATTTAGATCACTATTTTTGAGAAATTCGGCTAAAATCGCATATACTCTCTGGTTGGCAGAAGCAAGAAGAGCTGGCACACTGGTTGGAAATGGAGTTCCAATTTTAATCAATTTTGAGAGCATTACTGATCGTGCAGTACTGTACTTTGAACAAACAAATACAACGTGATTCAAATCTGCAACACACGGAGGGTCATACTCACACGTGGGAGAGTCCAACACTTCTATACGGTAGAGATGGTCGGCGTAACATCCGTGTCCGAGTCGCATGCGTATGAGGGATGTGATGTGACGTCTGGCCAGTTTGATGCTATCGAACCATGGTTTGTTAGGTATATTAGCTTGAAGTGCGGCATAATATCGTCCTTTGTGCAGATCCTGTGTATTCCATTCCGTTGACCATTTTCTTTGAGCTTTTATACGGATAATGGGGAGAAAGTCTGTATAAGGGAGTTGGATGGCTCGTAAGTTGGTTGCAGTTGTACTTTGTTTAGCGAGGAGGTCTACTGTTTCATTGTGTTCGATACCAGCATGTCCCTTGATCCATAGAAAGTGAACTGTTATTCCTCGGAGTTCTGCGTTTCTCACTAATTGAAGAATGTCAAGGATGTACTTATTAGTCTTTGTGGTCCAGTCAGGTTGTTTTAAACGTTGTAATACGCTGAAGCAGTCTGTTAGGATGAGAATTTTCTGGAATTGTTGTGAGGTACCATAAATTATAGCTGCTTGAATTGCTAGCATTTCCGCTGTGTAGATGGAAGTTGGCTCTGGTAGGGACCGTTGTTCAGTAACTGCTGTTAATGGGCAATAGTAAGCATATCCTACTCCTTCTGAAGTTTTGGAGCCGTCTGTGTAGATGCACGTGAACTCTGACCAAGCTGTTTGTAAGAGTACCTTGACTGAAGTGTTCATATTCGTCCCTGCAGTCACTGTATCAGATATAGAGAAAGTGTTCGGTGGTGAGGATATGAGCTCATAGTCGTAGCAAAAGGCAGGTACTGAGGCGCCCTTGAGCACAAGGGGGAAAATATACCGTAGTTCATGGTAGCTCGTCGCCAGCAGTGGAGTGCGACAATTTCGGAAGTGCTGATATGAATTTATTAATCTACTGAGGGTAAGTACTTTAGTAGAAAGTGGATGGTTGATCTGGGTAGCTCGGCGTAGGAAGAATATATCTGATAGCATCTGTCGTCTGATTGAAAGTGGCATTTCGATGGCTTCGACTAAGAGAGCGTTCGTGGTGGTGGTGGTGGTGTTTTTTGTTTTAAGAGGAAGTACAACGAGGTAATCATCCTCTCTGTACAAATAAGTGGAAAAGAAATTTAAAATATAAAACAAAATTATTTATTCAACAAAGGAATTTAGAAACGCAGTACAAAATAAAACAAAAAAATAATTATAAAACTAGGCCGAAAGGATTACTAACGTATCAAAAGGGAACGTACGTTCCCTGAGTAACAGTACACTTGTAATTTACATACCTTTGATAAGTCCACTGTCGCACATAAAGCGGATGACGAGATCAGCAGTAGTCGCGTCATCGGCTAGTATGCGTTCGAGTGTTTCCTGCAGGCCGAGGCTCCGTCTTAGGCCAGAGAGATCGGCGCACTCTGTGAGGATGTGGGCCACGGTGAAGTCGGCACCACAAGAACACACTGGGGGGTCTTCCCTCTTTAGGAGATAAGAGTGCGTGGATCGTAAATGACCTATCCTCAGCCTGCACAGTACTATGGCCTCTCTCCGTGAAGGTCGGAAAGAGGACCGCCACACGGTAGTTGTCTTCTTAATTGCTCTCAGCTTGTTGGGAGTTCGGATATCTAGCCACTCCGATTCCCAGAACGCCAAGATGGTTCGACGTAGCTGAGAACAAATATCCTTAGCAGGTACATTGACGGGTCTTGGAGGTAAAAGTGCAGCTTCCTTTGCTGCTTCATCCGCAAGTTCGTTTCCCGGAATCCCAACGTGGCTTGGAAGCCACGCGAAAGTAATTCTGGTGCCAGCATCGCTTAACCTGGCTAGAAGGTCATGTATCTGCTGCACCAGTGGGTGTTGCGAGAAACAGGTTTCAATAGACTGCAGAGAGCTTAACGAATCGGTACACAACAGAAAGTGGCTTCTTTCGTCACGCAGTGCAAACTGCAGAGCCTCTAAGATGGCGTACAGCTCTGCAGTATACACGCTACATATTTTAGGGAGCGAGACCTTCGTACTCATATCATCAATGACAAAAGAGCAACCAACATTTTCTCCGATTTTAGAACCATCCGTGAAGATAAGTCTTGCGGCCGGATGTTGGTGAACAAAGTCCTGGAAATACCTCCGATGAACGGAGGAATCCGTGTTCACCTTGGGTCCACGGAGCAGATCTAGACGTATATCCGGTCGCGGAACCAACCACGGAGGTACCTCGCTAAGAGTTCGTTCAAGACAACTACCCATATCAATATTCAAATCATGACACAAGCTATCAATCCGAAACCCAACCGGCCGTGTGGCATTCGGCCGGTCTTGGCACCGCTGATGGTATTGGGTGCGATAGATGCATTGATAGCTTGGATGTAGCGGCATTTCACGAATTTTGGCAGCGTACGTTAGGAGTAACTGCTGCCTCCTTATCCGTAAAGGTGGAACTCCCGCTTCAGCGAGCAGGCTGGGAATGGGGCTAGTACGGAAAGCACCCGTTGCCAGCCTTACTCCACTATGGTGGATACTGTCTAAAAGGCTCAGCGTAGATTTTGATGCTGAGCCATAAGCCGCACTTCCATAGTCAATTCGGGAGAGGACAGTCGCCGTGTAAAATCGTAGCAGTACCGCACGGTCAGCCCCCCACGAAGTGCCGCTGAGAAACTTAAGCATGTTAAGTCTCTTCATGCAGGCAACCTTTAACTGACGGATGTGGGGCTGCCACGTAAGTCTCTTATCAAAATGGAGACCCAGGAATTTGCAGGTGTCAACCACTGGTAAGACACTGTTTCGCAAGCGGAGCTCTGGTTCGGGATGCACAGGTCGACGTCGACAGAAGTGTACAACTGAGCTTTTCGCTGCTGAAAATCGAAAACCATGTTGCAGGGCCCATCTGTCGACTCGGTTAATAGCTTGCTGTAGCTGTCTCTCTGCAAACGCCACCCTTCCGGAGCTGTAATGTAGAGCTAAGTCGTCTACATACAGCGATGGAACGACTGCGGGCCCAGCAGCGGCAACTATGCCGTTGATGGCGATTGCGAACAGCGTGACACTCAGTACCGATCCCTGAGGTACTCCATTTTCCTGAACGTAATATTGAGAAAATGCATTCCCTACTCGGACTCGAAAGAGACGGAGGGACATGAAGTTCTCAATAAACGTTGGCAAATTTCCCCGAAATCCCCACTGGTGTAGAGTGGAGAGAATCCCATATCGCCAGGTAGTATCGTAAGCTTTTTCCAAGTCAAAAAACACGGCGACTAGGTGTTCCTTCCGGAGAAAGGTCTCCTGAATGGCGCTCTCCAGTCTGACCAGATGATCAGTGGCAGACCGATGAGAGCGAAAGCCACACTGGTAGTTAGACAAGAGACCCTCCTTTTCCATGGCCCACGCAAGACGCCGGTTAACCATCCTTTCAAATAGCTTACAGAGGCCATTTGTAAGGCATATTGGCCTATAACTATCCAGAAGTTTTGGATCTTTACCTGGCTTGGGAATTGGTATTACAATTCCCTCACGCCATTGAGATGGAAACACTCCCTCACTCCATATTCTGTTGAATAGGGTGAGGATATCCTTGAGACATCTGTCACTCAAATGCTTAAGCATTTGATTATGGATTTTGTCCGGTCCAGGAGCCGTATCTCTGCATAGCGCAAGTGCACTTCGCAACTCCCACTCCGTGAAGGCCACGTTGTAGGGATGCGAAGCACTAGAGGCAAAAGAGAGATGGTGGGCCTCTGCTTCGCGCTTAATTGGAAGAAATGCAGGGTCGTATCTCCTAGAGCTGGACGTATCTGAGAAATGTGACGCGATGTGGTCTGCAATGACTGAAGGAATCGTAACTATATCTCCATTAACGGAGATTCCGGGTACTGAGGGCACATTCTGTACTCCGACAATACGGCGGAGTTTAGTCCACACTTGTGATGACGGAGTATGTGCCGTGATGGATGACACATACTTTTCCCACGTAGCTTTCTTACTTTCTCGAATCAAAAAACGGGCCTTCGCGCGCAGACGCTTAAATGCGATATGATTGGCCATCGTAGGATTCCGACGATAATGCTTAAAAGCCCGTCGGCGATCACGTATGGCTGCTGCAATTTCGTCCGTCCACCATGGGACCTGTTTCCGGCGACGAATACCGGACGAGGAAGGTATTGTTTCCTCTGCAGCAGCCAAAATTCCAGTAGTAATGGAAGAGACGTGGTCGTCAACAGACTCCAGCATATCATCAGCCATCACTGCGCGTTTTGTAAATTCTGGCCAATTTGCCCGCCGAAGTAACCAGCGTTTGGGTACTTCGGACTGTCTTTGATTCAAGAGAGACAGAATTATCGGGAAGTGGTCACTATCACAGAGGTCGTCGTGAACTTGCCACCGTAGCAGGGGAACCAGCGCACGGCTACACAAAGTGACATCCAGGTGTGAGAATGTGCCATGCGCGCTACTGAAATGTGTCGGTTCCCCTGTATTGAGCACACAAAGATCAAATAGGTTGATCATTCGCTCGAGCTTCCTCCCCCTAGAACAGGAAGACGGAGAACCCCATAGTGTGTTACGGGCGTTCACATCCCCCAGCATGAGGAAAGGAGGAGGCAACTGAGTGATCAAATCTTGTAGTGCATGCATATCAAGGTTATAATCCGGTGGAAAGTACACGTTGCAAACCGTTGTCATTATTGGCAACGGAGTGCGAACTGCAACTGCATCTAGCTGAGTACGGAGCGGTACTTCTTCGCTGAAGATGTCGGAGCGAACTAGGGTACAAACGCCCCCAGTTGCCGCGCCATCCACAGCTAGTCTGTCTTTGGAATAAAGACGATATCCTCTCATAGTCGTGTCGTGTCCAGGTCTCAAACGAGATTCCTGTAGACAGACTATGGAGGCCGCATAGACGGATATCAGTTGACGTAACTCAGCTAGGCGACAGTGGTAACTACTGCAGTTCCACTGCAATAGTGCCATTGTGTGGATTGGTAGTGTTGCGAAATTAGGACAATTGCTTGCCCTTCTTTTTGTCTACTACCTGCCATTTTCCGCCGTTGTTGTCGGTATTGTCGTCACCATCCACGACAATGAGTGGTTCAGTCTCCATTGTCTCCTCAGAAGAAGGAGGCGCAGTGACTGGACCCTCCGCGGACGGTGATCTCATTGGTCTGGAACAGTGGGCCTTCTTCCTGGGAGAACTAGGTTCTCCAGAAAGTGATCGAACAAGAGGGCGTCGGGGCCTCTCGCTCTTGCCCACCGTTTCTCTCTTTTTGGGAGGAGAGCCGGCAGATGGCTTGCCGGATTTCTTCGGTGATCCTGTGGACCCCGATTGAGTTGGAGAAGGCTTCTTCTCCACTTTTTTGAGGAAGCTCTGTGGCTTCACCTTCTCCTCCTTTATGATCTGGGCATTGGAAGGAGGGCTGGACTTTC
Organism: Anabrus simplex; assembly: GCF_040414725.1. NCBI lineage: Eukaryota > Metazoa > Arthropoda > Insecta > Orthoptera > Tettigoniidae > Anabrus > Anabrus simplex. Next base: position 17,719,081 of record NC_090268.1, on the reverse strand, counting down.
CAGCCCTATTTGGGGAAGTCTTTCCCCCCGCCCTGTTGGGGGAGGACTTCCCAGCCGAACGTTCCTGGGAAGGGCCCTTCCCAGGCAACGTCGACAGTAACGCTCTTTTCGGTGCTTCGCTCGTTGAAACTCCAGTTTCTTTACTTATTGAATTTTGTTGCTGGCTTTGACTTTTTGATGCATTTTCGGTACTGGTGTTCTGTACAAAACTCTGTGGAGTGATCCGCACGTTTGCGACCTTTTCGGCAAAGGAGATGGAGAATTCCGGAGCAGCCATGGATTTGAACTTCCTCCGGGCGTCTGGATAAGATAGCTTATCCAGCGTTTTTATCTCCTGGATCTTCTTCTCCCGCTTGAATGTGGGGCACTCCTTGGAGATTGGAGCATGCGTACCCGGGCAGTTGACGCACACAGGTGGTGGTGTGCATTCAACCCCAGCATGCTCGCACTTCCCACACATTTTGCAGGTCGTCGAACCTGTACATCGCAATGAGGTGTGGCCAAACTTTTGACAGTTATAGCACCTCATTGGTGCCGGAATGTACGGACGAACAGTCAGACGATACATTGCTACCTTTATTCGTTCAGGTATGGTCTCAGCGTCGAAGGTAAGGATGAAAGCACCCGTATCGAGTAGCTTATCACCCACACGCCTCTTCAACCTCTTCACGTCGGTTACGCCCCGACGTGCTAGGTACCGGATCATTGTATCATCGGAAGACTTAACCAAATCCCTGTGGAATATTACTCCCTTGCAGGAGTTAAGGGTTTGGTGCTTCTCGATTTTTACCTCTACCTTTCCGAATAACTTGGCTTTAAGTAGCCGTCTGGACTGTTCAGCCGTAGATGTCTTAATAAGTACGGATCCATCGCGGAGCTTGCGCATCTCGTCGACTTCACCAGCAACAATTTCTTCGATGGAATTGCTGATCATGAAAGGACATTCATCAAGAAAACTCTTACCATCGACCCTGGAAGCAACCAGGAATCGAGGAAGACGTTCGTCACTTACATAATCCACTGGAACTGGAGTATACCGCTTGCGTTTCTTGGCAATCTTGGACGCAGTTTTTTGAAGGGTGCCACCCTTTGAATTTGTAGAAAGTGAAGAGAGAGGTTCCGTTTCTTGGTCCCACGAGTACTCACGGAAATATGACGTCGACCTCCGGCAGAGCCAAGGAGATTTACCGGAGGCAAGGCTATATACTCCAGAGGGCGCCCGGTATCTGGAGGGGGTCGCTTGGAACTACTCACCCAGTAGCCATGCATCACCTCGCCACGACCCGAAACTTGTGATTGGGGGAGGATAAAACCTCCATGCTAACCTAATTATATTTTTTTATTTAATTATTTTTAAATTTTTTTAAAATATTTTTTTTTATTTATTTTTTTTTGGTAAAGTCTAACCTAATCTACCCGAGGCAGAGAGGGTGGCCAGACAGGAAGAGGAATGAAATTAAAGATGGTGAGAATAGAAGGGTAGAAATAGTGATGAAGAATAAAGAGCACAGACACCTCTCAAGCAACTCGGGGGACACCTTGTTAGTCTGGCCCTACACCGAGGCCTATCCAGCATGGGTAACCCTGAGCTGGCACAGCCCTCGGGATCAACAAGCACACAAGCCCCCACACCGACTTCAAGGTCATGGTGTCCCTAGAGGGGGAGAGCGTTCGTGGGTGAAGAGTTCATAGCTCCTAAACAGAGCCTGATCGCCCGATACTGAAGGACATCAAGTTTGCGAAGAACGTATTTTGGTGCGTTGCCGAAGAAAATGCTTCCGTAATCCAGGACCGGTCGAAGAAGGGCACGATAGAGTGTTAACATAGTGGACGGGTCTGCTCCCCACCACGTGCTAGCAACAGCTCGAAGAACATTGAGCACACGTCCGAATTTTGTTGTTACGTGGTTGATATGTCGACTCCAAGTCAGACGCCTGTCTAGATACAGACCCAATAATTTTGCTGTTGTCTGAAGAGGAAATGAATATGGACCGAGTCGAATGAAAGGTGATGCAATTGACTGTTGTTTCCTGGTAAATATTACCACTGAAGATTTAGCTTCCGAGAGATTGAATCCATTTTGAAATGTCCATGTGGAGAGAGCCTTTGCTGCATCGTCAAGCCATAATCGTGTGACCCAGAAGCAGGATGAGGACGCGTAGAGGCAGATATCGTCTGCATACTGGAGGATCTTAATGTTTGGTTGGAATATGGTGTCTAGGTCGGCCGTATACAGAGCGTATAGTAACGGACTAAGGATGGCACCTTGTGGTAAGCCTTTCGTTACTATTCGTGGTCCGTAGAGTGAGTTGTCACGTCGACGGATATATATCGTACGTCGTTGAAATAAGGCATGAATCCCACGAAGATAAACTTCGGGCAGACCCAGTCTGTGCATTTTGCGAACAAGAATTGGTATAATGACGCTATCGTAGGCTCCTGATATGTCTAAGAATAAAGCTGTAAGGAATCCTTGTTTAAGAAAGGTCATCTCGATATCTGTTGTGAGGAGACTTAAATTATCTAGTGTGCTTCTTGATTTACGAAATCCATATTGAGAGGTAGATAAGATGTTGTTGTGTTCTAACCACCACTCTAATCTAAATTTTAATAGCCTTTCAAAGGTCTTACAGACGCAAGATGACAAAGCTATCGCTCGATAGGAAGCAGCTTCCTCTGGATCCTTCTCTGGTTTCAAGATCGGTACAATGATCTGTGTAGTCCAGTCATTAGGGAAAATACTTTGCGACCAGAACTCCATAAAAAGTTGCAATAGAATAATCTTAGCATTTAATGGTAGGTGGGCTATCATGGCGTATTGGATTTGGTCAATTCCTGGAGCAGTATTGGATGTATTTTTAAGGGCTGCTGTAAGTTCTCGAAAGGTGAAAGGCTGCAGGAGAATACGGTGTGGCATTTGTGAAGAGCTTGTAGGTGGGAATTCCGGGTCATCAAATGATGTTGTAGGTGGGGCTATGGAATCGGCGAAGTCATCGATCCAGCAGCGCAGTGGTTTTGGGAAGGTTCGTTTCCTCTTAAATCTGTTTATCATGGACCATACCTCGGGGAGCGGTGTTTCTTTATTCATCTTCTCACAATATCCCTTCCAACTATTTCTTTTTTGTCGTTTTAAGAAACGCTTCACTTCGGCGTCCATTTTCCTGTATGCAATATAGTTCTCCCACGTTGGGTAGCGTTTATAAGTACTAAATGACCGTCGACGTCTGGCAATCATTTTTGAGCATTCTGCAGTCCACCACGGGGCCGGTACGCGCTTAGAAGGGTCAATCGGCCGTCGTTGTGGGATGGCTAGCGATGCTGCGATGTTGACGATGCGTATAAATGCTTCATATTTTTCTAATGGATTTGGAATGTTATGTACTGTATCTAAATTAGCTTCTACACTATTTCTGTATTTAATCCAATCTGCTCTTTGAACATTCCACTTGGAAGTAGGTTGATGTAAGGCCGGTGTGTATGGCTGTATAGTGGAAATTTCTATTGGGTAATGGTTGGATCCCATAGTAAATGGTAGAGTTTTCCATTGATAATCTGTAGCTATTGATGAGGAGCAAAATGTAAGATCTATTGCAGATTTTCTTTGGCCTGGGACTGGTACTAGGGTTGGCGATCCGTCGTTGAGGATAAATAAATTGTTATCTTCAATTAGATCTAAAAGAGTGTTCCCATAGACGTCATTTATTTCGCAACCCCAGACAGTATTGTGTGCGTTGCAATCGCCGCAAATTAGGTATGGAGCTTCTAGGTGACTAATTAAGTAGTTCCATTCTCTTACACTAATTATTGTCCTTGGGGGGCAGTAGATTGAAACGACCGTGAGATGTCTCTGAAGCACTTCCACTCGGGCTGCAACTACTTGAAAACTTTTTATGTTTGCATGATCTATTGGGATGTAATTAAATGGTATTGCAGATTGGATAAATATTGCTACGCCTCCTTTTCCATCTTCTCTGTCGTTGCGTAAAATGTGATATCCTCTGTATGTCACTACTACTCCGGGCCGAAACCAGGTCTCACTGATGAGAGCAATCTGGATGTTTCGGGTATATAACTCTCGTTGTAAGGACTCTCGATTTGCATTAGCAGATCTCGCATTCCATTGTAAAAATTTAAAGGCCATCTTCACACTTGAAAACGTTAGTGATCATTTGACGTATTGCATCTGGATGTAAAGTATTTGATGGTGAGGACTGTATGTGGGATAGTATCGTTATGATTATGGTAAATATTTGTTCAATTAGTTGGGAGTGCTTTTGGTTGGGCGGAATATGCTTGAGGTGCGGTGCTGGAGGGTAGGGATTGTGGGAGATAGGCGTTACTGGTAGGTGTTGGGGTATAAAAGTACGTTCGGATATTGAAGGAAATATTGGATGGCGCGCGGGAGTAGGCGGGGCACGAACAGGTCGCCGTGGTTGTTCGATGGGGTTATGCAGGGTAAGTTGACGAGTTGTAGCCTGTGCTGTGGAGGTCACTTGTGCTGGTATATGAACAGTTGGCGCTGATGCTGTATGACCCGTGCTATGTAAATGCTGTTCTTGGGTAGGGGAAACATCATGAACAATTCCAGTCTGTTGTAATACATTTGAGTTAGATGTAGGTAAAGAAGGAAATTCTTCTTGACTTTGCCAACGAGGGACAGATTGGTTTACTGTGGACGCATATGTACTGTTGTGGAACAAGTGAAGAGCGGCCTCCTGTGTGATGTTATTGTGAGCCATGACGTGTTTAACGTAAGTCCACTTCTTGTATTCCGGGCAGTCTATCTGTCGACAGGTGTGCAGCGTGACAGTGTACACAGTAAGGAGGTATGCTGTCCGAGCACTCTCGAATTGAATGGGGCCCTGTGCACCGACTGCAGCGTACTGCAGAACGGCAAGCTGAAGCAACGTGGTTATATCTGAGACATTTTTGACATTGAATGACAGGTAAAACATATGGTAATACTGCACATCTTGTTCCGTGTATATAAACATATTCTGGCAGACACTGAGTGCGGAAAGTAAGTAAGCAGACAGGTATTGGTCTTGACATTGTCTGCCCGTTTGTAACATTTTGCTTTGTAAAACGTTTAACTTTTACTACAGGGAAGGCACTCTGTATTTCCTGTATTATTTCCTCCTCGCTAAGTGTGACGTCAACGTCCTTGAATATACCCTGTCTGTGCACGGTGTGATGCGGTATGTAAAGATCTAAATTCCTCTGCTGTAGGAGTTTTGATTCCACAAGGCGATTCGCTGCAACGCTAGTGGTAGTTTCAATACGTAACCTATTCTTCCCTATAGGAGTGATATTAACTATGTCCTGCTTGCAGGCAAGACGTTCACTAAATATCATTCTTCCCACGGACATGGGGTGCAAATTTCCAATGGACTGTTCTAAACTTTCTAATATTACGTAGTAAGGGCCATTATCTAGGCGGCTGTAACGGTTAGTATTATTTCTTAGGTGTTTGTTGTTGTTGTTGTTGTTGCTGCTGCTGCTATTGTTGTTGTTTGGATGAGGAGGAGACTGACTAGACAACTGAGATGGCATATTATTGGGTCGGACATCCGAATTTGAGATGACTATACTCTCCGAGGTTTCTGTAGTTTCAGAGCTAGAATTCGAATCAAGTAACATTAAGTTGCTTTCGATCTCATGACGGTCATTTGAGCAGAAACGCTTAGTTCGAGGATCTAATTCAGTATTAAAATAAGATCGATTGTTCTCAAAACCTGTGTTGTTAGGAGACTGTAGTGGTAGAATAGTTGACATACTCACACCTGGTCCGTATGTCAAGTTGCCTTGGAGGTGCTGCTGTGGGAATTCCTGCTGCTGGGGCTGTTGCTGTTGTTCACACAATGGGGTAGCAGTTGGTTGAAAGTTGACGGGATGTTGTTGAGGGTCCCCATAACAAGTCTGTATTGCCATGTTTAAAACTTGACCGGTATCAGGAGGTTTCTCCATTGCTGGAGATGAGTGAATAAATTATAATTCTGTAATAGTACACTGGTTATACTGACACTTGATAATGAATTAAAATGAGCACACACACTTTTGTTCACACACGTTCACCGAGTCGCTCGGCTAGCACTAGACGATGCGTGCGCTTGCTACGGCTACCTAAGCCAAACTGCGTAAATACACCCTGCACTTTATGAGCTCTTGAAGGACACGAAGCATATTGCTTTCTTTACATAAGTCTCTTCGATGGGACAGGAAAGGCCTTGGAATGGGAAGGAAGCTGCCGTGGCCTTCATTAAGGTACAGCCCCAGCACATGCCTGTTGTGAAAATGGGAAACCACAGAAAACCATCTTCAGGGCTGCCGACAGTGGGGTTCGAACCAACTATCTCCCGGATGCGAGCTCACAGCTGCGTTCCCCTAACCGCACGGCCAACTCGCCCGGTGACTGACTGACTGATTCATCATCGCCGAACCAAAACTACTGGACATAAAGCAATAAAATTTTGAGGATACATTTATATTACAATGTAGGTGCTCGCTAAGAGAGGATTTTTGGATATTCCATCGCTAAGGGGTTGTAAAGGGGGGATGCAGTTTTAAAATATCTCAAAACTTTATAAGTTTACAGATGTAAAAGTTGGTATGTGGAATCTCCTTTACAAATAAAGAAACGCATATATTTTTGTTTTTGGAAAATCCCACTAGGAAGGGTGAAAAAAGGGTTGAATGCCTTTAATGTGGATACTTATATCTCAGAAACTGAAGATATTACAAACCTGAAAATTGGTATTTGGAATCTCCTTTAAAAATTAAGAAACACGTACTTTTTTATTTTATTTTTTGTAAAATTCAATTAATGGGGTTAAACAGGAGTGACAAATGGGGTGAATTTTTAGAAAGACTATATCTACAGTACATCTCAGAAACGTAAAATGTTACAGACGTAAAAAATGATATTTGGAATCTCCTGTAAAAGTAAAGACATACGTGATTTGTTTTCGAAAACTTAACTTACGGGGAACTAAAAAGGGGGTGAAATTTTAAAATGAGCATGTCTACAGTATATCTCAAACACTTAACATGTTACAGAAGAGAAAAATGGTATTTTTATATTTGTTTTAAAAAAAGAAACATGTATTTTTTGTTTTCGGGAAAAACACTTGGGTGGGGGTAAAAATGACTGGAAACGGGGTTGAATTATTTTTATTAGGATACTGATATCTCAAAACCTGACGATTTAGCAGACGTGAAATTTGGTATTTGGAAACTCCTTTAAAAATAAAGAAATAAGTATATTTTTGTTTTCGGAAATCCACTTAAGGGGGATGGGGAGAATTGAAAAATTAGTTTAATGGTTTGTATGAAGATAATCTCAAAAATGAAAGATGCTGCTGACGTGAAAATTATAACCCGAAATTCTAAAATAGCATAGTTCACTTGTTGATTAATATCTCTAATATTGTCTTAAATATTTTCTTCTTAGTAAAATGGGGCTGTTTAAAAGACTTGCTCTGCACCAGTTATTTACGTGTAAAATTTAAGTATGTTATCTTGGATGATACATGCGATGTCGTATTTCATAACTAGAGCCCGGAAGTTAGGCAAAATTCCCTTTTGGATATATCGAAGTGTCACAAACATGTTTCCGTACGTTTGGGAATGTTACGACCAGTTATTTTGCCTTTTTTTGGTCTATTTTAGCTTCCGTAGCCTATCTGATAGTTTAATGCCTTTTTTTCCGTTTTTAAGTTGTGGATATTTTATGCAGTTATTTATGTATTAAAATGAATCAATACAAAGAAAAAATATATAAAACCAATGTACTATATTAATAATAAACAAAGAATCAATTTTAAATTAATAGATAAAGAATAACATTTACATAAACGATATTTTCGTATTACACAAATGTCTACTGAGAACTCCACAAGCCAAATGGTCGAGAGGGTTGTAAGGTCCCGTCCTTGCTACGTAAAATAAAGTGTTGTTGGTGGTTATTGTTTTAAGAGGAGGAACAACTTGGTAACCATCCTCTACCAACACTAATCAGAGGGAAAATGGAAGAGGTCTGATACTTCGAAAAATGAAGGTATCGGCTAAAGAAAGGGAAGGCCCACGAAGAGTGCGAAAATGAAAGATTCCCTGGGCCTCGCAAATTTAATACCATCGAGGTCTGGAAAGAACAAGAGTTGACCAAGGGAGGTCAGGCAGGAAAGGTAAGAGCGAGGAACCTGACAAGTTGAAGCAAAACCAGACTCAGCTAGGGGAACCGTGGTCGCCAACCCACACTCGCCAGGTGAAAGGCCCTGGTCCCCACTTTAGTCGCCTCCTCTTACGACAGACAAGGGATACCGTTGATCTATCATCTAAAATGTGATGCAGATCTGTGTTACGTAGCTTACATTAAAATATCTTTATTATTTTAGTGCCAACTTTAGTCATGATAAATGCCTATTTTAATAATTTTACTGCCTATTTCCTAAATGTTAAGTGCTTATTTGCCTGCCTATTTTAGCAAAAATAAATGCCTCAACTTCCGAGCTCTAGTTGCTAGATGTTATATTAGTACTATAAAGGTTGATTGCGAGGGAACATCTTCAGTCATTATAGTGGATGTTTGTGAATTGTGACTTCGATATCTACTGCGAACTGAGGTTTCTGCTGAAAGCGTGGATGTTCCGTCGATTTCAGCGGCTGGGCTATAAGTGCACTGCCTGCTGTATTGCTAATTTCAAATGGCCCCCCGACCATAAGACATGTTTAGTCTATGTCAAAAGTTTTAGCGTCTATAAGCTATCTTTCTTTTTTAATACTTTATGTCGCACCGACACAGATCTTATGGCGACGAAAAGCTATAATTCTGACAAACGAAAGACAGCACGCAGTGCACCTTTAGCCATGCAGCTGGAAGGAAGCCCACAAGGATTCGAGGGAACACCCACGCTTTCAAATGAAACTCCAATTCGCAATAGATATCCAATTCACAATTCTATAAGTCGGAAACAACCATTATAATGACTAAGGATGTTCCCTCGTTATCAAACTTTATAATACTACAATAACACGTAGCAAGTAAGTTATCAAATACTGTACATTATGCTATGCATCATCCGAGATAACATATTTTACACGCAAATAACTGGTGCACAGCAAGTCTTTTAAACAGCTCCATTTTACTAAGAACAAAATATTTAAAAAACAATATTAGATATATTAATCAACAAGTGAACTATGTTATTTTAGAATTCAGCTGAAGATTGCTAATATGAAGGCCAAAACTAGTTCTGTGACTTGAAATATAAATGCATATGTGTAGTATATTTATTAGGTGGTAACGTCCCATCTTTAATAATAATAATAATAATAATAATAATAATAATAATAATAATAATAATAATAATAATAATAATAATAATAATGCGTCCCACTAACTACTTTTACGGTTTTTCGAAGACGCCGAGGTGCCGGAATTTAGTCCCGCAGGATTTCTTTAACGTGGAGGATCGAACAAGCTAAGTTGGGGTCAGAAGACCAGCGCCTCAACCGTCTGAGCCACTCAGTCCGGCATTCCATCCTTACATTTTGTGAAATGATGCTTAACGACTTCAGTGGTCGCTGAATGTCTTTTCTTTGCTAAGCATTGTCTCTAAATGATACATACCGACCATCACCACTGAGGTCCAGTCTAATAGTTGGCGCGGATTCGATTCCCGGCGTCGTGGAAGGTGTAAATGTAGACAATGTCCGCCTGGTGGCCGTGATCGTTAAGGCGTCAAGTCTGTGACCGAGGTTAGCCGTTTCGAGTCCGATTGGTCACATCTACCGCCTCAAGGGCAGTGTCCTGGAGCGTGAGATATTGGATCAGGGATACAACTGGGGAGGAATACCAGTACCTCACTTGCTATGCTGAACAGGGGCCTTGTGGGGGGATGGGAAGATTGGAAGCGATAGACAAGGAAGAGGGAAGGAAGCGGCCGTAGCCTTAAGTTAGGTACCATACCGGCATTTGCCTGGAAGAGAAAAGCGAAAGCACGGAAAACCACTTCCAGGAAGGCTGAGGTGGGAATCGAGCCCCCCCCCCCCCCCTTTCTCTACGCAGATGATGACCCGAGGCTGAGTGGACCCCGTTCCAGCCCTCGTACCACTTTTTCAAATTTCGTGGCAGAGCCTGGAATCGAGCTCGGACCTCCGGGGGTTGTAACTAATCACACTAATCAGTACACCACAGAGGCGGAATTTGTCCATTTTACGCTATGAAATTCGCCAGTAGGGTAAAAATGCTAGTAAATTATACCACTGAAGGCAAAGCCTTGGGGATGGTACATTAGGTTAATCGAAACTAAAACCTGTCATAATACCTGCGCACATGTGCACCTCGAGTACTGTTTGGCTGTATGGCTTTCATTATTCGATTAATCTGGGCAATGGAATGACTGATTGTAAGAAATTAATAAGAATGTTATCTACTTCACGTCCCACTAACTACCTTTTCGGTTTTCGGAGACGCCGAAGTGTCAGAATTTTGTCCAGTAGGAGTTCTTTTCCGTGCCAGTAAATCTACAGACACTTACGATTTTGGCGTATTTGAGCACCTTCAAATACCACCGGACTGAGCCAGGATCGAACCTGCCAAGGTGGGGGTCAGAAGGCCAGTGCCTCAACCGCCTGAGCCACTCAGCCCGGCTGTGTAAGGAATTAGAGTTCACATTAGCTCTTATTTAAAACAAATTTTAATTATGTTTATCCCTCAAAGTTCAGTAGTGTGATACACAACAAGCTGCTTCGTATCTGTCAGGTGGCGTACACGGCTGAGGCATAGCTAGATATATATCCGCACATTGCGAGTTCGATTCCTGTTCAGGACATTATTTTATTTCTTCATTTTACAGATGTGTTTCGCCATTCACCTCATAGGCGTCGTTCCTACTGAAATTGTTTATAGTTACAGTAATTAATCTTAGTCATTCCATTCTTTTGTGTTTGTTATGAAACATGAACCGATTCCTTGTCCATTCTTGCGATGTCCTACGGAATACCTTGATGTCTAGTAGGCCTTGTCTGTACTGTGTTTACAACAGTCATTCCTATGAAAAAAGTGGCGTATGGCTTTTACTGCCGCGAGTGTCCGAGGACATGTTCAACTCGCCAGTTGCAGGTCTCGCGTCGTGATTAGGATGAAATGATGATGAAGACAACACATAGGCTACAGCCAGCCCCCGTGCCAGCGAAATTAGCTAATGATGGTTAAAATTCCTGACCCCGTCGGGAATCGAACCCGGGATCCCTGTGACAAAGACAAGCACGCTAACCATTTAACCGCGGGGAGTCATTCCTATAATAACGAAGCTTGTGGACCGTAGGTTGGGCGAGTTCATACGAATAGGCCACAGCCGATCCCTTCTCATCCTTCAGCACACATTTACCGGCCAAAGAAAGTACTTCTTCCTCTGAGTGGGCCACCTTAACCCTTCAGAGTAAGCAATAACAAAGCCGTGTTGACGCTGGTGAAGGCCTTTTTTTCTCAGCAATAGAAGCCGGTCACATGGAAGGTGTTCCCGCTTCTGCTGCTGGATGACAGCCCACCTTTATCGGAAACATGCTAAAAAGAGGAAAGAGGCACTCTGCAGGCACCCACGCATCTGTACTACGGAGCAAGATGAGCTGAACAGGCGGTAGTACTAGAGAACTCAGCTGTTTCACTTCCTTTCGTGTTGCGGTGCAGACTGCACATAAACCGAATTCGAGATGCGAGATTCCGAAATTACGTCGCCGCTACGAAGGTCCATTTGACTGAGAACAAAAAAATTGACAGCACTGCATATATCACGGGAACATCGAACTTCGCGTGGGAAGATGTAGTCTTCAGCAATGAAGTAACGTTTTCCTGTGGAGGGGCAGGTATGATGCTAAATACATATTTTATACTTTCTTTCCTGTTTAGTTTTCGATCCCAGAGTCAAAACTCAACGGAATGAGTAGAAATGAGTAGAGTAACCTCGGATATCTATATATTTAAAACACTAGGCTGTGACCGCGAGTTTGAGAGAACAACTAACGAAATCTCTTGGCCTGTAGATATGCAGAATGTCTCTAAAAGCATGAAAATTCCTTGCCGTATATTTTTAAGTTGTTAAAGAAAGATGTAGCATTCTGATTGGCTAAAGCGCTCGCCAATACTTCAAGGCCGCCTGAACCGTGAGAGCGCCGAGCAGGTGATACGATAGGGGAGGTGAAAAGGGGTAGGTACGCATGCGCAGTCGGACGTCTTCCTGTTCAACTGTACTTCGTGCACAGGAGCAGTCAATCTTGCTGCCCAGCGGTTGAACATTCCTCTAAATTTAAATGAGAGTTCAGTGTCTGGATCAAAATTAAATTCCAAAGCAGCTGACGATATTCTTTTAGCACGGCTCAATATGAGAAAATGCCCCAATGGTAAATATTCATTCATGTATGTGAATCATCATCTAAAATACATCATAGGTAACGACATTCCATTCATTCTGGTGGGAAAATTATTGTTCTTGGGGAAGATTTCATAATGGTTTTACTGGTTTTGCCCCCATGCGTCAGAATACCTGCTTTTGTTTTTCAGTACAGCATTGAGGCCAGCCTGGTTCACTTCAATTGTGTTATATTGACTAACCCAATTTTTTCTGGACCCTTTAAGTTCGAATCAACAAAATTGTACTGTAATTACACCGAAGTTATGTTTTTCTTTAAAGTGTATTGCTGTGATAATGATAATAGTGGAACGAGTAACGGTAAATGAGAATTTACATGTTATAGATGCAATGTTATGTAAGATTAGAAAAACACAGAATGAAACTACTCTATAGCCCTAATCCTCTCTTACAGTTGTAACGGTTTATATCCCGTTACAAACATTCCTCTATTTATTATTATTATTATTATTATTATTATTATTATTATTATTATTATTATTATTATTATTATTATTATTATCTGTATTATTACTTTTATTATCATTATTATTTTAACTATTATATTTTTTATTAAATTGTATCATCTGATTTCGCTATGTATTAATTATCGCTTGCTTGATTTCATTTCATATTATTATGTATATGTTTATTATTATGTGTATATATATGTCTGTGTGTGTGTGTGTGTGTGTGTGTGTGTGTGTGTGTGTGTGTGTGTGTGTGTGTGTTTTAGCATTAAGAGAATGTATATTGCGAGATTTGCTGCTTAATATATGTATTCAGTTTGTGAACCAACTTTTAAGATATTGCAATATGTGGGGTAATAATGTCACATTTAATGTAGAGTCATGCTAAATACCCATACGTCATTGCTTTCATTTAGAAACAGGTGTGGTCAGGGAGTTTTTACGCTGCCTGAGGCGATTGAAACATCTGGTGAAATACTTTGAAGTCGTGTTTGAGTGATGTCATGGTCTGATTATCCCATGACGGAGGTGTAAAACCATGTGCCAATAGTATCTATAAAAGGACGTGTCTCCCATAGTAGTGAGTCAGTTGGATGAAGAGCCTTGCCAAGGAGAGTCGTAGTCAGATGGTAGTGAGGAGGCACTTGGATGGAGAAGAAGCAGTTATACGGACACTGAGTCTTCAGTGAGCAGATGGATTAGATGTTCGGAGTGTGTTTCCGTGTATGTGTTCGGTCGAGTTCTTGTGTCGGTTCGCTGACAGCCGAAGACTGGTTATATTTTCAAGCCATGTTACTGTATCTCTCGTTTGTGAAGCTAAAAGGATACGTCACTAAATTAGGTTTGAGATACCTACAGCTGATGCCAATTCCAAGGAATACGTCATAATAACACAAAGTGTTCAAGGTACTGTTATGTGAACCAGTGAGGAATGATTTCTTGTACAGATTTCAAATGTCTGGTCAAGAGTATTTTAAATTTAATGCCTAGAACTTCATTCCATTTTAATTTCAGAGTTATATATTGTAACTTTATTATCGCAGAAAATCTCACGTTTCAATTCAAAATTTAAAGACTATATTTTGTTTTATTTTATGGTAGATCAGGTAACCTCAAATCTTAGTTGGGAAATCAAACGTAAATATCCTTTTCCCAGAACCTATATAGTATGTTGTCAAAGTAAGCTTATCACCCTACATCCTAGAGCAGGGCCTCTCAGGGTGCATGCACTGTGCAAAATACGACTTCGCTTGGTTGACCAAAGTGCAGACCCCGCTCCTCGATTTGGAGCAATAGCGCTGTCTCTCTCTTTCCCCACGCCTGTCTCGCTCGCTACTCCTGTCTCCCTCTTCCTCATTTGCTCCGTAGCGCTCCAAATCCGAGCCGAGTTGAGCCGAGCTTAGCCGAGTAGCCCAGAGACGAAGCGTTGGTCCGAGCCGAGCGGGACCGATGCACTATGCATAGGAACTCAGCGCCACTGTTTGCACGTGTGAGATTTGGGGCGTTTGAGAGGCCCTGTCCTAGCAATATTCAAGATTCTCATTCCATTAGTGTTACATTTATTTGTAGCTGGTGCCCATCATCAATGAAAGTCTGTCAGTCTGTCTGTCTGTCTGTCACGAGAAAACGGCTGAAGAGAATTTAATAAAAATTGGTATACAAAGTGGGAGGAATATGTAGCTTCAATCTAGGCCATAAATAATTTTATTCACGCTAACAGAAATTGTAGTTTAGGAGAATGTCTAAAATTTAATTCACAAACATTTATGTTATTCGTGGTCGTGTCTTAATGAAAATCGGTATGCAAAGTCTGGGTAATAAATAGATATAATCTAGGCAATACATAATTGTATTCACGCTGAAAAAAATGGTAGTTTAGGGTAAGGTCTAACATTTAATTCACAAAATATATTAGTAAGTAAGTAAGTAATATGTTTTATTTATCCTGGCAAAGTTAGGGATGTACTCCCTTTCTTACACTTAACCAGTCTTAACCTAGAACACTTAATAATAACTACTGATGACAATAATATGATAATATGGACAATAGTAACAGTAATACCATTAACAAAAAGTAACCACACTTTAAAAAAAAGATCATATCATCTATATAATATAAATCGTACGTAAAGTGCAGAATATAATTATGAATTGTTGTATGTTCGGCGCTCCCTTTCTCGCTCCTCCAGCCAGCTGCACGCGCGCCTGTGTATCATTCTGCTAGCTTCGACGCGCAGCCCTCAGTGCGCGTGCCTGACCATCGAGTGTACTATAAATAGGAGCTCCCTGTCTGCTCACTGCCCACTTGCCCCGGTGTCCAGCTCCAGAATACACCCTACGTCGAGCACGGAGGCTACTCCTCTTGAAAATGTGCTTCGACCAGGTGGACTGAATTTCTGGCAGTACGAGGTTTCACCTCTGGTCACCGCTCCCTTACCTGTTTCCGCTGCCTATGTCCGTAACTCTTTTACAAGCCATTTTCATTCCCTAAGTTATGCAAGCTCCCTTAGTTTCGCTAGGTGGAATTTCTTCAATCAATTGAACTTGCTTTTTAGGAATTCAGGCACTTCAACAAACAAGGACTCTCATGAACATTTATGTTAGCGTGCCAGATAGTTCTCGACTATCAAAGTGTCAATTCACGAAGACTATCTTTTCAAGATAGAAGTGTATATAAAGACTGCAAACCTGTACATATTGTATAAAGACAGACTTTTCTCAAGATTCAATATTCCTTTTTGCTTCAAAATAAATTTCAGTTATTTGTGTAAATATCATAAAGTGAAGCAATAAAAGTTGTGTTTTGTAAACTTCAACCTTGGTTACAACACAACTCTATGGCGACGAGGTAAAAACGCAGCAACTCTACAATTCTTCGACCCCAGTTGCCAACTCTATAGCAACGAGGTAAACACGACACTACAATTCCACAGGCCCAGTTGTCAACTCTACGGCGACGTGCTAAACAACAACGACACTCCAACCAGTTCTGACACACAGCTTACCTTACTCTTTCTTGCAAGCATCTCGCAATGGCTACTGCGGAACAACTCGCTACGGTCTTCCAAGCCTTACAGCAGCAACAACAACAGTTTATGCAACAACAACAGGCCGCATTACTCCAGGCTATTCAAGCTATTTCTGTCTCTACACAGCCCTCAGCTATTCCTCCGTTCTCTGCTTTTGATCCGGCTAAGGAAGAATGGTCAGTTTATTTAGCCCGTTTACAACAGCATTTCATCTGCCATTCTGTCACAGATGATCAACGCCGCCGCGCACTATTTCTTAGTTCGGTTGGCAATGCTACGTGTGAATTACTACGTAAATTAAGTCCAGAAGAACACTTATCTGAGGTACCCTTCACGCAGCTCTTGGCCCGTCTCACGGAACACTATGCCAAAGCTCCTCACATAGTGGCTGCTCGCTATAAATTTTTTCAGAGCAGAAAGCAACCCCATCAGACACATACTGAATGGATAACTGAATTGCGTGGTCTAGCTAAACCCTGCCAGTTCATCTGCTCCAAGGACGGTTGTGGTTCATCCTACACTGATTCTCTCATTCGGGACATGATAATTTTACATACTCCTGAAGACAAAATACGTTTTGACGCTGTCAAGCAGAGTAACCCTTCTTTAGAAGACGTCCAGCGTATTGCTACGGTTTATGAGCTTACTACCAAGACTGCCGCAGCCATAGCTTCTCCACACGAAGTTGCACAAGTCTCGCCTCAGGCCCGCAAGTCCTCTGCTACAGTGAACCGTACGGATAAGGCGCTCTCCACCAAGCATTCTCGCCAGGTTCCCTCTCGTAATGCTACACGGAAGCCCAATTCTAAAAGCACCTCGAAACTCCTGCCTTCCTGCCGAGGTTGTTTCAAGCATCATGAACGTCGTGACTGTCGTTTTTTCAAAGCTACTTGTGAACGATGTCATAAACTTGGACACATTAAGACTGTCTGTCAAAGTTCGCTCCGCCCTGCTAAGACTACTGCAGCACGCCGGAAGCATATACAGCCCCGCCAAGACATGGCAGTTGATCAGATCAATCTTATTCTTCCCACAAAGGATTCTCACAAAATCATCATTCCTATCTCATTCTCTGATCGATCTGTCGAGTTTCAATTAGACACTGGATCACCTGTCTCTATTATTAACCTGACTACCTACCACGACTTAGCTTCACCTTCATGCTCTCCAGCTGACATCCAGCTCGTGACATTTAACAAGAAGAAAATTGACATCAAAGGTCAAATTAAGCTTCAGGCTAGTTATAAAGGAATTCAGAAGGCCATTCCTCTTCTCGTAGTTAACAACTACACTGCATCAAACATTATGGGCATGGATCTATTTAACTTATTTGGTTTCCAGATACATGACAACATTAACGTCGTATCTACATTGCATCCTACTTCTGATGTTACCGCTCTCCTAGCGCAGTTTCCTGAAGTCTTCGACTCTCAGCTCGGAACAGCAAAAGACTATACAGCTCACATACAGCTGAAATCCGGAGCTAAGCCTCGCTTCCTCAAAGCACGTCCAGTACCCCTAGCACTTCAAGACCAGGTCACGAAAGAATTAGAAAGATGGATACAAACTGGAATTGTAGTACCAGTTACTTCTAGTCAATGGGCTACTCCACTCGTGATAATCAAGAAACCTGATGGTAATGTTCGACTTTGTGGCGATTTTCGATCTACAGTCAACGCACAACTCGAAACCGATATCTTTCCTATTCCACGTCCAGAAGACTTATTCCGTCGTCTCTCTGGTGGACAATTCTTCTCTCGAGTTGATCTTAAAGAAGCATATCTCCAGCTACTTTTAGACGAAGAATCTAAGAAATTTCTCACACTCAACACTCCTCTAGGACTGCTCCAGCTCCAGCGGCTCCCATTCGGTGTTTCATCCTCAGCGGCTATTTTTCAGCGCTATTTGGCTCAACTCACCGCCTCCATTCCCGGTTGTGCTAACTACCTGGATGATATTATTGTTACTGGAAAAGATCATCAGGAACATCTAACCAATCTACGCCTTCTTCTCCAGCAATTGAAAGACAATGGCCTACGAGCGAATCTCGCTAAATGTACCTTCTTTCAACCTCAAGTTCACTACCTAGGACATATACTTGATAAGAATGGAATTCGTCCTAGTACACAGAATGTCTCAGCGATAGTAAACATGCCAGCACCTCAGAACCTCAAGCAGCTTCAGTCCTTCATAGGCAAAGCGAACTATTATAATAAGTTCATTCCACGCTTCGCTACAGTGGCAGCTCCATTAAACGCTCTACGTAAAAAAGGTGTTAAGTTTCAGTGGACTCCGCAATGCCAACAGGCATGGAAAACAATCAACAACGCCTTAATTCAAGCTATACAACTCACTCATTTTCAGCCCGACAAGATCATCACGCTAGCTACTGACGCTTCAGACTACGGTGTCGGTGCCGTTCTCTCCCAGAAGGATCGTCATGGACAAGAACGCCCCATCGCCTTCGCTTCGAAAACACTTAACGACCATCAACGTCGATACTCACAGATAGAGAAAGAAGCTTTAGCCATCATCTTTGGTATTCGCCGTTTCAATGAATATCTCTATGGCAACCATTTCCTGATCATTACCGATCATAAGCCTCTCGTACACTTATTCCATCCTGGTAATAAGATCCCAGAGAATTCCCTCAGAAAGCTTCAAAGATGGTCCATGTTCCTTTCTGATTATTCCTATCAGATTGTATATCGAGCCACATCCCAGCATTGTAATGCTGATGCCCTCTCCCGCTTACCCGTTGGTCCTGATACTGCCTTCGATTCTCAAGAATCTGAATGTCTTCAGTTGGACATAGAACTTGAAGATACTGTATCCAGTTTTCCTATTGATGCTACCTGCATAGCTAAAGCTACGGATAAGGACAGTACACTTGCTACTGTACGTACTTACATCCGCAACGGTTGGCCTCTTCAGAGCACACTTCCTGCCCACCTGGCACCTTATCATCGTATGCAGCATCGTCTCACGACTCGTGCCGGAGTTGTACTCCTAGAAGCAGGCACCATCTTCCGAGTGGTTATCCCACTTAGCCTACAGAAACAAGTTCTCGAATTATTACACCAAAGCCATTGGGGTATCTCCAGAACAAAGCAACTCGCCCGTCAACACTGCTACTGGCCCGGTATTGATGCCGCCATCGAAAAGCTAATACGTCATTGTGAGCAATGTCAAACGAATCAGAACGCCCCGTCTTCTGATCTTGCTTCATGGCCTCCTGCTACTACTCCATGGGAACGAGTTCACATCGATTTCGCAGGTCCTTTCCTCAATTCCATGTGGTTAATAGTCATCGATTCACTGTCAAACTTTCCATATGTCGTGGATATGCATTCGACTACTACAACCGAAGCTACCATTCGTGCTCTCCAGAAAATCTTTACTACAGAAGGTTTACCGCAAGTACTCATTTCGGACAACGGACCTCAATTTACAGCTACTGCTTTTCAGAACTTTTGTACACATAATGGCATTCGTCATATCCTAGCACCACCTTTTCACCCTCAATCTAATGGTGAAGCTGAACGCTTCGTTCAAACATTTAAAAGAAGTATGAAGAAAGCTGTCTCTTCAGGCTTAACTAAAGACCAAGCCTTGCTCCAACTCTTAAACAACTACAGAACTCTACCCGGCGCTGATAATATCACTCCTGCACAGAAACTCCATGGACGACCTCACAGAACTTTACTTTCTCTGTTACAGCCTCTTCCGGCCCAGCATAAGACATCACCAACGAAGTTCTCCCTCAACGACAAGGTCTACACCAGGACATTCAAATCCAACCCACTCTGGATACCTGGAGTCATCTGCAGATCTTTGGGTCATCGTCTCTACGAGATACAGACTACGGAGAAACGTATCTGCCGCCATCAAGATCAGATACGTCTGCGCTACCGCCCCTGTCCAGCCATTGATGCTATTGCTAAACCAGATAAATCTATTGCTGAAAGAGCTTTAGATCATTTAATAACAATGGGTTCCTTTCAGGACGAGACAGCGCCACTCCGCCCAGTTCCAGCTCCGGACACTACAACAGAGGCATCAGCAGCTCCGCCCCAGCATCGCAGTCGCCGCCAGCGCCGCCGCCGTTTCACGCCGTACCGGCGTATTTAGGAGGGGAGGGTGTTGTATGTTCGGCGCTCCCTTTCTCGCTCCTCCAGCCAGCTGCACGCGCGCCTGTGTATCATTCTGCTAGCTTCGACGCGCAGCCCTCAGTGCGCGTGCCTGACCATCGAGTGTACTATAAATAGGAGCTCCCTGTCTGCTCACTGCCCACTTGCCCCGGTGTCCAGCTCCAGAATACACCCTACGTCGAGCACGGAGGCTACTCCTCTTGAAAATGTGCTTCGACCAGGTGGACTGAATTTCTGGCAGTACGAGGTTTCACCTCTGGTCACCGCTCCCTTACCTGTTTCCGCTGCCTATGTCCGTAACTCTTTTACAAGCCATTTTCATTCCCTAAGTTATGCAAGCTCCCTTAGTTTCGCTAGGTGGAATTTCTTCAATCAATTGAACTTGCTTTTTAGGAATTCAGGCACTTCAACAAACAAGGACTCTCATGAACATTTATGTTAGCGTGCCAGATAGTTCTCGACTATCAAAGTGTCAATTCACGAAGACTATCTTTTCAAGATAGAAGTGTATATAAAGACTGCAAACCTGTACATATTGTATAAAGACAGACTTTTCTCAAGATTCAATATTCCTTTTTGCTTCAAAATAAATTTCAGTTATTTGTGTAAATATCATAAAGTGAAGCAATAAAAGTTGTGTTTTGTAAACTTCAACCTTGGTTACAACATGAATAATGGGTACTAAGAATATAATTATGAATAATGAGTACTAAGAATATAACTATGAATACTATAAATACTATAATACTATAAATACTATAAATACTATATAAATTTAAATTTCCGATCATTTATGTCACATTGTTACCGTACCGGCTATGATCACAGAGATATTCATGAATTTGGAACTTTGTTACTAAGTTCATATCAGCAGAGAGTCACGAGAAAATGGGTAAACAGAATTTAGTGAAAATCGGTATGTAAAGTCAGAATAAGTAATTACAGTCTACGCTGTAAATAATATTATAAGATGACCTAATATCACATAGTCGAAAGAAAACTAAATGTGAAGGCCAACAATATAGAATGCTCATAAAATTGATCAACAATAACATTACATTGACCATTGTTCTGATGTGCTTTGCGTCTTCTGCTGCCATTCATCTCCGATAGATAGGACTACTGCTAAGTACAGAGTTTTTTAAAAATTTGTTTTACGTCGCACAGACAGGGATATGTCTTATGGCGAAGATGGGATAGGAAAGGGCTAGGAGTGTGAAGGAAGCGGCCTTGGCCTTAATTAAGGTACAGCCGCAGCATTTGCGTGGTGTGAAAATGGGAAACCACGGAATACCATCTTCAGGACTGCCGAAAGTGGTGTTCGAATCCAGTATCTCCCGGATGCAAGCTCACAGCTGCGCACCCCTAACCACACGGCGAAATTGCCCGGTCGTACAGAGTGTAACAGCCTGTCTGAATATTGGCGGGAAGTAGCTGGGGAGTTAGATAACTTTCTTCTTTAACATACCATTCGTCTGGTTCATAAATTTTCTGATATTACTGGTACGTAACACACTGGTTCATCATAGAATTCGAGCTATTCAGTCCCTACTCTGAGGCACTGATTGGAATGAGTAGTGTGCATATTTAACGGAATATGGCAGAGGAGTGTTTACGGCAGCCTGTGGCTTGTTTATTCCAGCTCTGGAACTTTGGACTGTTAGATCGGCACCGTAGTACTGTTCGTTAAAAGTGAGAAAATGTGCGGTTTTTCATTTGATCGATTATTTTATATGATAACATTGCTTTTAATGAGTACATTCCTACTGACGTTTTTGTAATGACCCATGTTCCTTTCAGTTAGGAAAACCACAAAGTCAGTCTTTCTGAGAATCCCGTAGCGAAGCACGGGTACATCAGCTAGTGTAAAATAAAAGGAAACTTATTTGTTCCACGAAGGAATTTCGCAACAAAGTGCAAAATAAAACAAAAAATAATTACATTACATTATCATTATAGACTGTTATGCCTTTCAGCGTTCAGTCTGTAAGCCTCTGAATTTACTAAACGTCTTCACAATCCTCTATTTTCATCTAGTGCTGTGGCCTCATTTAGTTCTATACCTCTTATCTTTAAATTGTTAGAAACTGAGTCTAACCATCGTCGACTTGGTCTCCCTCTACTTCTCTTCCCTTCCATAACAGAGTCCATTATTCTCCTAGGTAACCTATCCTCCATTCGCCTCACATGACCCGACCACCGAAGCCGGTATAAGCGTACAGCTTCATCCATCGAGTTCATTCGGAACTTAGCCTTTATCTCCTTATTCCGAGTATCCTCCTGTCATTGTTCCCACCTGTTTGTACCAGCAATCATTCTCGCTACTTTCTTACTTCTACTATTTACTTCTAACTTATGAATAAGATATCCTGAGTCCACCCAGCTTTCGCTCCCGTAAAGCAAAGTTGGTCTGAAAACAGACCGATGTAAAGAAAGTTTCGTCTGGGAGCTGACTTCCTTCTTACAGAATACTGTTGATCGCAGCTGCGAGCTCACTGCATTAGCTTTACTACACCTTGATTCAATCCCACTTATTATATTACCATCCTAAATGTTCCAAGATATTAGACTGCAGGCTTTCGGCACAATCTTCCACTAAGACCAAATCGTCAGCATAGGCTAAACTGCTTACTACAATTCCACCTAACTGAATCCCTGCCTGCCACTTTATGCCTTTCAACAGACGATCCATGTAAACTACGAACAGCAAAGGTGAAATATTACAGCCTTGTCTAACCCCTGTAAGTACCCTGAACCAAGAACTCATTCTACCATCAATTCTTACTGCAGCCCAATTGTCAACATAAATGCCTTTGATTAATTTTGATCTTCCCTTAATTTAATTAAGCCGTAAATTCAGTCAAGGAATCGGCCTTACTGGAGTAGTTAAGTAAAACTAGGAAAATCATCACAACTCCTCAAAGGGAAAATAATGTCATATACTCTGTTACTAGAAATGAAAATAAAAGGGGAGAAAGAAAGGTCAGCCACTACATTTGCACAGGGTTCAGGTGCGTAATAATCCTTCACGTTAACACTCTCCTATTGAATATGGATGGTTCACCGTTTTGGTCATACACAATGCTCTTAACAGGATCTTTCCCTCTGGCATATTTTTTTTTTTCTTAGCCCGCCTCGTGGCCATGATCATTAAGGCGCCAAACCGTGGTTAGCCAGTTCGAGTAATGTTGGTGGGAAAAAAAGTCAGAAAGTATTTTTGGTTTTATAATTTGCTTTACGTCGCACCGACACAGATAGGTTTTATGGCGACAATGGAATAGGAAAAAGCCTAGTGGGAAGAAAACCACCACGTGTAAAAATGGGAAACCACGGAAAACCATCTTCAGGGCTGCCGACAATGGGGTTCGAACTCGCCATCTCCAGATTGAAGCTGTTAGCTACGTAAACCACACAGCCACTTGCCCGGTCATCAGAATGTTGACCGGCAGGGTAGGAGACGTGGTGCTAATCACTAGAATGCCTGGATTTAATTGAAGACCTCTTCTCAGTGTTCGTATCGAGTGAAAGCATATGATTTATTATTATTATTATTATTATTATTATTATTATTATTATTATTATTATTCGTCCGTCTGATGGGGATGGTAAGTATCGAGCAGACCCCGGTGTTATTCAACAGGAGTAGGCTATGTGACAACATTGGATTTCAACCTCACCGTACATCATCATCATCATCATCATCATCATCATCATACAACCATATTCGCACGTTGCCCTTAGCGCCAAAGAGAAAAACCTGTACCAGGTAAGCCAAACGACAAATAACTTTGCTTTCTCGGAAGTTATAACTAAATCAACAATAAAAATATAGGAGAGGATAGGCTTGCTATTGAATTTTACTGTTTCACATTGGTTGTAAATGGATTTGGGTCACCATCAATAGCTCATGCTAATTCATGATAATTGCGGCTAGAGACAGGATGTGCACCACCACCGGAACTAGCTTCCTAGTGCATGCACTCGTATTGTGTTTCAAAGTATGTGCAGATGACAAGTGAGACTACTTTTAATTAGAACCACCTAAGACCAAAGCCCAGTAAAGCTCAGACTTGCGATTTCCGCCTTAAAATCAGACAGGTAGCAAGAACCCTTAATATTAACTGGGAAGGAATTACACTAGAACACTGCACAACTCCAAAATATCTAGGAATCAGCCTCGATCGTGCTCTAACTTACAGGAGACATTGCCTGAATACCATACAAAAAGTGGCAGCCATAAACATAAGGAAGTTCCAGGCACAGGAGCTAACCCTACCACTGTAAGAACATCTTCCCTTGCACTCTGTTACTCTGCCGGGGACCATGCAAGCCCATGCAAGTCAATAACCTTCATCTAGTTTTTGATGCCAAAGATCATGACACATTCCATTCAGCTGTAAGGGGTAGAGATACTAATCCTGACTTGTGTTTTGCCAGCTGCAATGAAAATAGACATCATCTGCACATCATACGAAAAGTGATTGGGAACTTCCCTCACAGTCAGCATCAACCAGTGATAGTAAAAATTGGCATCTCAATCCCACTTGTAAGTTCGACACAACATGCCCGGTGGAATTTTCGAAAATTGGAATACATTCTCTGCTGAGCTGGATAAGTCTGTTCGCTGGATCCAACCGAAGCACCAAAACTACAAACGTTTTTTAGTTTCAAGTAATGTCAGCCAAGAAAAGCATGCCGAGAGGGTACAGGAAAGAATACATCCCTGGTTGGAGTGTAGAAAGCGAGGCACTTTCCAATGTATTCCAACAAAGTGGAGACTTACACGTTGCTGACGAACTCCTGATAAGTTTGGATGCTAACAGAAGGAACAGATGGGTGGAAACTGTAGGAAATATGGACTTCACTCACTCCAGTAGAAAGGCATGGAGCCTCCTTAGAAAACTTGGAGAAAGCGCACCGTTTGTTAAAAACCAGCGTACGGTGACACCTGATCAAATAGCACCTCACATCGTTGCAACATCTCAGTTCCAGCAGATAACACATCAGGTACATTAGACGGCAGCTTCGAGCTCTGAAATTAACAACGCTTCGCACATCAGAATACTCTCGCGCCTTCACATCTGACGAAATAGATGCTTAACTCAAAGACCTGAAGTCCGGTAAAGCACCTGGTTTCGACGGAGTTCACCCAGAATTCCTCTTACACATAGGTAAGAATGCCAAGAGATGATTGGCGGCGTTCTTTACGGACATTTTAAACACTGGAGAAATCCCGCCAGAATTCAAGAAGGTGAAGATAATATCTATTCTGAAACTTTGAAAACTGTCCAATAGACCTGAAAGTTATAGACCAATAGCTCTTCTTCGCTGCTGCTTCAAACTGCTCGAGAGGCTTATCTTTAACAGAATTAACTCCACTATCTTGGCACACATTCCTGCAGATCAGGCGGGATTTAGGCCAAATCGCAGCTGTTGCGATCAAGTACTATAGCTCACATCATATATTGAGGCAGGATTCCAAATGAAGCTCAAAACATCTGCTGCGTTTGTCGACCTCACAGCTGCCTTCGATACTGTCTGGAGAGAAGGCATGATCTACAAGCTCCTCAGAGTCATACCCTGAAGAACCATCGTTCAGGTTGTCAACAAAATGCTAAGTGACAGGAGATTCCAGGTGTGCTCAGGCAACAGTAAGAGCACAGAGGAAACACTCAAGAATGTCTTACTTCAAGGATCAGTTCTGTCCCCTCTGCTGTTCAATCTATACATCTCTGATCTTCCTGAGACAAATCGCAGGAAATTCTATTATGCTGATGATCTTGCACTAGTCACACAACATCAAGATCTCAAGAAAACCGAATAAATCCTAACAAGAGACCTGTCCACTCTAGAGGTCTATTTCAAGAAATGGAGACTCAGTCCTAGTGCAAGTAAAACAGAAGTATCATGCTTCCACTTAAATAACCGAGTGGCTAACACAAAATTGAACATAAGCTTCTGTAACCGAGTTCTTCGTCATAATTATTTCCCCAAATATTTAGCTGTAACCTTAGATCGCAGTGTATCTCTCTAAGAAACTGAAAACTCGGAACAACATTCTTCAGAAACTGTGTGGGACGACTTGGGGATCTACTGCAAGGACTCTAAGTCATTCAGCCCTCGGTCTGGTTTACTCCAGTGCAGAGTATTGCTCTCCTGGATGGCTTAATAGCCCTTATACCCGATATGTTGACACACAGCTGAAAAACAGCTTGCGCCTTATTTGAGACACAATCAGACCCACGCCAAACCATTGGCTCCCGTTGCTCACGGTAATAATGCCACCTGCTCTGAACAGATCGAATGCCCTCTTAAGACAGTACTATTAAAATCTGCAGAAACTCGCAACTACCCGTACTAGAAGACATCCCTGCACTTTATCTTCAAAGATTGAAGTCACGCCTTCCACCCTAGCAAGATGCTGCTAACATGGCTCGCAACAACTTCGACGCTATGAAAGTTTGGAAAGACCGTTGGGAAACTTCAACAGACTTGTCCCTACACAACATCTTTCCGGTGCGAAAATTGGTAGTGGATCCCATCTACCACGCAGACAGTGGGTCACTCTTAACAGAATTCGAACAGGCCATGGAAGATGCAGGGACTCACTCTACAAGTGGAAATGCTTAACGTCACCAGAATGCGACTCTGGTGCTCCATGGCAAACCATCCCTCACACGTCGACAGCTTCAAGCCTGCAAACTACGAACCTACTTGGGTAGCTGGGCTGATTTCTTCATCCCATCAAAGGGAGTATTATAGTGGATAGAAGGACTGGACATTTAGATATGATTATGCTTTCTTGTTATTATACCATATTTAATTGTATACATGTATATTTTATGACATGCGCTAAATAAATAATGTAAGCCCAGTGTGGTCTCGATCTAGTCATGCCAAATTAGTAGATGTTGCTCTTAACGATACTTGACAGATCATCACCGGGTGCTTAAAGCCAACTCCGCTTGACATGCTTTATTGTCTTGCTGGTATTGCACCTCCTGACATCCATAGAGAGGTAGCGGCAAAACGTGAGATCCGCATAAAATTGGTGAGTGAATCCAGTCAGTTGATCAGACCATTTCTAGCTACGTGTTAAAAATGATATTCAGGATCTTGACACTGAGTGGCGGATATTAAGAACACGGAGGTGAACGTTGACAGTACAGATCCAATAGCATTTTGGAATGCAGTATGTGAAGTAAAAAAGGGAGATGGATCACAAATGTTCTCTAAGCTATCAATTCTGATGTTGTCACTTGTGTTTGCCCCATTCATTTGCCAGTGTTGAAATGATTTTTTCTGCTATCAATCGAATGAAAACAAAAACCAGAAATAGACTGAGCACTGAAACGATCTCCGGACTTCTGCATTCAAAAAGGAATTCAAAATCTGCATCCTGCTACGACTTCAGAATTGGCACACAATTTCTACGCCTGATGAATAACGACACCTACAGGAAGAGTGGGGAGAAACAAGAAGAAGAAGAAGAAGAAGAAGAATAGATCCGCCAGAGACTAATGCCCGTTGCTCACGGTAAAATTTTCTATCAAATTTATTGTACAATAATAATTTAATTTTATAAATTTTCTGTTGCCCACGGTCAAATTCAAGCTTCATAAAACCTTTGATAAAACTTTTCATAAAATAGGACATGTTCTATTCCGTAAAATTAATTTTACGAAACGAACCAATCAGCGAAGCTGACATCACGGTGATGCTAGCGCTACGTCGTGAGAAGATTGCGAAGCTCAATTGTAAATGAACGCTTCTTTCTAAAATGGCAGGATCCGGGTTGACTAAGGAAGCTGTTAGTGTTTTACTGACGAATACCAGAAATATCCTTGTTTGTACGAAGTTAAAACGCCACTTTACCACAATAGAAATGCAAGAAGAGAGGCAAAACACACAATCGGCGAATTCCTATATGAATACTGGTCTTCTAACCTCAACTAATTTTCGACCAAGGACCTTCTTCTTTTGATCCAATCCCGGGTCCAGCATTTCCTGGCATTTCTTTTCTTCCTCTTTACCACTGTACAACATATAATTGCAGCTGAAGCAGCAAGGTTTGCTTTGTTTGTTGGAGCCATACTCTCAAAAACATTGTAAGTTGAACAGCTGATTCTTGGTTTAAAAGTTTATCGATAGATGACAGCACATACATAGCTTAGTTCAGAAGTAAGTTCATAGATGGCCATCCTGATGTTTCCACGGATTTTATAAAATAATTTTACCGTGAGCAACACAACTTGTTTTCACAAAATGTTTATAAAATTAATTGTACAACAAATTTTACGAAACATTTTACCGTGAGCAATAGGCATAAGGGTGAGTGAAATGTATATTTTCCTCATAATAACTTCATATGACTACTGCATTCTTTAATGTAGTTATATTATAAAATTTCAGTGCTCGAGAAACTACCGACATATTTATTAAAACTCACGAAATTTTTACGTACAATCTACCGATTTTTTATTTATAGACCTGGCAACACTGCTCACGGATGACGCTTCCTGCTATATAAGCAATAATATTTTCAGAGTACTTGGTGAGTGATTCGTAATTTGTAGCACAGTCAGTAGAGGTGCTGTCTTGAGATGGAACCGTAATACATAGATGAGAGAAGCACATCACTTCCTGATGGTTTACAACAGTGGTCTAGGAGTCAATCTGTCCCAGTAAACACTTCCTGTATGCTGATCTGAATTGCTCTGCATTGGGAGTATTTCTGTTTCCTCTCCTATTATGTATGGATGAGAATAACAATTCTAAATTGTCGGTGATGCCTTGAGCAGCACACACACACACACACACACACACACACACACACACACACACACACACACACACACACACACAGTGCTCTTCAAAATGTTCTGAACATGTTCGCTGGTTGGGATACAACTCTCTTCATGTTATTCACCCACTGCCTAGTCAGTTATTTGTCTTTTAGTAAAAACCTTTGAGCTTTACATGGCGAAAATTATGATCTTTCAATATACATAGCCTTCTTATAATAGAAAATAAATTAACTTGGAATAAGACACACTGTTTGTTTTGCTCGAACAAAAGCATGCGAAACAGAATGCAGGCATAATCACGCTTCAATAATTAAAGACATACTATAGTTTGTATCAACGATGAACTTGACATTCATGCGAGATTACTCAGACACCTCCAGACAGGTCTTACCGTTAGCTGGTACATTTACATTATGGCGGCCGTAGTGTTGCTTGCCTCTGCCCGGAGCGCTAATCGAGCTTTTATAACCACTCTACGAATGATATTCTAGCTCGTTGATTTGCCCCCTCAGCTCAGCTCAGCTCAGCTCATACCATCACGCATCTACTGTGGGCTAGTTTGAGACAACAGCGGTCGAGGACGAGCGCGCATTCTCTGGCTCAGGCTGACTCACCGTGTACCTGTAAAGGGTTAAGGCTGGAACGTACACTGGAAAAACCTTACGTTAGCGTCAGAAAGATAGAAATTTCTAGCTGGCGGATGCAGAATGGGTTCGGCCTACAGGTGGCCTATGGCTGGTCCGTAGTTCAACGGCTCTGCACTCCGACCGAGCAACCGAGCAGAGGAATGGCCGCGCTTCTGCCGTGGCTCTACGCCTGTATTCGGGAGATGGAGAGGGACTGGTCCCCACCGTCGCCTGTCCTGAGAATGGTTTTCCAATCTCCTGTACTAAGGCGAATGCCGGGACAGTTCCGAGAATAGACCACGGCCGCAAACCCCCTGACCTTCACCGAACATCTCCCTGGCCTGATAGACCGCGTTACCGTCCAGGATGTCCTTCAGTGATGGAATGAAAACGTTTTAGTAGTATAGTAGCAGTAGTAGTTCTGCTTTTCCCATTTGGAGAATGCCAAAAAGAAAACTTACATGAAATTGTAGGTTCATAAATGTCACATTTCTCTTTGTGTGCATCATGTGGATGAGTAGATGATGCCTCGTTGTGGGGTCTATCACGTACCCATTACTTGAGCCTGGTGGTATGGCTATCATGTCCATCCGGCGACTTGACCCCACCTGAGACAATCCATGTACCTCCTCGTACTTCCCCTTAGGGCGTCAGCAGTCATAGATCTTGGATGATGATGTCGTGAATTCCGTAGTGTGTCATTAAACGGACAGGAACACAAGACGTAACCAAGACTTTCAATCTCACTGTGCAACGCTGACGTGGTTATTGCCTTGGGACCTGCCAGGTAATGCACGAACTGGAACTACATTAGCTGTCAGTTTGATGGCAACTCTCCAGCCGCTGCTGGTTAGACCTTCGGGTTTTCTTATCCACCGATTGGCTGGTGTGCATTCCTTGTATAGTATAACACCCTTGGCACACCAGGCATCGCGGAGTTGTCGTAGGAGCGAGACCTTGATTCATTCCAATTCAGCGTTCAGGAGTAGGCCAAGTTTTTCGAAGCACGTATCTGCTTCTGCAAGAAGGTCTCTGGTATGGTTAATGTGTATATTTTTGGATGGGTGGAAAACTTGGCATGCATGTATGTGCTGTAGATAAACCTCCCAACCGCCCTTGAAAAGACTGAGTCCTTCATACTTCGTATCGGAGTATAACAAGGTGTCTGGCGTATCTATTGGAAGTTGAACTTCTTTCAAGGTGCTTTTGATAAGTTTGTCAGTATCAGTTAGGAAACTCGCAGGTATTCGATGTAACGGTGTAGTGTGGAAATTTTAGATCAAAGACAAATAAGGGTTGACAGGACATTAAATTTCTGATGTGGTTGTAATAGTGGAGTTTATGCTAATGCATCTAGGTTTTCCATCGTTAATTTGGCATCAAATACAGTAGCTTTGTGATGACTTACTCCGAGGTAAAGCGGATTGTTTCTGCAGGAGTTGTAGATGTAATTTCATTGTAACTATCTAATGTTAGAGACTCTTACTATGGAAATAGATTTAGATTAGTTGACGTTGACTGTTAGGCCAATTTTTTAAAAATCTTTTGATGGCAATTTGAGTGACCTTTCTGTATGAAGTCTCGTTTTTGCTACAATGAACGTATCATCAGCTAAGCCTAGAATGGTTATATATTATACGATACCCAGGTTGTTCCTGTAACTCTGTTGATGAAAGTTCTTCTAAAATGTGATCAGTTGTAACGTTGTAAGGCGCAGGCCATAAGGGAGAATCCTGCATTATACCGTTATTGAAACAATTGGTTTGGTCTTCTTGTGATGGGATGATTCTATTATTAGGTCAGCCAGTTTTCATGGTAGGGTGAGGGAGGTCAGGGGTAACTTCATAAACAATGCTAATCCTAAAAAAAAAATTTAAAAAAAACGCAAGATACTCCTTAGATAAATGCGATCTGCTACACGGAGAATACGGTTTAATAACACGTAGCTCTCTAGTGCCCGACCAATCCGACAGTAATTTTCCGAGTCGTTTGAACAGCAATAAACCTTCAAATAGAGGGAATGACATTCTCTCCAAGAACAGTATTAAAACACGTATCAAGTGCCTATAATATCTTTATTAATCAAACCATACATTTGTCAGCGGCCTTGTCCTCATCATTCAAATACGTTATTATGAACGATCCGGTTCCTTGGATTTTTCTGCTACATGGTCCACAGCTGTTAACCCTCGGAAGCAACCGCCATTAATTTCATAACACAAATCCTTTCACACACCTCGTGATTACAGCCTGAATCAAAAAGCGAGCTAGTTAGACATAAGCCGCTGAGTGCCCTTCGCCCGCCGCAGCCAAAGACTTTAATAATACGGCCTACACGCGGACCAACTTGAAACTGGAGGTTAACTTTTGTATTCTCGCGTTACGTTATCTGTGAGTAAAGGCATGAACTCCTGGCTTCATTCATCACATCAGTGTAAACCGACGTATCGCTTCAGCCGCAGTAACATATTAGTACTAATTCTAAGCTGTAAGAGGTTATGAGTATTTGTTCCTAGTCAAATGTTTCGAGTTCCTGCCGATCTACTCACCTGTCAATAAATAACATTTTCTAAGAAGATCTTCCAAAGCTGGCAGACACAACTTACTTTCTGAATACTTCCCGTTGGCCTATGATGAGAAGAACAAAGTACTTATTGTTACACTTCCGGAGAACTACGGTGGAGAGACCTCATATTCAAACTAAATCCCATGCTATAGGCCTACTTTTTGCACTCGGAAGTTTAAAATATTCCAGTATAAAAACAAACTTCACGGGTAGAAGTTCAGGATACACGCGATACATGCCTATTCAAAACCTTTTTACAGAAGTGAGGATGACGAGTAACTTCATAAACAATGTTATAGGTAAAAACAAGTTAAATGTGCACTTGTTATGTTTCAGCAGCTTTCAGGAGTGTTATATTTAAGAGATGTTCTCTATGTTAGCCGTATTACAATAATTTAGTCCAATTATACATATTCTGAACGGCGGAATATGATTAGGCAAATAACTCTTCCGATTCTATATACGCTGATAAATGACTGGGAAGATTTTTCAATTGTGGGAGCTTATGAATATCTAGCATAGCAATGCTAAGGTCACAACTGTATGCTGAACATACGAAGAGATTTTACTAAGAATTATTAGGACAGACCTTCAGAGATAGACTGTTAAGATTTCTTGTCTGACACTTCAATTATCTTAATTCAGATAACTATTTAAATTGTAGGCAGTGAAGAGATGAAGGTCACATCAGGGTATATTAAAGGATAACTTAACTATCGCACATAATGAATAGCGCAGTGTCATTTTCCGGAAGGCTTGAGAACAACAGTGTCATACTTCGCTGCACAATGCTGGAAGAAAATGAACGGAGCACTTCGATATAATTCGATACATGAGACATGATGAAATGAAATGGCGTATGGCTTTTAGTGACGGGAGATCTCAGGACGGGTTCGGCTCGCCAGGTGCAGGTATTTTAATTTGACACCCGTAGGCGACCTGCGCGTAGTGATGAGGATGAAATGATGATGAAGACAACACACATACCCAGCCCCCGTGCCAGGGAAATTAACCAATGATGGTTGAAATTCCCAAACCTGCCGGGAATCAAACCCGGGACCCCTGTGACCAAAGGCTAGCACGCCAACCTTTTAGCCATGGAGCCGGACATGAGACATGATGGAAAAGATTTAGTTGCGTTTAGGCCACAGGTTTAGTTTTCGTTCCTTGCTTGTATTGAAACATTCGGGGCACGTTATTACGAACATTCTATGCTATACAAAGAGACAGTTGTTGAATATTTATGTGGGGGATAAGCTCGGGAACCCCTCAGCCGATTGCAGTAACTTTTTCACCACTGGAAAGATTATTTGTTCCGGATCATTTTGGGCTATACATAATTACGCTAGAGTATCTGGAGATCACGACGTTTTTAAAAAAGTGAAAGAAGTCTGAAAAATTGTGCGTCCAGGTCCCTCAAAAGCGAATATGCTGGCTGAAATGTCGGACCTATTTAGAATTAAATTATTTTTACAAGATATTCCATATGCGTTTCTTCCTAGCTAGTAGTTTTCCAGATTCTTTTGTTTTTTGTGTTTTAGCGTTTACTTTATCCGATAAAAACCGAAGTAGTGGATAAAATATTAGTAAAAAAAAAGAAAGGATGCATACATGCAAAATTTAGAATTGCATATCTTTTTGAAATATTCCTATACACCTTCTCCGTAACTGTGTTTGCGAGGAAAATTGTACTTTTACCTGTCAGAGAAGCATTTAGAGAATGCGGCACAGGACACCCGCACAACGACTGGAGTGCAGTTGGATGATTTAGGGTGAAAATCGTTATTACTGTCCATTAGTCGTGCAAATTCAACAATAGTTTGTAGACGGAAGGTGGGGCCAATGAAAGAAACTATGGAGGAAGCCAAAGGAAATGATCGTCAGTGACGTTTGAAAGAGAATTCATTGCCCAATCTCTTAAGATATACACGTTTTGGACAAAGCTGAGGAGCATGAAATACCAATTCGTAAATTAAGTACCGGTATTCAGGAAAGTGATATACAACCTGTGACAAAGTTCGGCGAATAGTCCTGTACTGTCAACATAGATTAACAATGCACGACATTGACCCTACTGTCCTTCGAAATAGTCCCATCCCATAACTATGCACTGCTGAGATCGGCGATACATGTCCTGGAGACTTTGCAAGAAGGATTCCTTTGGGATGTTGTTCAAAAGCCTCCTCGCGTTTCGTTGGATGTCAGGAATATCGTCAAATCTCTTTCCTTTCAAAGCGAGCTTGAGTCGTGGGAATAGGAAGAAGTCTGGAGGATTGAGATCTGGCCATTCCATGCTTTGCCGTTTCATTTCAGGGTCATACCTGAGACACCAGGTTTCATCAAAGTGACAATACAGTTCAAGAAATTTCGTGTCGCATCCGCCGTTTCAACAAAATGCTGTTGAAGTCTCTAAACGTGCCTGCTTCTGATCGTCAGTCAAGTGATGTGGCACAAGACGAGAACACGTTTTCCTCTTCCCTAACTTCTGGCTAACGATTTGTCGCACGGATTCACGGTTAATCTGCAGTTCATCCGCTATCATGCGCACAGTTAATCGCCGATCGTTCGTGATTAATGTCCTCTCCTTCTCAATGATTTCGTCACTGTCGGCGGTCGACGCTCTTCCGCTACGGGGGTTATCAGAAACACTTTCCCGGCCTCCTCGAAAACGGGCGAACCACTCGTCCACACACTTCAAGGACCGTGCTTGATCTTCATAAACACATAGCAGCATCGCATGTGTTTCTTTCGGTGTCTTGCTAAGCTTAAAACAAAACTGTACATTGAACTTCTGATCGTTCATGTTCCTGTTCGCAGTTCAGAACGAACGCACTAAACACGCACTGTGTCAAACAGATCTTACACGGTACACACACGATTTTCAACTGAACAACGTTGGGAGCAGGTGGTCAAAACCTGCTGCTACGCAGGTTGTGTGTCGCCAGTGTTGCCGGATCGACCGTTCTGACTTCATTCACCGAAATTTATTGTCACAGGTTGTATAATAGAACAGTATACTCCCTTTTCCTAGTTTCCGATCATCCGAAATTGTCGTATGGTTTCTAGTGCCGCGAGTGCTCGAAAACATGTTCGACTCGCCAGGATGAGGTCTTTCCAGTTGACTCCCATGGGTGATCTGCACGTCTGGGTATGGGAATACAAGCTAGAGAGAGGGTGATATATCACCAGACTGACGAATCACCATCAAGGGCGACATATGCCCTCATTCCATATGAAAACGGCGGGGAGGTTTGGAATTTACTCCAGGCTTTTGGTACGCAATCTAGTGATAAATAGTATACCACCACTTCCCCTACCCTGTCGGCCAATGGGACTCTTAACACGCTAACCACGGTGTAGCGCCTTAACGATCATGCAGTTAAGTTTACAGTCACTAGCTTCTCACAAAGGCCGCCGTGGTGCGAATCCCATTCAATACATTTGGGTTCTTTGAAATGAAAATTCACGTCCTTGTGATTCGGATTACACGTAAAACTGGAGGTCCCTAGGCTATGATCACGATATAAAATAAAACTACAAGGTATTTTCTTTAGGACTCTTGTCCTTAATTTTGCAGCGTCTACAATGGCATTGTCTGAACAGTTTGCCACGGTTGCGCTACTCATTAACGTAAGCAATTATCGTACGCTGGTGTGGCGTGTGAAAGTTTATGCATGCAAATTATTTGATGTCTTAATGAATGTCAGGATCAGGATCAGATTTTCAGTATGCGCCAGGTAACTGAAAAATGCTACGAGAGGAATAGGCAGTTGTGTTTATGTTTCGTAGATCTAGAGAAAGCATATGGCAAGGTACCGAGGAAAAACATGTTCGCCATACTGGGGGACTATGGAATTAAAGGTAGATTATTAAAATCAATTAAAAGGTATTTATGTTGACAATTGGGCTTCAATGAGAATTGATGGTAGAACGAGTTCTTGGTTCAGGGTACTTACAGGGGTTAGACAAGGCTGTAATCTTTCACCTTTGCTGTTCGTAGTTTACATGGATCATCTGTTGAAAGGTATAAAATGGCAGGGAGGGATTCAGTTAGGTGGAAATGTAGTAAGCAGTTTGGGCTATGCTGACGACTTGGTCTTAATGGAAAATTGTGCCGAAAGCCTGCAGTCTAATATCTTGGAACTTGAAAATAGGTGCAACGAGTATGGTATCACATAAATGGGATTGTAAATAAAGGGTACAGATCTCTGCACATGGTTATGAGGGTGTTTAGGAGTTGTAGTAAGGATGTAAAGGACAGTGCATATAAATCTCTCGTAAGACCCCAACTAGAGTA
This sequence comes from Anabrus simplex, assembly GCF_040414725.1. NCBI lineage: Eukaryota > Metazoa > Arthropoda > Insecta > Orthoptera > Tettigoniidae > Anabrus > Anabrus simplex. Next base: position 17,682,728 of record NC_090268.1, on the reverse strand, counting down.
TGATTCCAGTGTATGGTACCCTCACCAGGATTACCTGATTGAAGAACTGGAAAAAATCCAAAGAAAAGCAGCTCGATTTGTTTTGGGTGATTTCCGACAAAAGAGTAGCGTTACAAAAATGTTGCAATGTTTGGGTTGGGAAGAATTGAGAGAACGAAGAAGAGCTGCTCGACTAATTGGTTTGTTCCGAGCTGTCAGCGGAGAGATGGCGTGGAATGACATTAGTAGACGAATATTTGAATGGCGTTTATAAAAGTAGGAAAGATAACGATATGAAGATAAAGTTGGAATTCAAGAGGACAAACTGGGGCAAATATTCATTTATAGGAAGGGGAGTTAGGGATTGGAATAACTTACCAAGGGAGATGTTCAATAAATTTCCAATTTCTTTGTAATCATTTAGGAAAAGGCTAGGAAAGCAACAGATAGGGAATCTGCCACCTGGGCGACTGCCCTAAATGCAGATCAGTATTGATTGATTGATTGATTGATTGGTATGAAAATTAGCCTCTCGAAGACTAAACTGATGCCAGTAGGTAAGAAATTCAACAGAATTGAATGTCAGATTGGTGATACAAAGCGAGAGCAGGTCGATAATTTCAAGTATTTAGGTTGTGTGTTCTCCCAGGATGGTAATATAGTAAGTGAGATTGAATCAAGGTGTCGTAAAGCTAATGCAGTGAGCTCGCAGTTGCGATCAACAGTATTCTGTAAGAAGGAAGTCAGCTGCCAGACGAAACTATCTTTACATCGGTCTGTTTGCAGACCAACTTTGCTTTACGGGAGCGAAAGCTGGGTGGACTCAGGATATCTTATTCATAAGTTAGAAGTAACAGTCATGAAGGTAGCAAGAATGATTGCTGGTACAAACAGGAGGGAACAATGGCAGGATGGTACTCGGAATGAGGAGATAAAGGCTAATTTAGGAATGAACTCGATGGATGAAGCTGTACGCATAAACCGGCTACAGACCAAGGGACTGCGTCTATAGCACGATACCGAATCGATGATGCTTGTAGCCAAAGGAGTCCAAAATCCAAGTCATCGGCTCCTCATAATGGTACTTACCGCTAGAAAAGTAGAACCATAGTATTTATCATGTTGCGGTACTAATCAAGAGTAGCGTAGCCGTCGCGTTCTCGTTTGCTACTAATCACAAACCTATTTGGTACCTAATATAGTGGTACTACACGCAAGGAAAAGCGACCCATGGTGTTCCCCGCGTGGTGGTACTAATCACAAGGAGTTTCATTGTTCTAATATAATCATCCCTTGGTCGCCCCTTTTAGTCGCCTCTTACGACAGGCAGGGGGTACAGTGGGTGTATTCTTCGTCTGCGTCCCCCACCCACAAGGGGTTGTGTGTTTGGTCCGCGAGAGATATTTTATTTCCCTCAAGACCGCTGGCAAGCCGGTTATGACCCCCCTATCCGCCACCTGCGACGGGCCACGTGGTAGTATCACCTCTCCCCCTGCTACGCCAGCGTAGTAGGTTCGTGGTCTGCTGATTGTAAGATTGCTTGAGAAGACATTCTTAACGAAAATTATCTTTATCAGATTTTGAAACTACGGTACGTAACAACCTACTGTGCATTTGACAAAATCCCATCGTATGGTTTATTCCTTTCTCTTCAGTACTCAGGTATACATATCTTGATCTAGTCGACACAAATGGAAGTCTTGTAACGTTTCTCAATTATTTGACAAATTCTGAGAATTTGGTACTATTTATATTTCACTGATTTCTGCCCGATTTGTGACCTAAATCTTGAAAATATTTTTTTTTCCTGGAGCTAGGCTGAGTAGCGTAGATGATAAGAACGCCAACTTCTTTTACACTTTTGCTTTACGTCGCATCGACACAGATAGGTCTTATGGCGACGATGGGATAGGAAAGGGCTAGGAGTGGGAAGGAAGCGGCCATGGCCTTAATGTACAGCCCAGCATTTGCCTGATGTGAAAATGGGAAACCACGGAAAACCATCTTCAGTGCTGCCGACAATGGGGTTCAAACCCACTATCTCCCGGATGCAAGCTCACAGCTGTACGCCCGGTAAGAGCGCTAACTGAGTTCAGTCAGGTGATAATTCCAGGCGCTCAGTTACGCCAGCCTCGTGTTGGTAGATTGACTGGCATGTGGCGGGTCAAAATTCCGGCATCTCTAAATCGCCATGAACCACAGAAGTACAGTAATTAGAAGTCAACAACGTTATTACATATTACAAGTACTTCAATACTAGTTGATTAATGTAGTAACCGTTTTCGTCCTATCGATTAGTACCTTATTCAGATACCTATTTGCGTGTTACTCTTGGCCCAACACTGGTTATTTCCACACGTACGAGAACATCTCTTTAGACTTATGATCCTTTATATCACAAACTATTAAATAAAAGTAGGTGGCACCGGAAAGACAAGGCCCTTTGGTGCTATTCGACAAGAGTGGGCCATTCATTTCATCTCATTGACGGCTCTGATGAGGTTGACGTCAGGAAGGGCATCCGGTCGTAAAAACTCGCTACGAAGATTCATCTCACTTCATATCCGACCCCGTAGAGAAACGGGACGAGGGCTGAACATACACACACAGGCTGGTTGGTACACAAGCGTGCGGGAAGGCTGATAATCAAACATGTCGCAAGCCATAGACATAAAATAACAGATGCTAGTCAGAGTAAAGAAATAAAGGAAAACATAGGAAAACACTGTCCGCCCCGGGATTTAAACCTCAGATCTTAAATCAGGGTGGCTTCCCAGATAAGCCTACTAAATTAACAGCAAGCTTGAAGGCTCGAGTTTTACGAGACCATTAATGATATTAAGACACACTGAAGCACACACAACAATATGTCACACACCACATGCTGTATTGAAAGGTATGTCTCATATAACCTATGCCATCTAACCAACACATTCTCTCATTCAATTCATTTATTTAATTTTATCTAATTTATTTAGGTTAACTTCATGGAATTTGAACAAATGGGACAGGGCCTTTCAGTTTGAAATTGTCACATTAATCTGGATTTGAATCACTGTCAACTTGTAGAGAAACAGTCCAGATAACTTGTCGCTAGTTATTAGCTAGAAGTAACTAGACTATTTCGCGGACTTGTGGATAACGTAGTAATAGTACAGCGCTACTATCAAAAGTCTTGCAGATAACATACTCCTCCATTTTATCAGTAATGATTTACATCCAGAACTTTCAACGGCGACTTACGGAAAAACTGGGCCTTGAAAATTATTACCGACTGATATGGTTGATTTGGACACCAGTGCAAGTTACCACACAAATGATTAGACTACGTAATCGATACCCGAGATCTGTCTCTTATCTACACTTAAATGGGCTATAATCATGTAACCAATAACTACACTCGGTATTTTCCCAATGACAAAGTATCATCTTGCAAGGACCGACGGAAAATGATCTACCGGTAGGGCGTGAAGGAAAATAAACACGTGACCAGTGACTTATGTCCAACGATGGGGCGGAACAAACCATTACATCAGAGATATCAGACTCCAAAGAGATGTAGAATGCACGGAAACACCTCGAGATCCGAGTTTCATTGAAGTGAAATAGATTGTCTGTTTGCGACGCGGGGGAGAATGGTTATCTCGTACTTCTCCCTTAATAACCTCCACCACCATCAACTCTGGGATGTGATATCGATCCGTTCCAATATGTCTAAAATTTCCGTAGGCCTCCATACGTAACACCATCGGGATCGGAGAAGAACAAGAGTTGACCAAGGGAGGTCGGACAGGATAGATGAAAGTGAGGCTCCTGCCACAAGTGAGTGGAAGAAATTCCAGGACTCAAGTAAGTACCCCGAGGTCGCCAGCCCACGCTCCCAAGTTCAGAGCCCCTGCGGCCCCTTTTTGTCGCATCTTAGGCAGGGGATACCGTGGGTGTTATTCTACCGCCCCAAGCCACAGGGGACGTTGATCAATTAAGAGCAAGGAATACCCGAGACAGGATGCTGGCTGTCATCAGGACTATTTTTAGTTTTTCGAGGGAAATTCTGAAGGGTTGAGCTATGTTCAAATTAAGGTCGCCAACTAGAAAAATAATATTTTTTCCCAAACATCTTCTACCTTCAAGTTTTCCTTGTGTTGTCTGTTTAGTGCTCATTCAATTAACAGGTCCCAGCACCAAGGACACCGGCTCAGAATTTCAATTAACATTAACATTTTGGTACCCTGGTGCTGACTTATGTTATCCATACAGTAGATTCACGGAATCCCCACCCAAAAAGAGCAATGTGTCGCTCCACGGAACGAGGAGGCTCCACTGTGAGTGTGAAAAATAGCTATATCTGAAGTATAATGAGAATCATATTCTATCAATGACCCTGTCAGGATCGAATCCGCTATCTGGAGAACAGAAGGACGACTAACCGACTACACCAAAGAGGTCAGTTCTTCAAGAAGAGGATCGTTGTTCATGTGGATAACAAGTAAGCCATTCATCAAACAAAGCTGAAAAAGAGTTTCGACGTACATTAATCAACTAATATGACTGTCAGGATATAGATACGGTGCTACAATATAGAATTCATTCAGCATAAAGAACTTAAATTTTAAGAATATGACGCTCGTCACACAACAAAAATATTTAGTAAAAGTAATGCTTCTTTTACACCAATGAGAAGGCGCTTCATACTTACAATTACGTACAAATGATTTCTACGAGACGACAGGAAATTCATGCTTCCAGTTAAAAACGAATTCGATTAAAACAACACTTTATATCCTTTGCCCATAAGGGAAGTTCTTTTTATGAAGATTCACCCTCAAGTAACCAAGATGCGGAAGAGAAAAGCGCTGGTGACGTCAAGCTGCTGTTTATTCATGAAATGTACGCACGCTACTTACGTATGCAGTTACAGTCCTACTCCATGCAATAAGCCATTACTTTGCAAAACTGGATAATGATTTCGACTAACGACTTGAAAGTGGGTAACATCTACACAAAAGGGCATACAAAAATCACCCGATTATCTGATAAGATACTTTTATCATTATAAATACCGGCATATTTGTCAAAACTGTTCACCATAATTTGAAGCTGGTTCGGTAGATCAGTGGTAGTGTGTGCAACTCATGATCCAAAGGTCACGGGTTCAATGCCCGCTGAGGTAGTCGATATCTGAAGTCTTGCCACTTCATGTTATTGTCGCCGGCATGTTAACATTTATGGTGGCGTCCTCAGTGCCACCCAACTCGGCCATAGTATCCGTCGAGTTTTATGGACTGTGTGGGTTGGAAAGAATCTAAGCTACTGTTGCCACCACAACTGTAGAGTGCGCCTAAGTTGCCCGTTGTGGATCAATTTTCATGCCACTTGGACCATGTACATTAATTACTCAGCAGATATTTTTATACAAAAGTTAAATAGTGAAATAATTCAACAAAAACATTCAAGAAATCGCCACTTACTATACCGTAAAATTCCTATTACCGTTTGTTATCAATCAATCAATCAATCAATCAATCAATCAATCAATCAATCAATCAATCAATCAATCAATCAATCAATCTGCACTAAGGGCAGTCGCCCAGGTGGCAGATTCCCTATCTGTTTTCCTAGCCTTTTCTTAAATGATTTCAAAGAAACTGGAAATCTATTGAACATCTCCTTTGGTAAGTTATTCCAATCCCTAACTCCGCTTCTTATAAACGAATATTTGCCCCCTTGAATTTCAACTTTATCTTCATATTGTGACCTTTCCTACTTTTAAAAACACCACTCAAACTTATTCGTCTACTAATGACATTCCACGCCATCTCTCCACTGACAGCTCGGAACATACCACTTAGTCGAGCAGTTCGTCTCCTTTCTCTCAAGTCTTCCCAGCCCAAAATGTTGCAACATTTTTGTAACGCTGCTCTTTTGTCGGAAATCACGCAGAACAAATCGAACTGCTTTTCTTTGGATTTTTTTTTTTTTCCAGTTCTTGAAGCAAGTAATCCTGGTGAGGGTCCCATACACTGAAACCATACTCTAGTTGGGGTCTTACCAGAGACGTATATGCCCTCTCCTTGACATCCTTACTACAACATCTAAATATCCTCGTAACCATGTGCAGGGATCTGTACCCTTTATTTACAATCCTATTTATTACTCTACACAGAATAACATCATCCGCAAAAAACTTATCTCTGATTCTACTTCTTTACTCACATCATTTACACAGCATATGTAAGGAAACAAAGGTCCAATAATACTGCCTAGAGGAATGGCTCTCTTAAATTATTACAGGGTCAGATATAATACCTCCACTAGTAACAACGTGCTTAACCTTTAACAAAATGTGTAAATACTGGAATCTGGACCATGCTATTGCTTTCAACTTCTTAACGACTTAACATATTAGTAACTTTCGATTATTGAAATAGCGAATATTTTAAGAATTAAAAATATTTATATTACACTGCTTATTACTATATTTCTAGTTATACTGCCAAGTTATAATAACTGAAATACTGCAACATTCTGTATTTTCAAATTTCTGTGTCTAATGTGTGGTATTATTATTTTTGTTTTACAATATCACAATCGTTTGTATGTACCAACTGTAACTGGAGATTGTTGTTGCACGAATAATAAATAAATACATATTTAATTTTCACGATTTCACCGTACTCGAAACAAACCCCAACGCACTCGGAGAGGCACTGATTCTCAAGGTAGCGGAAGGTATGCACAACAGTAGGTCCTCCAGTTTGCGTGCTGGTGAAGCAGCACGAACCCGCTTCTCCAAGTCGAATCTCAAATGATCAATGGAGTGCATATCGGAGCTATTTGAGGGCCGCCGCATTAAAGCAAATTCACCGTCATGTTCCTCGAATCAGGGATTGGTGCAGGACCCCAGTATATCCCATGAGATCATCGTCCAGATCATAATACCTCCTCCACCAGCCTTTCTCCGCCCAACCGTGCAACCATGTGCATAGCCTCCGATGAAAATCTGCGTACACGTACCCGGCACCTTATTCCAATCATCCAGTGTGCATTGGCGATGATTTTGTGCCCACCTCATGCACTGCAGTTAGCATTGGGGCACGACTGGGCCGCTGACTCCGCAGTCTCATGCGCAGCAGTGTTCGATGATCAATCGATCAATCACTACTGATCTGCATTTAGGGCAGTCGCCCAGGTGGCAGATTCCCTATCTGTTTTCCTAACCTTTTCCTGAAAGATTTCATAGAAATTGGAAATGTATTGAACATCTCCCTTGGTAAGTTGTCCGAATCCCTAATTCCCCTTCCTAAAAACGAACATTTGCCCCAATTAGTTCTCTTGAATTCCAACTTTATCTTAATTTTGTGATCTTTCCTACTTTTAAAGATATCACGCAAACGTATTCGTCTACTAATGCCATTCCACGCCATCTCTCCACTGACAGCTCGGAACGTACCTCCTAGTCGAGCAGCTCGTCTCTTTTCTCCCAAGTTTTCCCAGCCCAAACTTGGGAACATTTTTGTAATGCTACTCTTTTGTCGGAAATCACCCAGAACAAATCGAGCTGCTTTTCTTTGGACTGTTTCCAGTTCTTGAATCAAGTAATCCTGGTGAGGGTCCCATACACTGGAACCATACTCTCGTTGGGATCTTAGCAGAGACTTATATGCCCTCTCCTTTATATCCTTACAACCCCTAAACACCCTCATAACCATGCCCAGATATCTGTACCCTTTATTTACAATCCCATTTACGTGATTACCCCAATGCAGGTCTTTCCTAGGTAATTACAGTGATTCTCATAAGGAACTTTCACCGCCATCAACGCAGTAATTAAACCTGAGAGGACTTTTCTTATTTGTGAAACTCACAACCTGTGGTCCCACGGTCGTAGTTCCTTTTATCGCTCCCAGCTTATTTGGGAGAGGGGTAGCCTGTCACTATCTTCCAACGGGACATCACCAAATGTCTCAGCTGAGAGCGAATATCACTTACTGGAACCTTGTGAGGCAACGGGGGCAATGTAACAGCCTCCTTGGCAGCCTTATCCGCTAATTCGTTTCCCCGCTATACCCATGTGACTTGGGAGCCATATGAACGTGATTCTTGGTGTTAGCACTCGCAACACCCGGCCAACAGATCCTGGATACGCTGCACCAGAACTACTGTGTTCGATGAACCGCGTGCTGGCAAACAACCTGGTTATCACCGTTGGTACCTGTTGATTTCTTGAACTGTGGCCCCACGGTCGCTCCGAACAATGTGCGATAGCCTCCGCTTGCCTCTGGCATCAATGGCCCGCTGTCGACACGACTGGACGACGCGCCGTTGTTTGCCCAGCATGTCACGTGTTAGTCTCCCCGCTCCAGGAGCGCTGAATGTTACTGGACCGGGATGGTCATGATCCAATGGCTCATCGGCGTAAGTTTGGCCTGCCTCTTGTCTCTCAATGTTTTTTTTTTTTTTTTTTTTAATTTCACGTGAGTTCATAGAGCTACAGCGTTCGAATGCACGCCCATTTCACGACAGGAACACGCACACTAAATACCGTACTCCATTACGTTAGAAGCAATGCGTTATCCATCATCTCTGACCGAAGGTCACTAAATGGCGCGGCGAGTGCTACTACTCCAACATCTACCGACCTTGCCACTGATTGTGTTTACAGCGCCGAATTCCAGTCCAGTGAGACACCACCGACACAGACAGTGGTGATACGTACGGTGTAATTCATTATGGCATAGCATTTCACTATTATTCTTATTTTTTGTATGTTGCCGAAAGGGTAATTAGTCTGTACTCTGGTATGGTGCAGCCATCCATGCCACCCTATACCATGCTAAGCTTTTTATTTCTAAGTAACAGCTACATCTAGTATAACCTATCGTTTACGCCGTGGTCTTCCTCTACTGTTCTTACTGTCCACCTGAGTAGCGTAACGGTTAGCACTACTAACTGCTATCCTCAGAGGCCTGAGTTCGATTCCTGGTACCGTCAGAGTTAAACATTGCAAAAGGCTAGTATGTGTTTTAAATGGTACATGCACGCTACCTCCATTAGGGTGTACCTAAATAGAGCTGCACGACCTCGAGGAATAAGAGGACATTACTTTTCTTTACCGTTCTTACCACCTACACTTCCTATAAAAACCAACTAAAGTCCTGGATGTTTCAAGAGATCTACCATTGTACACATTCGTCTTGTCAAATTTCGCCATCATCTCACCAACTTATTCATTCAGTATCTGTTCAAAGGTTATCCGATCTGACATTTAGCATTCTTCTGTGACACCACATTTCAAAAGCTTTCTGCAAGAGTTGTTGTCCATGTTTCACTTTCATACAATGCCATGCTCCATCAAACGATGGTGATTATTATTATGATTCAAAAACATATTTTTGAAATGTATATCATGGTTTGATGTTAGCAAACTTTATTTTCTTCAGAAATACCTTCTTTGCTTGTGCTAGTCTGCATTTTTTGTCCTACTTACTTCTGACGTAGTTGGTTATTCTACTATCCAAGTAACAATATGCATCTACCTCCTCCAACATGTCATTTCCTAATCTAATATTTCATCATCTGTCTTTATTCGACTGTATTCTGTTACTTCTGTTTGTTTTTTTCATATTTTATACCTTCTCCAAGAATATATCTATACCATTCACTAATTTCTCCAGATCTGCAGACTCAGATAAAATAACAATTTCATAAGCAAATCTCAGGATTTTGATTACCTCTTCCTTAAATGTGATTCCTTACTCAAATTCCTCCCTGATTTCCTTTACCGCTTGTTCTATATAAACAGTGAAATGCAGCAGGGACAAATCGCAACCCTGCCTCACTCCTTCCTAGATAGCTGCTGCTTTTCATATACCTTCTGCATATGATTCATGAGGAAATATAGTAACGGACACTCGTTCATGATCATTATCAAGGTAGACCGGTGCCGGAGTTTTCATGTTGAGAAAGTTAACCGTGATAAAAACTAGTAGTGCTGTATATGTCATCACATTTCTCTTACAGCCAATAGACACACATACGTGCTTCATTTCAATAGCTATGACAAGATCTCATACTGGTACACCAAGACATCTGTTTTGGCATAAAAGAAGTCAGGGTAAATCGTTTGACATCAAGACTTGACGGTTCGCTGAACTTCACTGTACAAGTTATTTGGCGGCAATATCAACATCTTAAAGTCTCCTCAATTGCAATAGATTTTTAAAGACGTCAGACTGTCGGTTATTTCCTCTGAAAGAGAGTTCGTTTGCATGCCAGCTAATCTACTGCCACGAATCCCTAGCATGTAAGCTCTCTTAAATAACACCATCCACCTGTTGCTATTTATCGATGAATGCAGTAGTTTTTCATCTTTCTCTTGGCACACGGGGAAGAGCAAAATACAGCTTCCACCAAAGTTCCAGTCCCATCCAATTACGCTAAGGCTGCGACAGTACGAAGCTTCGGACCACCTCCAGCAGTTGGGGGCGGAAGAATGCACCCACAGTATCTAGGACTGTCATAATCCAAAAGTCCAAAACCAAGACAATGCCGCAATTTACCTATTAGTGCGGCAATAACAGTACACCTAATGTGGGTGAATCAACTCATTTTATGACGAAAACACTACTACAAAAACGTGTAGCCTGCTTAATATGCAGTAAACATCTGTGTATCTCTCATTTGTCAGAGCCAAGAACAAAAGAAAGTTTGATTTTGAATGAGTTTATGAAACTCGCTATAACTTCCATGTTTCATGTTGTATTGTACTACCAGCATTACACTTGCAGATACGCCCCGCTCTACATTCGCATGATGTCCACCACAGGTGACTGGCCACTTAAATTTCGCTACATTGTCAGCAAAGAGTAACGTATATCTTCATGAACAAACCTTTGTTCATAATGTCTTCTAGATATTTGGCGGCAAATTTAAATTCCTGAAGTTGATTTTCAAAATTTCTAAACAACAAAATAGCGTGATTTTTTTGGCCCGAAAGTTCTTTCTGTATAAAATGGCGGATTGTCGGCGAGGCGATTAAAAGGACCTCTAGGGGTTCTCAACTTGGGAAAGCGGCTCGGCGACCACAGGGTTTCTAGCAGAGTTTGCCATTGCTTCCATTTATTTGTGCCAAGCTCCCCAATTTATCTTTCATATTCAACCTCCCTTGCTCAACTCTTGTTCTCTTCCGACCCCGACGGTATTAGGTTTCCGAGGCCTAGGGAGTCTTTCATTTTCACGCCCTTCGTGGCCCTTCTCTTTCTTTGTCCGATACCTTCATTCTTCGAAATGTCTGATCTCCTGCATTTTCCCTCGGATTAGTGTTAATAGAGAATGGCTGCCCTTACCAACCAACCAGCTCGACGAAAGGCCCGCTCCCACCTACTGGAATGGAATCGAATCGAACCGAACAGAATTTGTTTTTAACATGTGTTGAAATGGGAGAAAGAGATGGCGATCGCCACGAGTCGAATCGAATCGAACCGAACGGAACAGGATTATCTGCCAAGAATATTTTTCGACAAGCGGAGCGGAATCGAACAGAATTATCAAGATTCTGTGCAACTTCGTAGACGATCGGGTCGAGTCGAGATCTTTAGGACGACCATTTGGCGGCAAATGTGTATCAGCTTCAGCTGGAGAGTCAGCTGTTTCTTGGATACGGTCGGGAATGTTCTGTTTTGTGATCGTTTATTTAACTTATTAATACTAGACACGGAACAACTTATTAGTTTAGTTCAAAAATATAATTTCCTCTACTACAAGACCCACGAGCATTACTGCAACAACGTAAAAAATTATGGCTGGGAGGATATAAGCAAGGCTATGGGAAACCAAACTGATTAGAATATTCAATTTTGTGGTAGGTTACTGCAGTCTATATACAATTTATTTCATAATTTTTGTTGACTTCATCACAAAATCATGTTATGTTGGAGTCCACATACAGTACATCAGTACGATAATTGACATCACATCTCACATAGGATGTATCTTTTATTATATTTTCAGTGAACGATTTCGTAAGTGGCATTCCATAGGTTTCAAACTGTCGTATGTGTGTTGTGCGGTTATGGTTGCGTAGGTGTGAGTTTTCATTCGGGAGATAGTGGGTTCAAAACTCACTGTCGGCAGCCCTGAAGATGGTTTTCCGTGGTTTCCCCTTTTTCACACCAGGCAAATGCTGGGTCTGTACCTTAATTAAGGCCACGGTCCTAGCCCTTTCCTGTCCCATCGTCGCCATAAGACCTATCTGTGTCAGTACGACGTAAAGCAAATTGTAAAAGATATAATAAAAAGGAATGTTGAGTCTACCTCATCCTCCCACGGGACGCAATCTAATGCGTAGTTTTAAAAATGATCACGGCCTTCCATTGCATCTGAGGTAGCATTTCCTCCTATAAAATTGAACTTTTCTGTTAAATTCTACTATCTGAAATAGTTGTTGAAATTGCAGTACAGTAGGCTAACTCTGAAGTAGGCCTACCGTCGAAAATGAGCTTCATCGCGCATTCAACATTCAAATAAGTTTGAATACTCTCCTTTTGGCTGTCGTGTTAATTTCATGCACCCAGAAACTTCTCCGATCTCTCGTAATTTTCTACCTCCTCACACCTTCTATCAGACCGTCCATTGCAAGCCTGTGAAGTTTCCCGTAGAATCCCGTTCGATTCTGTTCCGCTAGATGTGAGCGGTCGAGTGGAAATTTCGGCTGTTCGGTTCGATTCGATTCCACTAGGTGGGAGCGAGCCTTAATTCGTCTGAGTGTTACCAAAGGATTAGTCGTGCTAGAGCAGCCCAGTGAGGCGCACTTCTCATCTTCCCCAGTAGGCCTACGCCCCATTTTGGCGCCCCGCATCGGTTGTTATCGTTTTCCTATAACCACATAACCTTAGGCGGTGCAATTTGCCGGGCTGAATGCCTCAGACGGTTGAGGCGCTGGCCTTCTGACCCCGACTTGGCAAGTTCGACCCTGGCTCAGTCCGGTGGTATTTGAAGGTACTGGTACGTAAAAGAAACCTGCAGAACAAAATTCCGGCACCTCGGCGTCTCCGAAAACCGTCAAAACTAGTTAGTGGGACGTAAAAAACAATAACTTGATTTATTATTAGTGGTGCAATTTGAGGATCCGACCAGCCTTCGATAATGACCTAAACACCAAAATAACAACAGACTGGGCCGAGATTCGATGCCGTAAATTTGAGTAGCCTATAGAAGGAGAGTGCCTTATGTTACTACGCTACGCAGTCTGTTCGTTTCAAACCCTCCTCTGATTAGATGATTTTTTAATGGTCCAAAAATACGGATTACTCGGTCAGGTGGGTACAGGATAGTCCAGAGTTTACTAATGGTACAGCTATGACTGCTCACGTGTGTGGTGAAATGAAATGGTGAAAGGCTTTTAGGGCCCGGAGTGTCCGAGGACATACGTGTGTGGTAGCCTGTTGTCATGCTAATGAGGCTTCGAGCTATGTCCAGTAGGCCTATTGCTTTCACTTGTACTTCCTGTACGACTTCCCTTGGTCAACATTTTATCCTTACAAGTTGCTTTACGTCGCACTCGCTTATAACACGGATTGCAGTACGTTAGGCGTCTTAATTTCCTAACTTTAGGAACGCTTTCTTTTCAAACTTTTTCTCAACGAGCCAGACTCAAACATTACCTGTAGTCGTGGTGATTATTGTTTTAAGAGGAAGTGCAACTCCTCCTTTACCTTGGATACACAGTAGGCTATTTCCCGTCAGTAGTTAGAGACGATGGGAGTCCACCTCCTTGCAATTGACTAGGACTATCCACAGGAGTTCACGTCTCGAATCCCCCTGTTGGTGCGGGACGTAGAATAACAACCGCGGTAACCGCTCCTGTCGTAAGAGGCGACTAAAGGGGGCCCTAGGGAGTTTTAACTTGGGAGCGTGGGTTGGCGACCACGATATTGATTCCAATTACTTGTGCCAGGCTTCTCACTTTCATCTATCCTATACGGTCTCTCTTGGTCAACTCTTGTTCTTTTCCGACCCCGTACGTATTAGGGCCTTTCGTGGCCCTTGTCTTTCTTTGGGCTACTTTGTTTTTTCGAAGTGTCGGACTTCTTCCATTTCCCCTCTGATTTGTGACAACAGAGGAAGGTTGCCCAGTTGTACTTCCTCTTAAAACAAGTAACCACCACCACAAGTCTCGAAAGGTCCGGGGTAGAGGACTCTAAAGACTCAACTAGGATTTACGCTGTAGTCAAGGACAGATCTATAGGGAGAGTTCAGGTGGACGTTTTCCCTGCCTTTAGAATGTGCAGTTTATTTACAAATACTTCACGTCACAAGCTGAAGGCATTATCTCTGTAATGTCCACTGGAGTTGGTGCTGTTTGTAGACTCATAATTTACAACAATTAATTTATCGAGCAATTTTGACATTTAGTTTGTACCTCTTGAACCCTTAGACGAGCTGGGTAGTTTAATGTTGGGGTGGGTAGTAATGTAGGTCAGCAAACGGAGCTTGTAAGGAATAGAAAGCAGTCGTAATATTTATATGCAATTAAGAAATTTGTTAGTGTACGGTGCAATTAGTTACTTTTAAATCCTGTACAACAACTGATGTTATTTGTCTATCTCTGGGACTCGTTTCTTGATACCGGGTCGGGGATGAGTTGAAATGAATTTATTTGGCATCTATTTACGGCCGGATGCCCTTTCCGACACAAAACTCATTTGAGAAACTAATGAAGATGGAATGAATGATGGTGGTGAATGAAATTCGGTAAAGAGGTAGAAAAAATCGCCTGTCGAGCTGTTCGAGAAGTTGCCTGAAAGTAAAAATGGAAAACCATAGAAAGCCATTCTCAGAACAGCCGATGGTGGGGTTAGAACTCACGCATCTCCCGAATGCAGAGCTTGGCTTCAACACGCATGGTCACTCCGCTCGGTACAACACATGAAGAGATTTTGAGAGGATAAGAAGGCGAAAACCATCAGACGAACGAACAATTTGAATGGGCATAACGAAGAAAGAAGAAGAATCAAGTAAAACTACAAGCTTCCTTGCTTAGTAATGCAACGCTAATTCAGCAATAAATATGCGTCCAATCACTTACCCGTAAATCTAAGATACCACTACAGTTACTATAGCCGTTCTCACAAAGGGGGCAGATTACCGATGAATATTCTAATTTGCTTCGTACTAAACTTAACAATTACTAAAGAACAATTACATAATTTGGAGCTTCTAATAATAAAACCAAGCTTTTTGTCAGCCGAACTCATTACTTTTGCAATCTGGCTGTTAAAAGTTAATTTGCAGTGGGAAATAATTCCTAAATTATTAATAGACGGTACAATTTCAAGTACTGTTTCACCAATACGATACGTCAGATTTATATATTCCTAGTAAATACCAGAACTTTACATTTCTTAACATTTAGGAATAGTAAAGTAAACTCGTGTCCTCATCCCGAGGTGGTGCAGCTCTTTTCAGGCACACCCCCATTGGAGGTGAGTTGCATGTACCATTTTAACCACATACCAGCCCTCCTGCCAGTTTTAAATTCCTGACAGTACCGGGAATCGAACCCGGGCCCCCGAGGACGGCAGCTAATAACACTAACCGTTACGCTACGAAGGCGGACATTTAGGAATGAATTATTGCTATCACACCATAATATAATATTAATATCCAGTTGCAAATCATTCTCATCACTGCATTTGTATCCGATCTTATATAACTTTACGTCGTCTGCAAACAACAATCAGAGTAACGAAGCATTTCAGGCAAATCATTAAGCATAATGAGAAATAGGAGAGGCCCAAGATTCGGCCCTTGTGGCACACCAGAAGAACTAACAAAATTGTGTGAAACTTCATTTTTGAAATAAAAAATGGCTGCCTATATCATAAATACGAACATACTAATTGAAGTAATGGTTTAGAAACTCAAACTGATTCAGCTTTGTCAAAAGAATTTTGTGGTCCACCTTGTCAAAGACAAACTTACAGCTATACGACCCAAACAGCGCAAGCGGTTGTAAGTAAATATCCTTGAATAAATCTGTATACAGTCATTAAAGAAAACATTAATATACTATCTAAAAGAGCTTTTCCAAACACATTTTTAAAGCGGTGTTTTCATGTAAGAAGATGTAGATATCACCAGAGGAATTACCAAGGCCATAACCGTTATGTCCAGATTGAAGAACGGATTGTAGACCAACAGATTGCTGACAGTAAATCCTGAAACACGGGCCTACAATGCATGCGTTATCAGTACACAGCCCTTGAAGAGCCCTTGCTTGACATAGAAAAGACTGAACACCATCCATATTCGTTGTCTTTAGGGATCCTCCAGATCTCATGGAGAAGTCCTACAGCGCACAGGATCTTCAGTACGTATGCACTGCTCAGTCACACGCGATTCTGGTGGCTGTAAGGCGAATAGACAATTGATTTACAGAGAACTGTTTGAAAGTACGAGGCCAGTTAGAAGACGGTCTGTAAAAAAAAACTGTTCATTCCACAAATCCGGCCTCTCACCACTGGATACCGTGGTTCAAATCCCGGTCACTCCATGTGAGATTTGTGCTGGACAAAGCGGAGGCGGGACAGGTTTTCCTCCGGGTACTACGGTTTTCATTGTCATCTTTCATTCCAGCAACACTCTCCAATAACATTTCATTTCATCTATCAGTCATTTATCATTGCCCCAGAGGAGTGCGACAGGCTTCGGCAGCCGGCACATTTCCTATCCTCGCCGCTAGATGGGGGCTTCATTCATTCCATCCCTGACCTGGTCAAATAACTGGAAAAAGGCTGTGGATTTTCACTCCGCAAATGGGAAAGCATTGCCGACGACAGAGATATCTAGCGACTGACTGAAAAATGGGGTGCAGAGAGCGGAGGAAACTCAGAGAAAGATCTAATGGCTACAAAACCCAGACGAAAGAGAGAGCAGACCCTTCGTGCTTTAACGTGCCAAAATTGCAGAAGGTACTGTCGCTCTAGGCTGTGTTCCTAATGTCAGTCACGACGCCGCAGAAACTGAATCACAGTGCTACACCATCGTCTTACGAGGACGAACGGATGCCTATAACAACGTAGTAAGAATGCACTTACACGCGTTTTCTTATGCCTCATGTTGCACTCATGGTTTTTGTTTGTTTGTTTGGTTGTTTGTTTGGTTGTTTGGTTGGTTGGTTGGTTTAAGGTGAATACTTAAGTGCATTTTAACTGTTAAAGGTGTTTATAAA
This sequence comes from Anabrus simplex, assembly GCF_040414725.1. Taxonomy (NCBI): domain Eukaryota; kingdom Metazoa; phylum Arthropoda; class Insecta; order Orthoptera; family Tettigoniidae; genus Anabrus; species Anabrus simplex. The sequence goes on along the minus strand of NC_090268.1, from coordinate 17,665,519 downwards.
AATACGACTTCATCCGAAATTATGTTACTCGTATTATCATCTCGAATACAAATTATTCATCTTGTCCAGGAACATATTACACTATTACAGTCTCATAAGAGGAGGAGTACTTTTCTAAATCCATACTCCTCTATGATCTGGAGTTTAAAATAGTAGCTCCTCTTTCGCTTGACCCGAATTAGATTATCAGCTCTAACAACATGTTAAGACTGGTTTGAAAGACTTGAATAGGATGCACCCAGCCATATGTAACAATTTAAGAAGAAGAGTGGTGTAAAATCTCAACTATCAGCCTTCTTAAAAGTATAATGTTGTAGTTTCCCTACTTCAACTTATTTCTAAATGGTCACGGCTGATTCTTCCCCAGTCCTAACCTCAATGCATGATACATTCGTACACCAGTACAAACCCAGAAATTATCAGAGAGCCTTTACAACACTCACTACATGAAGGAACAACATAATCTACGTTTACACACGACAGACAAATAAACGAAAATCTTAAGATGTTTACTGTACTTACTGGAAAACATTCACAGAATTCATAAATGATATGTTCATATTAGTATAATTATGATGTATTTATTTTAAATTTATGATACAAATTAGTTTCTTTTAAAATATTTAATATTCTCTGCGGTTTTTTCTGTACAATGGCGTAGTTAAGTGTAAGAGAGGACCATGAGTCCTAACTTCGCCACTATTAAAGACAAATAAAAAATAAAAAGTAATGTTAATAAAAACTCATTAATAGCCAACCTTATTCTTCCCTTGCCGTTTGAAATGGTCTGATCTGATACTAAAATAGTTCCATATCCGCGTTTTCTAGTTTAAATGCATTATATCTGACAAAACTTTTCCATTCACAGTGCTCGTAATAAAACAAAAACAAAAAAAAATAACGTCGTAAAGTGTCGTTAGTTTCTTCCCGAAAGTAGTGGCTTTTATTTATTGTTGTCAAATTCTGGCCCTCGTTAATGAACTATTATTCTCTCTCATCAACACTAAAACGGATTTTAACATCAGACACTGCATCATGAATATCATGCCTGCTACCCACGCAGAGTGGTATCCTTTCTTCTTTATTGTTCGGGAAATACATATAGAGTTCTGCCTCATGTAGGATGCAGACATAACCAAAAGGAAACTGTTCAGACGTCGGTGCTATGGGGGAGTACAACTAGGCAACCGTACTTTCTTGATCAGAAAAGAGAAGGGACGAGGCATGAACCTACGAAGAATGAAGTTATCAGCAAAATAAGAATCGCAATGAAGGGCGGAAAAATGAAAGCTGCCCTAAACCTCGCATACCTAATGCCGTTGGGGCCGAAGAGAAGAGTTTACCAAAGGAGGTGGGTACATGTTAGTGAAATCGCAGACTAAACTTTTTTTTTTGCAACTGACTTTACATCGCACCGACACAGGGATAGGAAAGGCGCATGATTGGGAAGGAAGCGGCCGTGGCCTTAATTAAGGTACAGCCACAGCATTTGCCTGGTGTGAAAATGGGAAACCATCTTCAGGGCTGCCGACAGTGGGGTTCGAACCCACTATCTCCCGGATGCAAGCTCACAGCTGCGCGCCCTTAACCGTACGGCCAACTCGCCCGGTACTAAACTAGTGACTCCATGGTCGCCAACTTACTCTCCCAAATTCAAAGTTCCTTCATAACATTTTAAACTGAAAGATTTGAAAAATAGAGTTATTTGTGAAAATATTATAATTTCACCTATGCACCACTGTACAAAGACCAGGGAGGACTAGATAAAAAAATTAAATAGAAAATAAGTGGAAATAGGAGATACTGTCATCACCAAGAATCAAGACGAGGGGAGATAAAACAGCTACGGGGTCACCGCTTGAGAGGGTGATGTGCGTAGCCTACGTGTCCGAGGGTTTGAGAATTGGCCCTTATTTAAGGGGAAAAGAGACCTTTAAATTTTACAGCCTGCTTACGTGTTGGCAAATGCTGGTCAAGTTGTCCGCGTCCGAGACTTCCACGCCGACGTCTGGGGTTCGTACGGTCCAATGTCCCATTTATTTTATCATGTTCCCCACCCATGCGACCTAGGAAAAGCACAGCCAAAATATAAGCTGTATCATTTTGCTCGCGGGACCTAGTGTTTACAGTGCACTATGTCTTCTGGTATAGGCTAGAGCAATTTTGTTACTTTCATTGATCTGTCTCAGTCTTATCCTTGGCTTTGACAATATGAAAGTGACTGAGGTATGAGCGATGCTAGTAATGTCATTCCTTATGCAGCCAGTCCCTGCTATGAATGGTGTGAAAATGTTGCTCATAGGGTCGGTTGGTGCATGCATTTCAGTGGGCTTGGCAGACTGAAATGTAATAACAACTTATGGCTCAGTGAGGAAGGCAACGGGAAACTACCTCACTCCTCATTTCCCTAGTACGCCTCTTCAGTGATGCCTAGGCCATCTATGACAGCTGATGGCGGAGCTGTTGAGGATCCAACCAGCCTTAGGGCTGATGAATGAACATACATACAACCTCGTTTAATATCGTCCCGTCTTGTTACCCTGTTATTTTTTTAACTGCAGTGTTGCTGCAGTATAAGATCTGTGTTAACTACTTGCACGTAAGTCAGAGACTCGTCAATGTGCGTGCGTTCGTGCGTGTGTGTGAGAGAGAGAGAGAGAGATGAGTGGACTGCAGAATGCGCGAATTTAATGGCGTTTTTGTTTCTTCTTTATTGCACCAAATGCATACGGAGAGTAGGTAGGGGAGGGAAAGACAATTTAACCTACACCCTAGGACGATAGTAAACCTGTTTGTTACGATACAGCTGCGTACTTCCTACACCCTTGTTAGATCGATTTTCTGATGCGAGACGTAAAAACACAAGAAACTTCATGCCTGACTACAAGTAACAGCCTATTATTTTACTTTTGGAGTCGAAGCGACATGAGTTACGCAGTCCGTTGCCCACAAAGCATCGTATTTCCAATATTCAAATTTAAATGATCATTTAGGATCCCTTTGCAACAGGAAAGATAACATAATTCCTTGCAACAAGAACATATAAATTAGGTATGGTAGATTATAACATTATTATTATTGCAAATGGTATTCTACGTATTATGGCATTCTGCAAAGACAGAAATAAATTTAAATGAAATAAACCGGCAATAATCACGGGAAAGGAAATTATAAAACTATTTTCGCATTTCATATGAATGTGAGCTTCTATCAAAGCCTCACATAAACAAATCTAACCTTAAAACGAAAGATTGATCTTAGATCGATATTCGATGTTCGAGTATTATAATCGATTTACGACGATCGATCTAAATATGTCGAACCATTTATTCAATTAATAAAGCAAGACAAACTTCAATAAATGACCTTGAATTAATACTGGATAATACTCTTATTACTAGGTAACTGACAGCTCCTCTCGAAAGGGCCTCGTCTTTACTACTCACTATTGACCGACCGACTGTTTAAAAAACACGTTTTAAGAGAAAGATCTACGAAGACTGAAAAATGTCTGATAATACCAGTACTATACGTTACTAATTTACAAACGAAAACCAAACGAAAGTAATAATAATAATAATAATAATAATAATAATAATAATAATAATAATGCAGGCTTTTGGATTGAATAGCCTATATTAAATTAATTACACGTATAAATTCATCGCAAACACTCGTCCTTCTTCAGAGTTAAGAACCCTGTTTTTAAATGGCATACTCCTTGTACGAATAGCACTTAACCAAGGGACTCATACTTGCAAGCATTAAACAAAAATGCCCAGTACTCCATCGTTGTATTATGATCGTATAGACAAATTACGTGGTTTGCTTTCCAATTGTGCTTGCATACTGGAGGGATTAGGCTACAGGCGGAGTGAAACAACCCACGAACATAGACTTCATTAAGATTATAAGCTCACTAGTCTACATAATGTTTCTGAGGTAATGCTGAGGACATGCAACACGAAATTGCCAGTTATCATGAAGGTACAGTAATATGCTGGTTATATAACCTCTCATTTAGAGGACTTCCCTGTAATAAAAAAGTAAGTTTACGGAAAGAAGGAAAAGCAAAAATACGGTAGAAAAGAACTCGCTGAGTGTAGAAATCTCTTTTAAAATGGCATCGCAAAGCATCTATCACCCAAGGAATTAAATCCAACGTACAGATCATCTGAAGGCGAAGTACGGACAGGTTAGCCTATCCCACTCCAATACGAGTACCAGTACAGAAAGACAACCGGCATTTTCAACGTAACCTGTGTGAACCATAGGCTACATTTCGGAACAGAGGTAAAAATCTTCAAAATCCGAGTAAACTTCATCGGTCGTACAGAGACAGACACTGGAAAGTTGTCTTATTAGTAGCAACCCGTTAGCTGCTAAACTATAATAGTTATACTCGGTCATTAAAGAATAGACCCTTACAGTCAGTATTACCGGTACTGATCTTCAAATACAATTCTAACTACTTGAGGTATACTACTAACCTATAAGCATTTATGATACAAATATTAACCTACAAAAATCTTCTCATCCGAGCTATGAAATGTAAAGCTAACAACAAACTTACGGGTTTCTCAGTTTTAGCTGCTCTTCTAGCTTGTAAAGCGTACATTATTTAGAACGCTTCAGGAATTAATATGTTCAACAAATAGTATGACAATACCCGGTAAAACGTATATGAGAAAGACACTGTTAAACTCATTGTTGACATACACAGGAACACAATAAAATTCCTTTCATTTAGCACCATAGGAAAGATATGTTTTACTTACCAGTAAAATGCTATTTTATCTCCGAGTCCATTTCTCACGTTCCGGTCCAATACATTATAACATATATTTGTTGTAGCTCCTTCCATCCATTTAATAAAAATTGGTCCTTTGGTAACATCAAAATTATAAGAATAAAACTTATTCGGATTAGCCGGCGTCTCCCAATGAAACTGTTTGGCAACATCGCTCCAGAATTCATCAGGACTATCGATCGATTTCTTGTACATGTCCTCATACTGTGCCATCGAACTAATATACGACTTCCTAGCAAGAGCCGGGTCCGGATTATACACTGTTTTGCCCATGATGATCTATTCTTCTGTCACTATCTCGACACGCGTTAGATGACAACGAAGTGCGAGGTTTCGTTTACCTTCGGGGGGGCGCTACAGCAGCGAGCTGGCGAAGCTCCGTTCTCACAAGCCCCGGTTGAACTGACAGCAAGCTTATCGTTCATTCTATATACACCGGCGTTGAGCGGCAAGTCCTGCTTTCAGATAGTACTGGTAGGTGACACAAGATGGCTCTGTTGGGAACAATACAATACTGCGTTGCCGGCTACCGCGTTTAACTCTCCGTGGTACTGCACTGTAAGATCGGAAGATCAGGTGATTGCATTCCTATTGGCTGAGACAGGAAGGCGCACGCAATTGTTATGCACGCTAGTGTAAAACCTGATGACAGATGTCTTTCATAAAACATCAAGTCAGGTACTTTTGGATGTGTACGGACAGTTTATTAATTAATTCAGTTTGACTTATTTAAAACTAGCAGCTTTGGTAGTGTTTATACTGAAAGTTATCTTTCAAAGCTGTGCATTTTGGAGAGTCCGCTGTCGGTTGAGCTTGTAAATGTACTCTAAGTCCTACGTCAAACGGTTTTGTAGGGTCTAGCAATCATTTGAACCCCATAGACTTGGGATGTTTTAAAACCCTATCGTATTTAACGTCTAGAGCGTAGAAGCAAACACCATGTGAAATTTTGACTTCGTACGTCGGACAGTAATGGAGGAATGAATGTTTTGTTTTCAGGGTAGAATAAATTAAAAATAGTTCTCACTTAACATCTTGGACGTCGGCCCAGCGGTGTAGGGGTAGCGTGCCTGCCTCTTACCCGCTGGCCCCAAATTCGATTTCCGTCTAGATCAGGGATTTTTGCCTGGATCTGAGCGCTGTTTCGAGGTCCACTCAACCCACGTGATTACAATTGAGGAGCTATCTGACGATGAGACACCGGCCCCGGTCTAGAAAGCCAAGAATAACGGCCGAAAGGATTCGTCGTGCTGACCACACGACACCTCGTAATCTGAAGGCCTTCGGGATGAGCAGCGGTCGCTTGGTAGGTCATGGCCCTTCGGGGCCTGATACTCTTTCGGAAGAATAAATATTATGATTTTCAAAGTCAAGCCCCATCTAAACCCTTTAGGGGAGATATATTTTGAAGTGTATGATATTTGATACCTAGGACATAAAAGAACAGCCCTTCTTGTAAAATTACAACTTGGTTCATCAAACGGTTTTGGAGAGCTGAATTATTTCATTTCCGGAGCTAACCGCATCCAACCCCCTTAGAGGAAGACGTTTTTTTACAAGTTTTTACAAGGTTTTTTTTACAAGTTTTACAAGGTTTTTCTTTAACTTTCTCTTTTTTAACACGTAGGACATTTTAAATTTTAACCTGGAAGCTGTTTCAGAGAAATGCACATTTGGTCATCAGGCCTCCCTTTTGAGTGCATTGTTTCAGGACCACAAAGTTCATATTTCACACCTAGGATATAAAATGTACACCACTATTCCGAATATTGTTCTCCTTTCTTTCTTCTTTCTTAGTCTGTTTACACTCCAGGGTTGGTTTTTCCCTCGAACTTAAGCGAGGGATCCTACCTCTACCGCCTCAAGGGCAGTGTCCTTGAGCTTCAGACTCTGGGTCGGGGGATACAACTGGGGAGAATGACCAGTACCTCGCCCAGACTGCCTCACCTGCTATGCTGAACAGAGGCCTTGTCGGGGATGGGAAGATTGGAAGGGACAGACAAGGAAGCGGCCGTGGCCTTAAGTTAGGTACCATCCCGGCATTTGCCTGAAGACAAGTGGGAAACCACGGAAAACCACTTAGAGGATGGTTGAGGAGGGAATCGAACCCTCCTTTACTCAGGTGACCTCCCGAGGCTGAGTGGACCCCGTTCCAGCCCTCGTACCACTTTTCAAATTTCGTGGCAGAGCCGGGAATCGAACCCGGGCCTCCGGGTGTGGCAGCTAATCACACTAAACACTACACCACAGAGGCGGACCGGAATATTGTTTCGATACTTTAAACGGTTTCGGAAATTTTAATACAGGAGTTAATTTTTCTCCAACTTTCTGTTATTTAACACCTAGGCCATTTAAGGAAGCGGTTTCAGAGAAATGCATATTTGGTCATCAGGCCTCAACAACACTCCCCCCACCTCACATTCCCTTATGAGCGTATTGTTTCAAGACCACTTATTATTTAAAACCTAAGACACAGAACAATAAACATTATGCGCAATTTCAACCTGGTGTCTACCGGTTTCAGAGAATGAATACTTTGGTCATCAGGTCTCCCCCCCCCCCCCCTCACCGCCCCACTGCCAAAGTCAAAACCACTTAGGGGTGAATTGTTTTAAACCATGCTGAAATACATGTTTCATTACTTGTGTTGTAGAGTACACAATTCTCGCGGCACAGAGCAGGCAGTATATCGAAATTGAGACGGCGGTGGTGAAAACATCCCTCCTCATAGGGGTGATGTCAGGAAGGATATCCAGCCGTAAAGTCCACATGTTTGACCCCGCCAGGGTGTGGGAAAAACTGCTGCTTCCTCTTATTCCTCAACTCACTCAGTTACATCAGTTTAGTTCTGCCGTTTTTGCGCGATGTCATAGCGAACATTTTGCAATTGAACTGACTTACAGCTTCTATTTACCTTATCCAAGGTGAAAGAAGTACCGATGGTGACATTCACCTACTTGTCTTATTAACATTGGTGATTACTATATTATAGAAAGAACAATAATCGATGAGGGAAGAGTACGGCTGTTTTAAGAATGAGGATATTGGCTAAACAAACATAAGGGACAACATGTTCCCCAGAAGAAAGGGTTTCCATTATCGGAGCCAGCGTCGGATCTTCACGTTGGTATTTCTCGATATCCCTAAAGAGCATGGGAGCATCTGTTAGGATGGCGTTAACCTCAGATAGTATGGACTCGGAAGGTGATGAACTATCGACCGGTTCATGGGTCTCGACGTCGTTAGAAAACATACGGCTGAGTCCATCAGCGACAACATTTTCGGTACCTCTGAGATGTCTAACATCAAACTGGAAGGCAGAAATACGAATGGCCCAGCGGGCTATACGACCAGTACGACGCGGCCTACCTAAGACCCAGCTTAGGGCTTGATTATCTGTCTCCAGGTCGAATTTGACATGTTCTAGATAGAGACGGAACTTCTCTAAGGCGAATAAGACTGCCAAACCTTCGAGCTCATAGATGGAATACTTGGCTTCTTGAGCCGACAATGTCCTAGACGCATAGGCGATGGGTCGCCTCCCTAGTTCAGTCTCTTGAAGAAGGACTGCAGCTACTGCTGACGACGATGCGTCGGTTTGGACAATGAATTTCTTCGAGAAATCAGGCATAGCAAGTACAGGGGCATTACAAAGAGCTAATTTAAGGTCTTCAAAAGCGGCTTGTTGAGAAGGTCCCCACTCGAATTTGATGCCTTTCCTACGAAGAAGGTTTAAGGGCGCCGCTCTATTAGCGAAGTTAGGAATAAACTTCCTGAAGAAATTCACCATACCAATGAACCTGGCGATACCTTTAATGTCCTTGGGAGGTTTAAAATCCCGGATGGCCTGTGTTCTAGAATGATCGACTGCTACCCCATCAGGTGATACAATATGCCCTAGAAATGACATAGAGGGCTTAGCAAAGGCAACCTTGGACAACTTAACAGTTAACCCAGCCTTACGAAGGCGATTGAGAACTTCTCGCAGATGATCTAGATGTTTTTCAAAAGTCTCTGAAAATACGACGACATCATCCAAGTAGTGATATAAGTACTCAAACTTGATGTCGGAGAAGACCCTATCTAGTAGCCTAGTGAGTACAGCTGCTCCCGTGGGGAGCCCGAAAGGCACGCGGTTGTATTCGTATAAATTCCAGTCCGTGGCAAACGCTGTAAGATGTTTAGACTCTTCGGAAAGGGGAATTTGATTATAGGCCTGATTCAAGTCCAAGATAGTAAAGAACTTGGCCTTATGAAACCATGAAAAACAAGAATGAAGGTCAGGAAGGGGCACAGATTGCAACACCACCTTCCGATTGAGAGCCCTATAATCAATTACAGGCCTGAAGCCTCCTTGGGGTTTCGGAACTAGAAAAATAGGCGAAGAATACGCCGACTTAGAGGGCCTAATAATACCATCCTTCAACATCTGATCGATGATTTCTTTTAGAGCCTTCATTTTAGGTGGATATAGCCTATACGGTGGAAAACGGACAGGAATCGAATCCGTGACCTCAATTTTGTATTCGATCAGGTCAGTAACACCAAGAGTATCAGAGAACACCTCGGGAAACGACTGACACAATTTGCGAGTACTATCAGCCTGCTCCTCAGGTAGATGTCTAAGGTCTAACAACATCTCATCCTGGGTAGGCGAAATAGAAGAACATGATGCAGAATTACACTTTAATAGAGGGATATTACAATTAGAGGCAAATTTGAAAGTGCAAGACCTACTCTGAAGATCGAGCACAAGACCAGTGTGAGAAATAAAGTCCGCTCCCAATATAATGGGGCAAGACAAGTGCTTGGCCACAAACAATTTAACTTTCCATGTGAATTTAAAAATACGAATTTTGACATATAAGGAACCGAGAATTTCTAATGGAGAGGAATTAGCCGAAACGTATTGGATCGCCAACAAACAATAGTTAGGAAGCTTACAAACAGATTTCAATTTTGAATACCAATCAGCCGAAATAATAGAACAAACACTACCTGAATCTAAGAGAGCTGTTATAGGCTCGTTATTTAACTCAATTTTGAGAAAGGGGACCGGTGCGGGGGTATCCGCCGCAATCCTAAGACACTCTTTGGGACCTTCAAAAGATGAATTTGAAAATTGCTCGTTCCCTGAATTTACAACCTGTTTACCAGGGGCTGAGTCTCGGGAAGATGGATTAGTCGACTCAGCCGAAGCCACTAGTCACTTTTTATTATTGGCATAGGTGGAATTTGCACCAGAAGTTGAGCAGGAGGGGGTGCTATTCGAATTGGGACAATTCTTGGCAATATGTGAGAAAGCCCCACATTTAAAGCAGCCTTGTGCTGAACCAGCTCCATTATTTGCCCTACTAGTTTTGACCAATGGACATTTATTGCGAAGATGGTCAGGCGACCCGCAAGCATAACATTTACGGGGTGTGACAGGTCGGCGAGGTGGAGGCCGAGTATTACTAAACGAAGGAGGGGGTTCTTTTGCCACACGCAAAGAATCGGCGTACCTAACTCCTTCCGCTGAGACGGCCAACGCTTCAAGTTCAGAGAAAGTCTGCGGGCACGCCGCGAAACACAAGTATGACCTATAAGATGGTGAAATACCTTCCACAATAGCTTGTACAATTTGATCCTCAGGGAAGTGAAGAGCAAACACCCTAGTATAAAACTTAATGTCTTGTATGAAATCAGCCAAGTTCTCATCCAATCGCTGTACACGATAATAGTACTTCTGAATCAGAGAAGACCTCGCGCGGGCGGGAATAAAATTTGCAAGCAAGTGTGCATGAAAATCTTCAATAGATGACTGTTCGGCTATTGCTCTTACTATTTTGTCAGAAAGAATACCAATTGCATAAGGATAGATGATTTGCAAAATTTGACATGGAGAAAGAGAAAACACAAGGGCATGATCCTGAAATTCAACCAGAAATCTTAAAAATGAAATTACTTCACTGGTGGTATTAACCGAAAACTTAGAGATACCTCTGAGCAACATTGCCAATGGATGAGGCAAGCTGCTAAACCCGGGTGACATAGTAGGTAAAGGTTTCAATGGCAAGGAAGTTAATTCAGAACGGATGTTACTCAACGATGCACGGCGTTCAGATTGGTTGTCCAATGGGGCAGAGATAGTTTGAGCGGCGATGGTTTTCCTATTTACTTCTCCCTTAGGAGGTTCTTCCTCACTACCTACATTCACTATGATGGGTTGATCAGATTTGGGAGGAACTTCCCCAGTTAACAATTGAGTGACCTTACTAGATAATTCGGAAATATTTTCCAGGAGCGTACTAGCTTCCTTCCTCTGAACGTCATTCAGTTTTAGAGACAACAGATCGTTAACCCTATTCGAAAAATGATATAGCCTAGCTTGCACACGCTTAATTTGATTAGGAGAGGGATCATTTTCATCAAAAAAACTAACTACAGAAGCTAGTCCCGTAATATTCTCGACGATCGTGGAAAGAGAGTCGTCAATATCTTTCTCTCCCAATGTGGGGATGGAAATGGGCAGATCAAGGGACTCTCTAAGCTTATTTGTATCTACTGCAACCGTGCCTCCAGATTGCACATTTCTAATAGTCAATTCGTAGATCAACTCCTCCTTGCGCAAATAGTTAAGATGGAGAACATCGCGAGGGCCGGGCATGATGACAGAACAATTTTGAAAAGGTCAAAAAAAATTCCAGCAACTGAGAAAATTGTTAGAGTTCGAAACCAAACAATGTTTAGCCGTCAAAAGGGGCTAAATTGAGACCCATTCAACCACGCTCTGCTACCACTTGTTACCGGGTTTTAGTGGTCGGTAGAGGTGAAAGAAGGTGCGGGCGTGAACGGGTCTCAAACTACGGAATCAAAGTTAATGTAAAATTTAACAAGGTTATATTTTCTTTTCAAAAACAAAGAAATAACAAGCATGGCAGGTACAAAGTAGCAAATCAAAAGGGTAGTTACAATATTTACAGGATTTGGGCTTCGCGCCCTGACTTTACACTGCTTGGGCAATCAGCTCAGTTTTACCCCAAACACAAGTTTCAACAGAGGGGCAGAAACCCCCATTCATGCCTAGGAGCCCTTGCTCCAAATTACACTGAAAAGCCTCCTCGAGGCATACAACACTCAATTTTCAAAAGAGCCACTCGCTCTCAAATTTAAGCCTCTCCCAGGCCACACCAAACTCCACCTTCAAGTTGTCCTCACTGGACATAGACACAGGGGTAAAATACCCAACCTACTGAGGTCTATTAAATGAAAAGGGGCAATTACATGACCTCTAAAATAACAATTTGAGAGGAGGCGATCTTGCACTCCTAATACACTTGTTTTTAAAACCTAATCTGGCTCTAGGCCACTAATGCAAGGGCTAATCCCATACTACAGAGGTGACTTTAGAAAAGAGCAGTTGGTTTTACATTAACGAAGAATAGGTTGAGAAAATAAGTTCACCTCAAAACAATGTGAGTGGGAGCTTGAGAGGGTTAGCACTCTCTATCCCAATATGCAGCTTAAAAGAGAATAGATGAAAAGATTGGTTACATTTTAGGAGAAGGTTACATGGTGGAAACGCTTCGAACCCGCTCCGAGAGTTAAACTGCCAACCTAGCAAGAAAAGAAGTTATTAAGAGGCCATTACCTGGTGTTGAACAGCCGGAGAAGAAAGAGGCGCTACCCGCCCCCTGCTATGTACTTTACACACTGAAAGATGGAACAGAAGTGGCCCGGAGACCCAAAAATCAGCAGTTTATATCCTTTCGCAGAAGTTTCGAGGCGTTAGGGGAATGAAAACACCCTCCCGCAAATTCTTTATTGGCTAGGGTACAGAAACATATCCAAGTTGGGGGAAGATACATCGGATTGGTCGGAAATAACTCAAAGAAATTCGGGATTGGATAAATCTAAAACAAGGGGAAAAAGAGGGGTATACAGCCAACTTAAGCAATAACAGAAGGAAATTTAGCAAAGAACAAACATTTGAAATAAAAATTTCTCCAACAAAATAGTTCTTTGACTCCGCACTAGGTTGCACTATTGGTGATCTTCAGTAGTGTCCTCTAGAAGAGAAAGTTCACACTTCTTACTTCAAGCGAAACAAAAACACATCAAAAATGACACAGTTCAAAAACTCAAAGTTTTCCATGTGGTGACATCTTCAGAGAAAGTAGAGAGTTAGTAGCGTAGATAAAGTTCAGACTTCCTCCAACAGAGGAGTTTCAACAGGCGCACATTTTAAATTAGCGGAGTGGAGGTGTACCGCCCGGTACAATAATAATAATAAAAAATTCTACCACTATTTCGCTGACCCTTTGTTTATGACCAGATTTCTGGATACGTTTTACAGCACATAATGCGTGCGTTCGTCATGTCATGTCATTAAATCCACCACCTAATCTCACTGAACTAAATAGACCTCTTGCGTCTCCAGAAAATCATCTAGTGAGAACCGTTTTTGTAACATATAAGACACACGTTCCACTATAGATTTCACAGTTAGCGAAACAGCATCTGTCGTCTCATTAGTCAGACACTACAGCTTTCTACGTTTTGATTCCAACCGAATTCTTTTAACGTACTCGATGACATCATCATTCAACCATTGTAAGTATTTTATCTGCTGATGAATAGAAATGCACAAAATCTGGATTGTTTTGCCGAAAGGCATCACAGTAATTATTTCTGAACTAAAAGGGATAGATCGGAGACTTGTAAGCCTTAACGAGGAAGTAGGCAGCAGGACTAGAGAACTTCTTTGAAAGTCGGATTAGAAGAAAACACAAAAGCTTATTCGCGAGAGCAGGAGATTGTAGGCCACAATATCTGTGCCGCATACACCTTCAACATTGACCACGCAAACGAACTTGACACTGATTTGGCGATCACTGTTACACTCCTCTCTGTTGGTCTGAGATTTTTATATTCATCTCTAAGTTTTTCCTTCACTAATTGGGAAATCCCGACAACATTTTCCATTTAGGCTACCTGTCCAGAGTACTTCGTGACGGAGCTGACACCAGACCAGGAGTCCTGCCATATTCGTAACCGTTTGGGATACTATTCTCCACGCCACATATACCGCTTGATTTGTTCTGACTGCCCGGATTTTGTCTTGCGAAAATTATAAATTTGATTTGAAAAAACGGTCGTTTTTCCTTTGTATTTGGCTGCTTCCTTTACTTTGTTCAGACAATCAATTTCTGGGTTGTCTTCGAATTGTAGGCTATCTGTAGTTTTTTAACTTCATTATGGTTACTCACAGCTGTTATCGCAGTCTCAGAATTCTTGATCGGAGTCTCTAATGTCTGATTTTCTGATCACTGCTGTCATTCTTACTCGTTGGATTGATTGACTTGGATTGATACATCGTTGTTCAAATGAATTTCGTACTCGTCATCCAATGTATTTCCTGCGGTTGAAGAGCTTGTTTTATCACAGATTTCTTTCGAAGAAATATCTTGCCGCAGTCTGGTCTTTCGTGGAACTATTTTTCTGGTTTGTAGTTAATGCGGATAATTCGAAGACCGACTAGGCACTCTCTGTGGCTTCAATATATTTTTCTTTTAGTTTTATCTTTTATCTCCATCTCTAAAATTCAGGCTACAAACACGAGAATAATCGGATGGAATCCATTGATTACCCTTGGTTGATCCTTGCCTTGATATAGCGTTAGGCCAATTTTCCCAAAGTTCTTTAGTTGGGGGTGTAACAGAAATCATCACACCTGAAGAATTTGGATTTCCTGCTTTGATATACAGCGAGGAACACAACAATTAATCATTTTACAACCAGAGATACACACATAAATGCTCGACGCAAACACACTAGAACACAACAACGTGGATACGGAGATAAGTTGGGTGCGTTAGCTGTCGCCCCTAGCGGAGGTTCGAGACACTAAGAGCTCACGCTGAGAAGCATGTTAATCGCATAGCATAGAGCAGGCAGTATATAGGATTGAGACGGCGGTGGTTTTCACTCTGGCGGCTGGTAGTGTGGTGTGTTGTGTGAACGTGAAGAGGAGTGTGTTGGGACAAACAGAAATACCCAGTCCACAAATCTGAGGAATCAACCCGACGCAATTAAAATCACCAACCCGACACCCTCTGGACCAAAGATCTCAACGCTGACCATTTAGCCTAGAAGCCGGACAAAAAGAGGTTTGAAAACTGGGCTGTAAATCACTTTATTAGTTCAGAGTGTCTTGGTTCAATCATCAGCTCAGACGGGAAGATGGAGAAGGAAATAACAGAAAGAATAGGAACAGCAGGGCGCTTGTTTAATGCCATCCGAGCAAACTTCCTCAACAAGAAGGAGATCTCAAACGGCACAAAGTTAGCCGTTGACAAATCCACCTTTGTACCCACATTGACCTATGGCTGCGAATCCTGGGCGCCAACAGAAAGAACCAAGAGCAGAATCCAGGCGGCAGAGATGAGGTACCTCCGGAAAGTAGAGGACAAAACCAGGAGGGACAGGATCCGGAATACAGCCACCCGGAAAGTATTGAATATGAAGCCACTAGAGAAAACCACCCAAGAATATCAATTGAGATGGTTTGGCCAAGTCCACCGAATGTCGACAGACCGCTTGCCGAGGTTAATGAGGGAGGTGAGAGTGGAAGGAAGGAAGGAAGGAAGGAAGGAAGGAAGGAAGGAAGGAAGGAAGGAAGACTCGAGGCAGACGACGGAAGACATGGGAGGAAGGGATTAGAGAAGCACTACAGGAGAGAGGACTCTGTACGAGAGGCCGTTGCCATTACCGGAGATAGGAGTAGATGGAGATCTCTCGTATCTTCGACACCTCATGGTACAAGAGAACCGAATTAAGTAAGTTCAGAGTGAAGAAGTAGTTTAGGGGATGGTCTAAATATGATTTCTCGAATACTTACGTTAATATTAATAAAATGAGAACAAAACAAACCCTTGGCAGGTAATGCTTAATGATGTCTTAAGCGGCCTGTACACATACGAACATGGTTCGGGGAACTTGGTCTTTTTCAAAGTTCGCGAACCAAGATCGCTGGCATGTATTTTCTCACGAACCATGTTCGTGGCGAACATGGATTTCTGTCGAGTTGGAAAACTTGGTTCGTGGAGTGGCCAGAGACGAACCATGTTCGCGCGTGTATAGTGGAGGGCGCGAACATTAACTGTATAAACCAGTTTTGACCGGCTGAGTTGATAATATGAGACGAGGTATTTGCAGTGAGCGGTTGGTAAGTACAATACAGTACTATCCACGAAAGTTTTAGTGACACTTCATTTTGCGGGTTGGAGGAGTAAGGAAGGCGCTACAACGGTTCCGGTAATGCTGTCAACTGAATAGAAACGAAATCTGAATTGAATCCATGGTATGATCGATCGATATGAATTTTCTAAACCGTCGTTTCTGTGTTCCTGTGATGTACTTTGATGAATATGTGTCATTCGCCCCCAGCCCATTCGCTGTTTACACTCACTGTCCGGCTTCCTCCCCGGAAATTCCACAGGGCTAAGTTATCCCACTTGCCTGCTGGCCTTACTACATCATCCTAGATGACAGACTGGAAATAACACTTTAAAAAAATGAAGACCGAGCGAGTTGGACGTGCGATTAGGAGAGAGATAGTGGGTTCGAATCGCACTGTCGGCAGCCCTGAAGATGGTTTTCCGTGGTTTCCCATTTTCACACCAGGCAAATGCTGGGGCTGTACCTTAATTAAGGCCACGGCCGCTTCCTTCCAGCTGTTAGGCCTCTCCAATCCCATCGTCGCCATAAGACCTATCTGTGTCGGTGCGACGTAAAGCCACTAGCAAAAAAATATGAAGAAAGTGGTGATATTGTAGCTAGTTTGAAAACAATTTCCCATCTCCAAAAACTTTGAAGAATCGCTATGAAATCCAGAAGGTTTATCGTTGATTGGCGAGAGTAAATATGTAAATAGTGTAAATAGAACCAGGGAGAAATGAAAATACAGTAAATGTCCATGCTTAAAACTGACGGAGCTTAATTTTAACACAAAGTAACTGACGAAGCCTATAGCTGGTTTTAAACACGCCTATATACAAAATATGTTATTTGTAGCCAGTCCAAAGCCTGGATAAAGTGTGATGGGAATCAGTTAGTCGTCCTATACACAACTGATGGTCACGCAGTCAGTGTAACACTTTGCCCGTACGTAACTGGTCTCTCCCTGTGGGTGGGAGCGGTAGGCGCCCCAAGGAGTCTGAACTTGGGAGCCTGGGTTGGCGACCACGGGGTCCTTAACTGAGTCCTGACATTGCTTCCATTTACTTGTGCCAGGCTCCTCACTTTCATCTATCCTATCCGACCTTCCTTGGTCAAATCTTGTTCTTTTCTGACCCGGAAGCTATTAGGTTGCGAGGGCTAGGGCAGTCTTTCATTTTCACGCCGTACGTGACCCTTGTCTTTCCTTTTTTTCTCTCTGATTAATGCCTAGTTGTACTTCCTCTGAAAACAATAATCACCATCACCACCACTACCACCGTAGCTGGTCTGCAGAACACTGCTGGATTTAAATTAGCGCTGTGAAAAGGAGGTTGCCGCCCTGTTGATTGAATCGGATGACACGATTACAGCGCTCCTCCTGTGATCTCCGGTACTACCGACGGAGGCAAAGCGGTTACGGAACTTCGGAGGTTAATCGGAGGGCCGCCTCCTGTTCGCAGAACTAGTTCCGATTGTTCGGACGTATTGGGCAGTAATTTCAAACTTATGCCCATGAATGTAGGCACCCTATAAAAAGCGTTACCTGCACACACAGAAATTGATCTATATAACTGATATTCCATACAATTTTTTGATATACGATCGTCGACATATAATTCATAACTCATTTAGATACAAGCCCTGTGAATACTCACAACAAACATTATATCTGCATAGGTTGAGTTGTTTCTCAGAAAAGTGTAGGTCCTGGTCCTACATGTGAAGAATTTATACAATATCCTGAGTTTATTATTATTATTATTATTATTATTATTATTATTATTATTATTATTATTATTATTATTATTATTATTATTATTATTATTATTATACTATTTGGATCTTCCGTGGTTTAGGCGGCAGGGCACCGGCTTCTCATCGCTCGATTTCATGGTTCAAATCCCGGTCACTCCATGTGAGGTTTGTACTGGACAAAGTGAAGAGGTGACAGGTTTTTCTGCGGAACTCTGGTTTTCCCTGTCGTCTTTCATTCCAGCAACACTCTCTGATATCATTTCATTTTTTATCTGTCAATCATTTGTCATTGCCCCAGAGTAGTGCGACAGGCTTCGGCAGCCGGCACAATTCTTATCCTCGCCGCTAGACTGGGGCTTCATTCATTCCATTCCTGACCCGGTCGAATGACTGGAACAAGTTGAGGATTTTCATTATTATGCTATTTCTCTCTTCCTTTCCGCAGTATAATATATAACTATCTTCTGTAGTTATGGATTGAGACAGTTTCAGTTTAATAGGTGAAAAGTTAACAGTAATATGTATTACATTGAAATTATGTTATTATTATTATTATTATTATTATTATTATTATTATTATTATTATTATTATTATTATTATGGAAATATTCCCATACATTGGTGCCAGAATACAGTAGGTTCAATTTACATATGAATTCGGTTTTAATTTCTGGATATATTTCTAAAACGCAAAAGTCGTGACAAGAAATATAGGATGATTAGTTACGAGATAACGGAGGAGTTTCAAGTCTGTAAAACATAGCACAATTGAATCGGAAGCTCCGAGTGAAAGTGCACCTCCGCTCCGTTAAGAGCACTAGACTTTCAGGTGTTCGCAAGAGGGTATAACTACTACGGTAGAGTAGCCAAGATCGGCCGATGGGGGAGGATTATAGTTACAAAATGATTAAAGAATACAATGAAGGCGCTTGTGGTGCGCGTATGCAAGATTTGTCATTGTAAGGACACTGATATCTTTTTATAATTTTTTTTTAGTATTTGCTTTACGTCGTGCCGACACAGATAGATCTTATGGAGACGGTGGGATAGGAAAGGCCTAGGAGTGAGACGGAAGCGTCCGTGGCCTTAATTAAGATACAGCTCCAGCACTTTCCTGGTGTGAAAATGGGAAACCACGAAAAACCGACTTTAGGGCTGCAGACAGTGGTGTTCGAACCTACAAACTCCCGGATAGAAGCTCACAGCTGCGCATCCTTAACGCATGGCCAACTCACCCGGTTGATATTCAGATTGCAGTACCGATACAGAATAAGAACAATATGATCAAAGTCAACAGTTTTACAGCGAATGGTTTACAATCTAAAATCTAACTTTCAAGGCTTCTTAGAAAATATATTCAAAAGATCTGTTGGTTCTAAAATTATGTTTCTGAATATTTATTTGGTTTATTGTGTTATGGAATTGGTTCCACTAAACGAACTCACCCAATAAAAGGCTGCGCGGTGTGGGTTACGTAGCTTCGGTTCAGATGGTCCCGGGTTCGATTCCCGGCCGGGTCGGGGATTTTAACCTTAATTGGTTAGTTCCTACGGCGGGGGGCTGGGTGTATGTGTTGTCTTCATCATCATTTCATCCTCATCACGACGCGCAGGTCGCCTATGGGTGTCAAATAGAAAGACTTGCACCTGGCGAGCCGAACTCGTCTTGGGATATCCCGGCACTAAAAGCCATACGACATTTCATTTCATTTCAGCTTGGAAACTGTATTTCCGCGAAATAATGAAAGTATTAACTTAACGGAGGGGCGTAGTTTCGTGCGATAATAGCAATAAGTTCTAAATATCCTGTAAAAATGGAAATACGATACAAGAGTCGGCACCAGCTCAACTTCCCGCAAATCACGAAAAACGTTGCCAACATGTACTGTAAGTTAAGAGACAAGCTAACTGCGAGATGTATTTGCAACCAGTTTCTTCACTGTATCAATGCCTTCGTGATGTACAGGCCGTACTGTACCTCCGATGACGTCACACAAAGAGGCGAACTGTTTCCTCCGTCCGACCCGTGTAATGCAAGGACATGATGCGTCTGTACCTTTTGTAATTATCAACTATTTACAAATGTTGTATTAAAATACAGGTAAGATCACTAAAACCTGTAATCGCATCAGAACTCGTAAGTCAGGTCTATGTAATTTTA
Organism: Anabrus simplex; assembly: GCF_040414725.1. Lineage (NCBI taxonomy): Eukaryota > Metazoa > Arthropoda > Insecta > Orthoptera > Tettigoniidae > Anabrus > Anabrus simplex. The sequence continues at coordinate 17,645,592 of NC_090268.1, read as the reverse complement.
GGACAAGTAGGTTTGAAGTGCGATCTACGCTGTCAAAGCTTCAGTATTTTTCTCGTCAATGTACCCAACATATAATTATTATGCATTAATACAAATATGGAGAAAACAAACGTGCAATAATAAACTTTACTTCCATACCTCTAGGTGGCCATAAATGCAGTAGCTTTCTTGTTTTTTTTTTGTTTTTTGTTTTGTTATTGTCGTTGTTGTTGACTATCATTCGAAAACTTCTTGAGACCCTTTCTTCTATACAAACATTTGTGTCATTTTTTGTTTAGGAATAAGCCATGTTTTCCCAAATATTAATGCAGTGATCAGCCAGATCTATTAGTTACTTCCCACATTCACGGAAACTGCCGAGCAATGGTTTTTACTCGCATTAATTTTGGGGAGAAAAGGAAGCGCGTACTCAACATTACGAACCCAAGAAGTAACCATATGTACGTTCTATTGGTTACTGTCCACTTTTATACCTGTTCTGTATCAAGAATAAAACGCTCTGCTGTAAATCTGTGAAACAAGAAAGTCAAAATCAGAACTCATCAGCTCTGGAAAATGAGTGAAACATACAACTTTATTCTTCGTAACAGGTAATTTTTCGGTTTGGATTTTCGTTTTTCATAAAGGTAACCTGCCCCTATACGAAGAAAATTGAAATATTAATGTCTATTTATTTGTACAGTTGTATTTTCGCCGTGGCACGCGGAAGTTCTTAGCATTCTGGCAAATGCGAACTTTCACACACTGTATTTAAATTTGTAGCACATTATATTTCCACAAAAACGTGTTATACGATGACAATTAAACGAATAAATTACACGAGAAGTATTACGTCCCTTGAATTTACATACTCACCATGTGAAGATACCATGCCTAACCTTAACTATGAGATCTCATTATCTTAAAAACAGAAGTTTACGTAAATCCTGATGTGATAAATTTGAAGAAAAAACATACAATATAGTTAAATATAAATTTTTGTCCCTCAACGGTCACAGTTATCCTAAGAATGCTCCCAATCCTTATGGATTACATTCACAAGTACAATTTGTAACATTCGCTTAGCTCGCCTCAATTATCAGCTGATTGGCTTCCTAGAGTACGGCCTGTATATTACGAAGGCAGTGACTGTATTGTTTACAACAAAGAATGCAACCCAACAATTAACTATAAACCACTAGCTTCAATAATAATCGGACAGAAATGGTATCAACGTTAGGCGACACAAACTACATTCACAGAAACAGTTTTTCCATCAGAGTTGAGGTTTCCCTCGTATCATCGTCTTCAACAGGATATTTCTCGTTCTATTATATATCAGGGTGCCGGCTAGTAACCTAAATTTTCTCTGTCTTTCCCCCGTGTTTTCCCTGGGATATTCCAGTTTCCCTTGTATTAAATTTAGTAGAACACTAGCTGATGTACCCGTGCTTCGCTACGGGATTCTCAGAAAGACTCACTTTGTGGTTTTCCTAACTGAAATTCCATAAGTCATTACAAAAACGTAAGTATGGATGTAGCGATTAAAAGCAATGCTATCATATAAAATACTTGATCAAATGGAAAGCCGCACGTTTTATCACTTTTAACGAACAGTGCTGCAGTTAGATTGCGGTGCCAATCTAATAGTCCAAACTTCCAGAGCTGGGATGACCAGGCCGCAGATTGCCATGAACACTCATCTGCCATTATTCCGCTAAATATGCACACTGTTCATTCCAATCAGTGCCTCAGAGTAGGGATTGAATAGCCCGAATGCTATGATGATCCAGTGTATTACGTACCAGTAGTATCAGAAAATTTATAAACCAGGGGAATGTCATGCTAAAGAAGAAAGTTACCTAACTCCCCAGCTACTTCCCATCAATATTCAGGCAGGCTGTTACACTCTGTACGACTGGGCGAGTTGACCGTGTGGTTAGCGGTGCGCAGCTGTGAGCTTGCATCCGAGAGATAGTGGATTCGAACCCCATTGTCGGCAGCACTGAAGATCGTATTCCGTGGTTTCCCACTTTCACACCAGTCAAATGCTGGGCCTGTACCTTAATTAAGGCCTAAGGCATTCCTAGCCCTTTCCTATCCCATCGTCACCATAAAACCTATCTATGTCAGTGCGACGTAAATCAAATAAAAAATACTCTGTACGCAGCAGTAATCCTATCTACCGCAGATGAGGGGCAACAGAAGACACAAAGCACATCACGACAAACAATGGTCAGTGTAATGTTATTGTTGATCAATGTTATGAGCTTTATATATTGTAGGCCTTCACATTTAGTTTTCTTTCGACTCTGTGATTTGTAAAATATTTTATGCCGTAAACTGTAGTTTCTTATTCTCCGACTTTACATACCGATTTTTCATTAACTACTGTTTACCCATTTTCTCATAACTCGGCGCTGATATGGATTTAGTAACAAAAATCCAAATTCATGAATATATTTGTGATCATAGCCAGTACGGTAACAATGTATAAGACATGAATAATAGGAAATTTAATACTACATACGGTAACCTTAGTTATGTAGCATTCATCGATTACACCTCTAATAAGAAATATTGGAGAACTACATTTTAGGCCTTCCCCTAAACTACCATTTCACTCAGCGTGAATAAAATAATTTACAGCCTAGACTATAGCGACTTATTTCCGGACTTTGCATACCGATTTTCATCAAGATAGGACTACTAATAACAATAATATTTGAGAATTAAATTTTAGGCCTTCCCCTAAACTACCATTTTTCTCAGCGTGAATATAATTATTGATAGCCTAGATTGTAGCAACTTATTCCTCAAATTTGCATACCCATTTTCTTTAAAATACGACCACTAATAACATAAATAGTTCAGAATTCAATTTTAGGCCTTCCCCTAAACTACCATTTCACTCAGCGTGAGTAAAATGATTTACAGCCTAGATTGTAGAGTCTCATCCCCCGACTTCACATACCAATTTTCATTAAATTCTCTTCATCCGTTTTCTCGTGATGCGTGTACATACATACATACAGACAGACAGACAGACAGACAGACAGACAGACAGACAGACAGACAGACAGACAGACAGACAGACAGACAGACAGAAATTACGGAAAAGTAAAAAGTGCATTTTCTTGTTACTATGAACATGACCGATACAGAAATACCATTATTTTCAGATTCTGAGCAATGTACAGACAAAACTCTTATTTTATATATATAGATGGTACGGTAATTAAGAGTGACGCTCCAGTATGTTTATCATCATCTTGAAAATATTTTGCATGAACACTAATTACAATGGCATGTATGTGCAAAAGAACTTGAAATAAGTGTATCATAAGTCAAACAAGCTATGCCTTATCATAAAGTGTCAATCTGTGAAGTGGGTTATCAGTAATCGCAGGAACACTATAACCAACAAATATGAACTACACTAATCACAGCAAGCCATCAGTCAATCACTCTTCAAACTAACGCCTGTGTTCACCAGGGACCTTGTTGAGTGAGCTTGACAGTTTCTAAACAGAAGCATATGGCTTAGTGTTCTGAAACTCAGGAATAAAATTCCAAGACCTGTAGCAAATGGAAGTGTCGTTCGAATACATATGCTGGTCAATATTGTGCACCATTGACACATTCCTTTCATTGTAGATTTTTCTGCAATAATTTCGCTTTTCTGTAATCCTTTTTCCTTCATAGCGACGGAAAATCTATATATATAGGTCTATATATATAAAAAAGAACAGTTTTATCTGTACATTGCTCACAATTTGAAAAGAATGGTATTTCTGTATTGGTCATGTCCACAGTAATAAGAAAATGCACTTTTTTTTTTACTTTTCCGTAATTTCTGTCTGTATGTCTATCTGTATGTATGTATGTATGTATGTATGTATGTATGTATGTATGTATGTATGTATGTATGTATGTATGTATGTTATGTACACGCATCACGAGAAAAAGGCTGAAGAGAATTTAATGAAAATCGGTATGTAGAGTCGGGGAATAAGAAACTAGTCTAAGCTGTAAACAATTTTAGTCACCCTGGATGAAACTGTAGTTTAGGGGAAGGCGCCTAAAATTTATTTTTTAAATACCAATGTTATTGGTCCTATCGAAGAGTACTACATAACAAAAGTTATAGAGAATACAATTTCCGATCATTTATGATTTATTCAGTTTTACCGTACCGACTATGGTAACAGTGGTATTTCAGAGTCGGAAGAAAACTAAATGTGAAGGCCTATAATATCGAAAGCGCATAACTTTAAACAACAATAACATTGCATTGACCATTGTTTGTTGTGATGTTCTTTGTCTCTTATGCTGCCACTCAACTCCGATATATGGGATCACTGCTGCGTACCGAGTACAAGGTCTCTCTAGGGAGGCCTGGTCACGCTACCACAATCCTTTGCGGTAGCGGCCATATTGGGTCTTAAATATCGTTATGTGGGCGTGCCCGATGTAATGATGCGAGTTATTACTTGTATTTTGAAGGAAAATGGGATACTGTGCCGCACCAAATTGTCAAAATAAGACAGCTGACGGAATTTAAGTGTTTCGCTTTCCATGAGATAAGCAAAACAGAGCTCAGTTGGTACAAAACTGTAGGCGTGACAAATAGCAACCTACAGATAATTCCGTCTTGTCCGAGGTTAGTGAAGTTAACCATTCGTATTATTCCTGAATAGAAATATGTTTATATGAACGATGTTTTATATTTATAGGTCTTATTTCTTCTAGCATCATTTTAAAGAATCGCAATTTCAACTAAAGAGGGCAGATGGACGGAAACTACTCAAGTGGAATTCCATCCAAACAATTTTCAACGTCCCTAAGCTACCCAAGTCTTTGACATATAATAGGAAACCTCCCAAAGAAAGAGAATTATCTTTGAAAACAAGCAAGGAAAGTAACAGGAAATGTGTAACAGTAGTATTGATGTTTATGAAAATTTCCTTTTCATGTGTCCGGCTCCATGTCTAAATGGTTAGCGTGCTGGCCTTTGGCCACAGGGTTCTCGGGTTCGATTCCCGGCAGAGTCATAATTTCATCCTCATCATGACGAGCAGGTCGCCTACGGGGGTCAAATAAAAAGACCTACACCTGGCTAGCCGAACTTGTCCTCGATCGCTCCCGGCACTAAAAGCCGTGCGCCATTTCATTTCATTCCATTCCTTTTCATGTAAACTACAGACAATGTAGAAATGTTTCACATATATTTGAAATGCTTGTTCCTGTCCATTTACCAATTACAATCATAACAACAATAGGCCTATCACTTCAATCCAACAATTTGTGTCCAGCTTGCCATCATTACAACAATTATTGTTAATAGCAGTCTTATATGGTACTGTAGTTGTTATTTACTATACAGTTATATTTCATTCATCTTAAATGCTCTCTAGAGTACATTATATGGCTGGACAAATACTTAAAGACCAAAACACTCTCGCTTCACTCGCACTAACCAACCACTGTAATTTAACGTACCATAGCCTAACATAATATTCTAACGTAATCCCTAAAATAGCCTAACCAAGGTTAACTCAACTCAACTTAATAGTGACTGAATTTTTATTTCTTATGGAACCGTGTCTACCAATGGCTTTAATTTTCTTAACCATTATTATTGTTATTTTTATTATTATTGTATGTATGAATGTTAGGATTCAGCTAAGAGCCCCGTGGTCGCCAACCCACGCACCCTAGTTAGGAGCTCCTGACGGCCCTTTCAGTCGCCTCTTATGTCAGTCAGGGGATACCGTGTGTGTTATTCTATTTCTCCCCACCCACAAGGGGAAATATATTTTGGGTTGTGACTACGAGGCCCTTAGTTGAGTCGTGACATTGCTTTCACTTACTTGTGTCAGGCTCTCGCCTATTCTAGCCCATCCGACCTCCCCTGGTCAACACCTGTTCTTTTCCGACCGCGACGGCATTAGCGCATTCGAGGCCTAGAAATTTTTTCATTTCCACGCACTTTGTGGTCTTCATCTTTCTTTTGCCGATACCTTCATTTTTCGAAGTGTTTGACCCCTTCCATTTGTTTTCTTCTGATTAGTGTTTATAGAGGATGGTTGCCCAGTTGTACTTCCTCTTAAAATAATCACCATCACCACTTTGTACTATATAGCTGCATGGGTTATCAATAAACTAGTTAAGAGTAGTTAAGAACATCACTCTTGTTGCATATGTGCAGAGTATTTTTACCTCAGAATCCAAAGAAATACTACATGAATGGATAACAGTTACCATTCATAATTTCATGCACTCAACTCAAGAGGCATTCAGTGTTTGTCAGCATACTGGGGCAACCTTTTAGAAACGCAGTATCGGTAATTACTTTCTTAATCAAGAAATCGCTGAAGGTAATTTATTACAACTGTCTTCTAGTACTTTAAGTACAGTACTTCAAGTTCAGTATATCATGTACCAGTAATCATAATATGACACAGGTACTGTACAGATTTCTATGTTTCTGTCAATAAGATTACGTATTTGACAGATGATATTAATAAGAAACACAGTAAGACCAAGTTGTAAGGAAGTAAAAGAGTATGACATGAGCTTTTCTGTTTTCTGTTGATTCTTGTTTCACAAAGAAATATATATATCAGTTTCTGTTAATTATCTTCCTATTCAAACATCTGTGAATGTATTCATATCATTCAAGTGTTACACAGTTATACATACATGAACAGTAGATGCCGAATTAAATTCTTTATGACAAATAGTTGGTATTTTGTATTTATTCTCTAAATTCGAATACACTTGCCTTTGGTTACGCTCGCTTAAAGACCCAATATGGCGACTCCATAAGAAGCATTCGTGACTTGACCTCCCTAGACAGATCTTGACCGAGTATAACAGCCTGGCTGAATATTGGCGGGAAATAGCTGGGTAATTAGAAAACTTTCTTCTTTAGCATGCCATTCCTCTGGTTCATACATTTTCTGATACAGCTGGTACGTAACACCCCGGTTCATCATAGTATTCCAGCTATTCGATCCCTACTCTGACGCGCTGTTTTGACTGAGCAGTGTACACGCTCAAGTCAGAAGCTCACTGAGTAGTAGTATGACCTGGTCTAGAATTACAATTTAGGCCTATTCCAAATTCTAGCATCACAATTCACTAAATAACTCAAAATTCAATCTTGAAAAGAGCCGTTTCTTATGAAAAGCTTCTTCATCTTCATTTTTATTAAATTCTATATTCATTTTATTCCAAATTCGCAGTTAAGAGTGGGTTTCACCTCTGACTTGGAGGTAGAATTTGCCTCGAAGTCAGATAGATTTTTCCGCCGCCAGTGTAGTGAATTGAGATTTTCCGACTCATCGGGTACTCCTAGGAAACAAATAGTAAAAGGACATAAGCTTTTGTCCTGGGACTCTCCACTATTCGACACCCCGGCCGAAAAAAGACAGTGTGTTCACGGATCACGGCTGTCTGCGGTATGGTCATTCCAGCTCTGGAACTTTGGATTATTAGATCGGCAGCGTAATACTGTTCGTTAAAAGTGAGAAAATGTGTGTTTTTCATGTGATCGGGTATTTCATATGAAAGCCTTGCTTTTGATCGCTCCATTCCTACTGACGTCATAGTAACGACCTATGTTCATTTCAGTTGGGAAAACCACTAAGGCAGTCTTTCTGAGGATCTAAAAGGTCAGGTGGAGAGTGAGTGTCTGCCATTATAATGAAAACTCCCCAACCTGATTATGACTATGGTAGGCAAGCGGGCCTACCATTACAATGAAAATTCCCTGGCCCAGTCTTCATATGAGAAAAGACGTTTGGTGTCTTCCCCGTTGCGTTTCTAGTGTAACATTAAGAGCTATGCAATTTAATACAATCTTGCTCACAACGTGTACACTACCTAACCTTGAGTTCTGTATACAGTATAGAATTCCGTAGCGAAGCACGGGTACATCAGCTAGTCCATAATAATTATGGGCAATCCATAATAATTTGCACCTCTATGTTATCTAATTTACATGGGTAGGTTTTAAAACACTGGGCACTTTAAAAGGAACATTAAGTTAAGAATTTTAGAGCATTTTATTGATATAGATTAAATACATTTTTATTGTATTGACAGGACAGACTTAGATTTTTAACACTGACTTTCAATGGTATAATATTCTACTATCAGTCTCGCTCGTCATTATGTTTGGGTCCAGTTTTAGATCGAAAGCGTATCACGATTATTTCCCTGCGCTTTCCCTGTTTTTCTCAGAAAACGTGTTCCCTGTATCTTTGCTTACCATTCCTAATATTATAAAATTTCATGAAATAGGCTATTAAATAACCTTACAGAGTTGGCAGAGCGCCGGCTTCTCACGGCTGGATTCTGTGGTTCAAATCCCGGTCGCTCCATGTGAAATTTGTGCTGGACAAAGCGGCGGTGGGACAGGTTTTTCTTCGGGTACTACGGTTTTCCCTGTTATATTTCATTCCAGCGATTCTTCAGTATCATTTAATTTCATCTGTCAGTCATTAATCATTGCCCCAGAGGAGTGTGACAGGATTCGGCAGCCGGCACAATTCCTATCCTCGCCGCAAGATGGGGGCTTCATTCATTCATACCCCTTGTGGGTGGGAGGCGCAGACGAAGAATACATCCACCCTATCCCCTGCCTGTTGTAAGAGGCGACAAAAAGGGGCGATAAAGGGATGATTGAATTAGAACCATGAGACTACTTGTAATTAGTACCACCACGCGAGGAACACCATGGGTCGTGTTTACTTGCGAGTAGTACCACTATGTTAGGTACACAATACGTTTGTTATTATTAATAACAGAGGGTGAATCGGTGTGGGTTTTACAGTACTTGTGATTAGTACCACTATATGGGGAACACCACGGGTCTGGGCGTTGCCTGTGATTAGTAGGCTACACCCATATGAGGAACTCCATGGATTTGCGTTGTCTATGAGTGGCGCCGTAATGTGAGAAACACCATAGGTCTGCGTTACCTGTGCGCAGTACCACTGTGAGTAGTACCACAATGTGTGGAACACCGTGAGTTACTTGTGATTAGTATCGCTGTATGAGATATACCATGCTTCTACTTTACTAGCGATAAGAACAATTATGAGTGGCCATCAGGGGCGAATGCTGGTCATGAAAGTCAGGCTTGCTCTTCCATTCGTGAAAGTTGGTGGGGTGGGACATTCATAGTTCTGAATGAATAAAATTTATAAACCCAATAATCGCTAAATCACATGAACATTTTAATCATCGGTTACATGAACATGCATTCAAACTGGTTACGTCACACCTTCAAAATTGGCCAAAAGAATAACAATCAGACACATTTTATAATTATTAACAAATCATGACAAGCCAGTGATTATATTATAATTTAAACAAGTAAACGTCAAACTATGTACACAGAAAAATTGCAACTATTTATTAGATCATCCTACTTGAAAACAAACGCTACTCTGCGGCTTCTCTTTACAAAACCATCAATAACTTCATCATAGAAAGAGGACTGTAATCTAAATTTTGCAAGCAATCCTTTTTCAATCGACAACATAGCTAATGCTGATAGCCTCTCCTGACCTTGAGTCGATCTACAATATGTATTAATGCGTCTCAGTGTTGAAAAAGGACGTTCTGCAGAGGATGTAGTAGCAAGAATTGTTGCTACAAGTTTGATGAGCTTGAAAATTTCTGGCATACCCATGTACAATTTATTAGTATGCATAAACTGCATTAAGTCTGAAACACTTTTCTCTTTAAAATCAGAAGATGAATACATCACACTTAATTAGGTTTTTAAGCGAACAATGTCGAAAAATGAACCATAGGTCTTCTCTAGGGCAGTAACATCACTGTCTGGAAACCTATTTCTGTGCTTCTCGAACAAATCACAATCCAACAGCGAGAAGAACACAAATTTCTGTATGCATTTAATACGCTCTCCTATTTGGACAAGTACATTGTCAATAATTTCATTGAATAGAGGTTTGTATTTTGATGTTTCTGGTTCATCACTAATTCTTCGATTTTTAGGGCACGGCTGTCCTCCATAAACATCAATTTCAGTATCAACATGTCCATACAAACTATCAAAATCTTCATCTCTCATAGACTGGATATTTAAAAAGATCTCCTCAACCTTCTTGCCACAGTACTAAATATCCAGACTTTTTGTTTGTAAAATATTGAACACTGTATCGGAGAATGAAAAAAATCTTGGAGAACACTGCCAGCAGAAATCTAGTGTTGAACTTAAGTAAGAAGAACAAAAATCCTTGTGCTTTCAATGTAGTGTCTTCATCCCAGTCGTCTGAAGTATCTTGTACATGTTGAAAGAATTTCACCAGCGTATCATAATATTCCTTCACAGTCATGAAAGTCAGGCTTGCTCTTCCATTCGTGAAAGTTGGTGGGGTGGGACATTCATAGTTCTGAATGAATTTATAAACCCAATAATCTCTAAATCACATGAACATTTTAATCATCGGTTACATGAACATGCATAATAATAAGACGTGAAGCAAAATTCTATCTCTTTGGTGCTACTCTTGGCAACTTCTTCTGAACAAACTCTCGAAGAGCAGCTGTTCTCTTTGTAGACTTTGAAACAAAAAGCAGCAAGTCCTGACATTGTTTGGAAGAAAATTGTACATTCTTTGATTTTTGAAGCACACTGCTGTAGTGTTAAATTCAATAGGTGGCTATAACAATGCACAAATGTCCCATATGGATACTGGTCTTGAAGTAGTTTATTAAGCCCATTCACATGACCGGCTAAGACAGCAGCACCGTCATATGTTTGAGCCACAATCTTTTCCTCACAACTGAATTCTTTTAAAATAGCACGAATACGATTTAAGAAGGCTCCAGCAGTGCGATCTTTACTAACGTCAGCAAAACCAAGAAACCTCTCTTGAATTTCATCACTTTCATCTACAAAACGGAGTAAAGTAGAGAGTTCAGACTTATTAATAATATCGGACGTTTCGTCCAAAATTATTGCCACAAAAGTTGTTTGTTTAAGCTCCTCCTTTATTCTTCTCAAAATTACTGAACTTATTTCTGCTATTAAAATATTTTGGATTGCAGACGACGTCCCTCTAAAAATGGTGGAGTCTTTCAGATGAGCTGCCAGAAGAGGATCATATGCATTTGTAAATTGTAGAAGTTCGATGTAATTCCCTCTGTTTATGGAAGTTGCAGACTCGTCATGTCCGCGAAATGGTAGTTCCTGTTTTGCTAAAAAACACACTGCATCGATCAGTCGTTTAAGTATGTCACGATTTTTCTTTACCTTTTCATTATGAAGTTGGCCGCTGATGCGTTTCTGTTCATCCAACTGGTGGTCGATCCTTGTATGCCCAAAGCTATTTAACTGCAAGAAACACTTCATATGGTTTGCAGATTTATCATGTCTTGTAATGGACAGTGTCAAGGTGTTCAAATTGTCAAAGCCACTTTTACACCATACACCAGTATCAGCAGAAAATAGTAAACACGGCCAGCAAAACAGTCTATTCAGTTTCTTGGACCCTGTCAACCAGTGCATATTATTATATTGAGATACAGAGAACGAACGTACATATTCTCTATCTTTCTCCCTGTGCTATGTCTTTAAATCGGACAGCGCCGGACAGGGCCTGCCATTCTTAATAATGTCTGTATTCTCTTGGATAGTCCTCCGAGAAAATGGATTTGATAACAAGCTGTCAATAATGCACGGTTCGGAACCCATTGCAGCACGTCAAATCATTCAGAATAGATGATCAGGAACTTACAGTACACTACTCACTGACACAACACACTAGATCTGTAGCTCTTGGACCAGAGCTTCCAACTACACATTACAAACGTAACAGCTTGCAACCGGCCTTGGAGAGAAAAAACCTGCGCGCGCATACATTTCTCGCTGTGTCGACAACTCCGCTGAAGCTCTTAAGACACGAGCAAGCCTCGCTGGACTCGCCAAGATATATGCAACATGCGATTTGTATAATGCAGATCTATTACAGATACGGTACATATTGTAATTTTTTTAACTCGCCTGCTTTAGAAAAATATTGCGCTTGCGCAGCAAGCGTAGCATGCTCGGAGAAATCGCCCCTCGTGGCCATTGACCTGGATTTTGAACCCATTTAGACAAGAAGCATCGTCGATTCAGGATTGTGCTTTCGAAGCAGCCCCTTGGTCTGTATATACTATTGTTTTAAGATCGTTTTTGGGCATTGTGGGTCGGATCCACTGATTGTTTTTAAGTTCATTTTCAGTGTTCATCGTCTCGTTTTCTGAATGTTTGTCAGTGGATGGGTTTTAGAATTATTTTAACTTTCAATATTGAGAGTTTGATCCGCTGATTATTTTAAATTCATATTCATCCATTTATTCTTCATCATCACGTTTTGAATTCTGATCAGTGGATAAGTTATAGACTTCTAAACTGTCATTACGTTTCGTCTCATTTCGTACTTTTAGGGGCCGATGACCTAGATGTTAGGCCGCTTTAAACAACAAACATCATCATCATCATCATCATCCACGATCCTGCTCGCGTAGCAGGGTGAGAGGTGATACTCCCACGTGGCGCGTCCCAGGTGGCGGGTAGGGGGGTCCCAACCGGCTTGCCGGAGGACTTGAGGGAAATAAAATACATCTCGCGGACCAAACACACTACCCCCTGCGGGTGGGGGATGCACATGTAGAATACACCCGCGGTATCCCCTGCCTGTCGTAAGAGGCGACTAAAAGGGGCGACCAAGGGATGATTGAATTAGAACCATGAAACTACTTTTGATTCGTACCATCATGCGGGGAACACAATGGGTGGCCTTTACTTGCGAGTAGTACCACTACATTAGGTACGAAATAGGTTTGTGATTCGTAGCAGTTAAGAGGCTGGCCAGTACCCGTGCGTCGTACCCATGTGAGCTACACCGTCGGTCTGCGTTGCCTGTGATTGGTACCCACTATGTGAGGAACACCACGAGAATAACCGCGGCCGTGATTATTACACCTAGGTGAGAAGCCTCATCGGTTTGTGTTGGCTGTGAGTGGCGCCATTGTGTGAGAAACACCATAGGTCTGCGTTCCCTGTACAATACTTGTGAGTAGTACCATCATGTATGGAACACCGTGAGTCTTCGCTACTTTTGATTAGTACCCCAACATGACAAATACCATGGTTCTACTTTACTCGCGACATGTACCATTCTGTGGGGCCTTAGACATGGATTTTGCACCCCTTTAGACATCAAGCATCATTGTGCTTTATAAGTGGTTCCTTGGTCAGTAATACTATTATTTACGATCTTTTTTGAGTCTGATCCACTGTTTTTGTTTGTTTGTTTTTTGTTGGGTTCATGTCTATCCATTCATTCCTCATGCCATTTTTTAATTTTTATTTTGGTCAGTGGATGAATTTGACTTTTTGTTATTTCATTTCGTACCATTAGGGCTCGATGACCTCGATGTTAGGCCCCTTTAAACAACAAGCATCATTCATTCATTCATTCATTCATTCATTCATTCATTCATTCATTCCTGACCTAGTCGAATTACTGCAAACGGGCCGTGTGGATTTCTATAGCATTGGTTCTAGTGTCACTGCGTAATGTACCTATTTCATTTTTTGTGATACAGTATATGTATCTAAGAGACAAAACGTGTCTGACTCGTTGGCTGAATGGTCAGCGTGCTGGTTTTCGGTTCAGAGGGTCCAGGGTTCGATTCCTGGCCGGGTCGGAGATTTTAACCTTCATTGGTTAATTCCAATGGCCCGGGGGCTGGGTGTTTGTGCTGTCGCTAACATCCCTGCAACTCACACACCACACACAGCACTATCCTCCACCACAATAACACGCAGTTACCTACACATGGCAGATGCCGCCCACCCTCATCGGAGGGTCTGCCTTACAAGGGCTGCACTCGGCTAGAAATAGCCACACGAAATTATATATTAGAGACAAAACGTGACTTTTCTCAGTAATATGCAGCCAAAATAAATATTCCATCCGAAGCTGTTAGGCCTATATTGCTTGGAATATTCCTTTTGTTATTCATGTTGCTCACTCCGACTTAGGGATTTAACAGAACTGGGAAAGAAGCGACCGTGGCCCAGTTCTTGAAAACGGAAAACCACAGAAAATCATATTCAGGGTCTGCCGATAACAGGGTTCGAAACCAATATATCCCTGATGCAAGCTAACAGCTACACGCCTCGAACCATGTAGCCAACTCGCTCGATTTCTTAAAAGTGGCTTGGGGGAATAGTTTCTTTAAGGCTGTCATCTAAAGTTAAATAGTTGATAATGCATCGATCTAGCGACTCGAACCCGAATCCTTCGCTGTCCAAACAGCTAAGTAAACCACCTTCGGTAGGCGAGGTCATCGTATGGCATGAAATGCAAGGGAAGGACGAAAAGACTGAAAATGATCTAAGTGGCAAGTATAATTGAAATAACGTAAAACTATTCTTTTCTTTCTTTCTTTCTTTCTTTCTTTCTTTCTTTCTTTCTGTCTTAATCCGTTTACCTTCCAGGGTTGACTTTTCCCCCGGACTCAGCGAGGGATCCTACCTCTATCGCCTCAAGGGCAGTGTCGTGGAGCGTGAGACATTGGGTCTGGGGATACAACTGGGGAGCAGTGCCAGTACCTCGCGCAGGCCCCCTCACCTACTATGCTGCAAGGGGCCTTGTGGGGGGGGGGGGTCGGAAGGGATAGACAAGGAAGAGGGAAGGAACAGGCCGTGGCCTTAAGTTAGGTATCATTCCTGAAGGAGTGGTAGTAAACCACGGAAAACCACTTCCAGGATGGCTGAGGTGCGATTCGAACCCACCTCTACTCAGTTGACGTCCCGAGGCTGAGGGGACCCCGTTCCAGCGCTTGCACCAATTTTCAAATTTCGTGGCAGAAACGGGAATCGAACTTGGGCCCTCGAGGCTGGCAGCTAGTCACGCTAACCGCTACTCCACAGAGGCGGACTATTATTATTATTATTATTGTTACGGGGTTACCCGTGGAACGCAGAGGTGAAAGAAAGTGCCGGGGTGAATGGGTCTAACTACAGTGTCAAGAATTGAATTTAAAACGTAAACTGAAGATTATATTTTTGATAAACAACAACTTAACAAATTTTCATTTAGTGAGATAACAATGACATTTCAGGTACAAAATAGCAATTTGGAAACAAGACTTAGAAAATCCAAGATTTCAGAACTTTAACACTCTTGGACTTCAAGCCCCTAGTTTTACAATTCTTGAGCTCCCAGCTCAAATTTACGGACGACCACCAATTTGTTCAACGGGCCGAAATCCCCTAATTCACGGAGCACTAGCTCCCAACTTACAATATCAAGCCTCCCAGAGGCGCTTTTACAACACTTGAAAAGAGCTAACGTGCTCTCAGTTTTCCAAGCCTATTCAAGGCAATATCAGAATATTACAATCAGTCGCCATCAAGGCACAAAATTTGAAACACGGGTATTTAGTACCCAACCTATTGGGCCTTTGCGGAAAAGAACAGGTAACGAAAATGGCCCGAAACGCAAATTGAATGTAGGCGTGTACTTGCACTCCTAGATATGAATTCTTAAAACCTAAAGGGCACTAGGCCGATGAAACAGGGGCTATTCCCAAACTATGGAGGTGACTCGTATAAGAATAAATTAAGACATTACGGAAAGGAAGAAAGCCAGTTACAAAACGTAGTCACCTCAAACCAATATGAAGGGGAGATTGAGAGGGTACATAACTCTCTATGTCCGATTTACAATTAAAGATTTTATGAAGTTTTTACATTAGCCGGCAGAAAGTTATATTTTTAGGAAAGCTAGTTTAGCTAGATGTTATGTGGCCATTACCTTGTCGGTATACTGCTGCCTGATGAAAGAGGCGCCGGCCGCCTCCTGCTTTGACACACACACACACACACACACACACATTCAGATGACGATCAATTGGCCAAGAGACGTGAAAATCTGCAGTTTATAAACCCTCGGGGAAAGTTCGAGATCATTCAAGATGAAACTAGCCACACCCTCTCACTTTTATTGGTGAATTTAAAAGTTACACTGAAAATCGAAGAAGAAGAAGAAGAAGAAGAAGAAGAAGAAGTAGAAGAAGTAGAAGAAGAAGAAGACTGTGATTGGTAGAAAATTAATTACAGAAATGAGGGATTGGATAGATTCAAAACTGGCGGAAAGAAAGATAAATATTGCCAACCCAAAAATAAATGAACATCAATTAGTAAAAAGCACTTATGAATACAAAACTTCTTTAAATCAAAAGTTCTTTTACTTCGCACCAGGGTGCATGATCATAGCTTTTTTGTAGTGACATCTATGGAAGAATGTTCAAACTTCTTGATGAATGGAAAACAAAACAAGTAGAAAGGCAGTCAGTTCAGGAAACTTCACAGTAACAAAATTATATCGTATTTTAGTAGTGACATCTTCTGAGTAAATTTATAAGTTGGTCTAGTTTCAATTTCACGGTTTCACCCGTAGAGGAGTTCTTTTAGGCGCCAGATTTTAATGCGCGGCTTTGGGGTGTACCTGCCGGTACAATTATTATTATTATTATTATTATTATTATTATTATTATTATTATTATTATTATTATTATTATTATTATTATTTTCAAACATAACAGAGACAGGTGACAATAACTCTGCGAAGGATTCAACGGATAGAGCAGCGGACGGGGCTGTCTCAATAACTGAGATTTTACTGACATCTGAATTGTTCATACATACGGACGTGGATGGCGACGACGGGATAAGTAAGGGCTAGGGGAGGGAAGGTAGTGGCCGTGGCCTTAATTAATGTACAGCCCCAACATTTGCCTAGTGTTAAAATAGGAAACCATGGAAAACCATCTTCAGGGCTGCCGACAGTGGGGTTCGAACCCACTATCTCCCGAATGTAAGCTGACAGCTACGCGCCCCTAACCACACGGCCAACTCTCTCGGCTGTAAGCTTGTGATAAAGTATCTGGTGGTGGTGGAAACAACAATTGCAACACAATCTTTTGAAAGTTCAAGCGTTAAGAAGAAAGCAAGGAAGCTTAATATTTTCACTTAGTCAAACAGAGGTTCCGCAAGGTGTGTGCGGTATGCAAAGTACACTGACTGACAGAGCAAATGCAACACGAAGAAGGAGTGGTTCGAAAGGGATGAAAGTTGGGGAAAAAACAGAGATGGCACGGACGAATAATTGATGTTTATTTCAAACCGATATGCAGGTTACACAATGCGCACGGCATCGACTCAGTAGGATGTAGGACCACCGCGAGCGGAGATGCACGCAGAAACTCGTCGAGGTACAGAGTCAATAAGAGTGCGGATGGTGTCCTGAGGGATGGTTCTCCATTCTCTGTCAACCATTTGCCACAGTTGGTCGTCCGTACGAGGCTGGGGCAGAGTTTGCAAACGGCGTCCAATGAGATCCCACACGTGTTCGATTGGTGAGAGATCCGGAGAGTACGCTGGCCACGGAAGTATCTGTACACCTCGTAGAGTCTGTTGGGAGATGCGAGCAGTGTGTGGGCGGGCATTATCCTGCTGAAACAGAGCATTGGGCAGCCCCTGAAGGTACGGGAGTGCCACCGGCCGCAGCACATGTTGCACGTAGCGGTGGGCATTTAACGTGCCTTGAATACGCACTAGAGGTGACGTGGAATCATACGCAATAGCGCCCCAAACCATGATGCCGCGTTGTCTAGCGGTAGGACGCTCCACAGTTACTGCCGGATTTGACCTTTCTCCACGCCGACGCCACACTCGTCTGCGGTGACTATCACTGACAGAACAGAAGCGTGACTCATCGGAGAACACGACGTTCCGCCATTCCCTCATCCAAGTCGCTCTAGCCCGGCACCATGCCAGGCGTGCACGTCTATGCTGTGGAGTCAATGGTAGTCTTCTGAGCGGACGCCGGGAGTGCAGGCCTCCTTCAACCAATCGACGGGAAATTGTTCTGGTCGATATTGGAACAGCCAGGGTGTCTTGCACATGCTGAAGAATGGCGGTTGACGTGGCGTGCGGGGCTGCCACCGCTTGGCGGCGGATGCGCCGATCCTCGCGTGCTGACGTCACTCGGGCTGCGCCTGGACCCCTCGCACGTGCCACATGTCCCTGGGCCAACCATCTTCGCCACAGGCGCTGCACCGTGGACACATCCCTATGAGTATCGGCTGCGATTTGACGAAGCGACCAACCTGCCCTTCTCAGCCCGATCACCATACCCCTCGTAAAGTCGTCTGTCTGCTGGAAATGCCTCCGTTGACGGCGGCCTGGCATTCTTAGCTATACACGTGTCCTGTGGCACACGGCAACACGTTCTACAATGACTGTCGGCTGAGAAATCACGGTACGAAGTGGGCCATTCGCCAACGCCGTGTCCCATTTATCGTTCGCTACGTGCGCAGCACAGCGGCGCATTTCACATCATGAGCATACCTCAGCGACGTCAGTTTACCCTGCAATTGGCATAAAGTTCTGACCACTTCTTCTTGGTGTTGCATTTGCTCTGTCAGTCAGTGTATTTAGGCAATTCGAATGCATTTTGTTTTCAAGAAATGGACGCCATGGAGACAATTTCCTTATTCGAGTATGAGGGCCACATCCAAGAGAAAGAAGAAAACTCACGGAGAACATGAAGAGGAGGACTGGGAGTTGATAAAACAATAGTAGGTCCTGATCAACTGGCAGCCTGTGAAATAGACTTAATATAGAACTTATTTAGGAGAGCAAATATAAACTTCGTCCGCCTCTGTGCTGTAGTGGTTAGTGTGATTAGCTGCCACCCCCGGAGGCCCGCGTTCGATTCCCGGCTCTGCCACGAAATTTGAAAAGTGGTACGAGGGCTGGAACGGGGTCCACTCAGCCTCGGGAGGTCAAGTGAGTAGAGGTGGGTTCGGATGCCATCTCAGCCATCCTGGAAGTGTTTTTCCGTGGTTTCTCACTTCTCCTCCAGGCAAATGCCAGGATGGTACCTAACTTAAGGCCATGGCCGCTTCCTTCCCTCTTCCTTGTCTATCCCTTCCAAACTTCCCATCCCCCACCCAGGCCCCTGTTCAGCACAGCAGATGAGGCCGCCTGGGCGAGGTACTGGTCATTTTCCCCAGTTGTATCCCCCGACCCAATGTCTCACGCTCCACGACACTGCCCTTGAGGCGGTAGAGGTAGGATCCCTCGCTGAGTCCGAGGGAAAAGCCAACCCTGGAGGATAAGCAGATTAAGAAAGAAAGGAAGAAATATAAACTTCGTAACTTGGTTGGTGAAACTATGTGGGTATCTTTTTTATACAAAAAAAATCCCGTAATGTAACTTTTTGGTATGTTCTATATAAATGTACACACTATTGTTTAATGTGCCTCCAACCACAAATCTACCGGTAAATCAAGCTTCCATAAATAGGCCCTACTTCTATTTTCAGTAATGGAAGTGACGTAACCTATCTAGAGACCTAGGGAAATTTGAAGTTTAATATATATTTAGCTCTTGGCCCCGTTAACCATACAGCCAGCAAACCATTAAACATTTACAATTCACACAACAATGTATATACATATGACAAACGCCTGAAAGAAATGATAGAAATGGCGGACACCACACCACAAACTCTCTGGATGTTCTGACATTCACAATTATTCATGACTAGCTGTAGTACCCGGCGTTGCCCGGATAGTTTCTGAATATTTCCCTTTAAGATTTACATTACCAGTTAGTTATGTGTGAAGTGAATTTTTATAGAATTACTTTTTGACTTGCAGATTGATATGTTACGGTGTATTATGTAGCTTAAGAATTATTTAGATGTGTTTGATTTCAAGTGTTATATTAAATTTTCGAGTAAAACTTCGTCCTTATGGAAGCTCGAATCGACTGGGAAGTATTTGATCCTGTCAAAAATTAATAAGTGATAACTATATGTATTTAGCCGTCGCACTATAGATACGATGTACAGGATTTAAACTGTCAATGAGACTGTCCCCCTCTCGCCCCCCACCCATAAGAGATAAAAAATCTGGATTATCATCATTCATCTCAGTGACCCTGAAAACTGTAGATTTGACACTGTTTTCGATTATTTTTATATCTCACTCCCCCTCACCCACACCCCAAGGGAGGCAGAACATGAACTTTAAAAAATTCGGAGTGTCACTATTCATTTCAGCGACCACGAAAACTATGGATTCGATACTATTGTAGATTATTTATATACCCCCCTCGCCCCCTTCCACAAGGGTGCTAGGGATGTCTTACCTCTACGCTGTTTGTCTTCTGATACTAATTGATAAGTGTACCAAGTTTGGTGAAATTGTTCCAGTGGTTTAGGAGGAGATGTGTCATTTACACACCCACACATACACATACCCACGCACACACATACATCCATTTTTATATATAGTAAGAAGCAGAAGAAGAAGAAGAAGAAATATTTTATATACCGTATAGTTTTTCGATTATTTTTATATCTGACCCCCTGCGCCTCCCACTTGGACCTGTAAAGAATTCGGAGTATTACTATTGACCTCAGAGGTCCTGAAATCTATGGATTCGAAACTGTTTTTAATTATTTCTATATCTCACACCCCATTCACTCCCCACCTAAAAGGGGACTGAACTTGGACTTTAATAAAAAATTCTGGAGTATTACTTTTCAACTCAGCGACCCCGAAAACTATGAATTCGACACTATTCTCGATTATTTTTTAAAACTAACGCCCCTGACCCCCTCACTTAAGGGCCTAGAGATGGCTTACCCCCACAGTACTCGTCTCCCGATCGTAAGTAATACGTGGTCCGACTCGTTGGTTGAACGGTCAGCGTACTGGCCTTCGGTTCAGAGGGTCCCGGGTTCGATTCCCGGCCGGGTCGGGGATTTTAACCTTAATTGGTTGATTCCAATGGCCCGGGGGCTGGGTATATGTGTTGTCTTCATCATCATTTCATCCTCATCACGATGCGCAGGTCGCCTAAAGGCGTCGAATAGAAAGACCACCTGGCGAGCCGAACCCGGCCTGGGATATCCCGGCACTAAAAGCCATACGACATTTCAGTAATACGTGTACCAAGTTTAGTTGAAAATGCTCCAGTGGTTTAGGAGGAGATGTGTCATTTACACACACACACACACACACACACACACACACACATCCATTTTTATATAGATAAGATTTTTATACTACGCCCCTTTTCCATCCACGCCCAAAGGAGTTCTATGGGTGCCTTACACAACAGTATACTTTTTCAGATAGTAAGTCTTATGTGTACAAATTTTGGTTGGCAGCTATGCCCAAACGTACATGCATAATCTCACTGCTCTAGAATCCTGGGACTGACGTTGCCATGGTTACGGCAGTTCATTTCTTTTATCCGATTCCTAGAGCAGGGGCAGTTTGGTGCCAATATCTCCGTATCGGTTGGTTTTACGGCCTTAAAACATGGTGTTCGGGCCCGTAGGGCTTACCGAGTTTTGTTCTTTGCGTCAAGAGGATTAAATTGAGCTTTGTCTCGTCCTTATACGACAAATTCGATATTTTGTCTATATTAACCCATTATTTTTATACCCCCGCCCGCGCCCCCAACCTCTAATTGTTTTTAAAATAAAATACATCCCATGTTACTCCATGACAATGTAGCTTTCTAGAAGAAATGTTTAAAATCGGTTTAGTAGTTTTTGAGTCTATTCGTTACAAACAAACAAATTTTTCCTCCGAAAAAGGCAAAAGAAGACAAATAAAACTCGCCGTTTCCCGACCTACAACGAACAAATATCATGTTGGACCTCGTCTTCCGATACTCGAGAAAAAGAGGATTCTTCGTCAACTTCAGAGCTCTAATAATAATAATAATAATAATAATAATAATAATAATAATAATAATAATAATAATAATAATAATAATAATAATAATAATAATAATAATACCGGTAATAATAATAATAATGATGGCGATGCTTGTTGTTTAAAGGGCCTAACATCTAGGTCATCGGGCCCTAATGGTACGAAATGAGACGAAATGCAACGGAAATTTGAAAGTACAAAATTCCTCCACTGGCCAGAATTCAAAACGTGATGATGAAGGATGAATGGACGAATATGAATTTAAAATAATCAGCGGATCTGACCCGCAATGCCTCACCTTCCCAGAAACAATATTACTGACCAAGGGGCTGCTTCTAAAGCACAATCCTGAATCGATGATGCTTGATGTCTAAAGGGGTTCAATATCGAGGTCAACGGTCCCTCATAATGGCACTTATCGCTAGTAAAGTAGAACCATGGTATTTCTCAAGTTGCGGGACTAATCACAGGTACTGTAAACCCGTATTGAACCAGTCTCTGCTGTTACTAATCATAAACCTACTATGTACCTAACATAGTGGTACTAGTCGCAAATAAAGGCGTTCTTCGCGTAATAGTACTAATCACAAGTAGGCTCAGGGTTCTAATTCAATCATCCCTTGGTCGCCCTTTTTAGTCACTCTTACGACAGGCAGGGGATACCGTGGGTGTATTCTTCCTCTGCATCCACCACCCACTGGGGTACACAGAGAGAAAAAGAAGAAAAATGAAGTAACGGACGAAAAAAGGCAAGGGGCACGAAGGGCGTGAAAATGAAAGACTCCCTAGGCCTCGAATGATCTAATACCGTCGGGGTCGGAAAGGAACAAGAGTTGACCAAGGGAGGTCAGACAGGATAAATGAAAGTGAGGAGCCTCATAAAAGTATGTGGAAGAAATGCTATAGGCTCCGTGGTCACCAAACCACGCTCCCATGTTGAGAGCCCCTGGGACCTCTTTTAGTCGCCTCTTACGACAGGAAGGGGATACCGTGGGTGTATTCTTCATATGCGTGCCCCATCCACAGGGGTTAGTAATAATAATAATAATAATAATAATAATAATAATAATAATAATAATAATAATAATAATAATAATAATAATAAAAGTAGTTTTGTGATACAGTAGAACGCTTCCTTCAGATACCATACGGTATCTGTAATACGCATTACAGTTTTTTTAAATGTTCCAAGACTATACTGGAGTGATTTATGTGTGCGTGTGTGTTTAAATTTTGTTTGATTAACGTCTATTTTCTACGTCGTCAGCCTGGAAGCTGGTTGGATCCTCAGATAGCTTCACCAACGGTAATGCTGTTATAAGGAAACCGTAAATACCGATGGAGACGTCACAATGATGCGTACTGGGGAAGGAGAAGAGTGAGGTAGTTTGCCATTGCTTTTCTGTCAAAAACATCCACAGTTGCAGCCCTTGAGGCAAGCAACTCAATATTGAAAACATCCTAGGGATATGAGCTACGAATTTTAGGTAAATATAATAAAGTTTGAGAAAATATTTTTTCCAAAAAATTACAATGCTCTTCTTAATTATCCGGTCGATTATATTACCAGTTTGCCTTTTTCTACCACTACGAGCGCTAATGCGAGTCAGTGCAGAGTTTCACTTAAGCACCACTACGAGCGCTAATGCGAGTCAATGCAGAGTTTCACTTAAGCACCACTACGAGCGCTAATGCGAGTCAATACAGAGTTTCACTTAAGCACCACTACGAGCGCTAATGCGAGTCAATACAGAGTTTCACTTAAGCACCACTACGAGCACTAATGCGAGTCAATACAGAGTTTCACTTAAGCACCACTACGAGCACTAATGCGAGTCAATACAGAGTTTCACTTAAGCACCACTACGAGTGCTAATGCGAGTCAATGAAGAGTTTCACTTAAGCACCACTACGAGCACTAATGCGAGTCAATACAGAGTTTCACTTAAGCACCACTACGAGTGCTAATGCGAGTCAATGAAGAGTTTCACTTAAGCACCACTACGAGCACTAATGCGAGTCAATACAGAGTTTCACTTAAGCACCACTACGAGCGCTAATGCGAGTCAATGCAGAGTTTCACTTAAGTCCTTATAACTACATTCGATGTGGACGTTTTTCACAAATAAAAAACGCCTGAGGGAATTGAACCAAGGAACAGATTACAGAAACAATTATGTAAATAAGTTAATTTGGCTATGATTTGAATCCAAAGACAACGATTAAAGAAAGAAGCGTTTTAAGGCTGATTTTCTGAAACTGCACTTAGGCCAGAAGTAATTTTTCTTTCCTTCGTTTGATAAAGATATCCAAGACTCACAGTTTGAAACATTTCCGAGCCCTTTAGCCCTTCAACTTGCGGCACAATTCAGGAAATTGCTTAATTTTACGTTTTTCATAGAATGGGGACCCCTACTTTGTGTACTAAGTATTAGTCGTGGTCTGCATTTCTAATACTCAGCAGTTTCCATACCGTTCCGGCTATAAATGATGCTAAGACTTCAGCAGAAGGTACATTTTGCTTCGGGCTGTGGCAAGAAACAGATGCAAACAATACTAGTTAAGGTACAGTACCAGAAATATGTAATTTTTTTCTTTATTATGACCTCCGTCCGTAGGACATTTGGCCATCAATAATGTACAATTATAAAATTTGTTACAGAAAAAAGAAATAAAAAGGGACAACAAGTTAAAAGACATACAAAATAACAGAAATGACCTAGAACAGAGCAAAAAAGAAAGCAAAACACACTTGAAATAAAAGACACTTATTCTTAAGATATTAACACCAGTTTTTGTGAAGTATGTTGCAATTGTACTGTACGCACGTAAGTCTCCAGTTGCCAGTAATAGCTGAATATGTGTGGGTAAGGGAACCCGAAGGTGCACAAGGGTAGCGAACAATTCTCTGCGAAAGGATACAGTTCTACTGCACTCGAAGATAATGTGGTTCACATCTCCCGCGTTTCTTGCGCTACACGGACATTGTGCTGATTGGATAACTCCAAGCCTGTTGAGGTGAGCGGGGAATGAAGCATGGTTGAACCTCATCCGAATGATGGTACTTACTTGGCCTCGGGTCCATCTGACGTCTTGATACCATGGTTTGTGGGGAATAGCTGGTTGAATGCAGGCATAGTATCGTCCTTTGTGTTGAGTAGTCCTGTTCCACAGAGCTGTCCATTCAACATATGTTTTCCTTCTGCTAGTCACATAAAAGTCAGTACAGGGGAGGCGTAATGAAAGGAATAAGCCAGTACGTGCACCTTGTTTGGCCAGACTGTCAACCAGATCATTGTATGGAAGTCCTGAGTGTCCTTTCACCCATAAAAATGACACACATTTTCCGCGCGATTTCATGACAGACGATAATTCTAATATTTCATAGATGTACGAGTGTGTTCGTATATTTCGTCGAGGTTGTCCCAATTTTCTAATAGCACTTTGAGAATCTGAAATGATAAGTATCTTATGCAAATTTCTGGATTGTGAGTAATACAGTGCCTCCCGGATGGCGACAAGTTCAGCAGTGTAGATGGATGCTTCAACGGGAAGAGAAAAATGGCCATATTCCTGTGTTTGCACGCAAAAATACGCAAAACCAACTGAATCTGTAAACTTTACATCGTCGGTATAAATGTGGATGTAGTCGGACCAAGTAGATTCAATACAATCAATTACGTGTTTATTTGGAGCAGGTTTTTCTAGTAGGAACCTGGAGACATAATATGTGGAAGCTGGAGATATCGAACAGGCGTAGTTAAAATGGAATGCCGGAATTGTGTGGGACTTCAAAGTCAAGGGTAGACAGAACTTCAGTTCTCTTAAACATTTTAGAAGTAGAGGTGTATGTTTTCCATGACGTTCGCGATACTGGTTATGCAGAAGGTGTAGGCTCTTGAATAACGGGTGATCCTCCAGAGTAGAACGTTGAAGGAGAAATTTTGTTGCCAGTAGTTTCCTTCTCAAGTGCAGGGGTTGTTCATCAGCTTCGATCTGTAGAGCATTTGTAGGCGTTGACGACATAGCACCAAGACATACTCTGAGAGCACGAAATTGTAGAACATTTAATTTCTCCAGAACATACTTCGGAGCGTTGCTGTCCAACATACTGCCATAGTCAATAACTGTCCGTATCAAGGAGCGATACAGAATTAGCAAAGATGCGGGAGCAGCGCCCCCACCAAGTGCGGGTTAAGAAACGAAGGACCAAGTGAAAATCGAAAAAGAAGCATGTGATATGTTGAAAATTAATTACAGAAATTAGTGATTGGCTAGATTCAAAACTGGCGGAAAGAAAAAAGAAAATATTGCCAACCCAAAAATAAATGAACATCAATCAGTTACAAAAACCTAGAAGTACGTCCGACTTGTTGGCTGAACGGTCAGCGTATTGGCCTTCGGTTCAGAGGGTCCCGGGTTCGATCCCCGGCCGGGACGGGGATTTTAACCTTAATTGGTTTATTCCAATGGCACGGGGACTGGGTGTATGTGTTGTCTTCATCATCATTTCATCCTCATCACGACGCGCAGGTCGCCTATGGGAGTGAAATAGAAAGACCTGCACCTGGCGAGCCGAACCCGTCCTGGGATATCCCGGCACTAAAAGCCATACGCCATTTTATTTTTTTACCTAGAAATACAAAACTTCTTTAAATCATAAGTGCTTTCACTTTACACCGAGGGTATGATCATAATTTTTTTAGTGGTGTCATCTGTAGATAAATGTCCAAACTTATTGATGAATGGCAAACAAAACAAGGAAAAATTCCCTCAGGTTAGGAAACTGCACAATAACAAAATTACATAATATTTCGGTGGTGGCATCTTCTAATTAAAATTCTAAGTTCCTGTTGTAGTGGTTTCCACCTTTGTTCGATAGAGGAGTCCATTTAGGCGCTAATTTTGAATGCGCGGCGTTGAGGTATACCTCCTGGTACAGATTTCCCCCCCCCCCCAAATGTCCTTCCTAGGGGTGACACAGAAGAATTTTTAGAAAAATTTCCAATTGAGAAAAAAAAATCCAAGTTTTTTGAAGTTGATTTGTAGAAAAATTTTCAGACCCAAATTTAGAGTGTCCTTGTGTTCGTTGAAGTTAAATACAGGCAGAAAGATTTGACGGCAAGACCTGCCGCCGCTGCCGATACCCAGGTGAGGTCGCCCGGACCCCCCAAGTACCCTCATATACACCTCTCCCTCGATTATGAGAGGGGTAGTCGTGGTGATGGTCGCCGCAGATTAGATGTATATGTACAGTCCCCAGATGAGTTGGCGGTAGGGTCACCGCACTTCAGCATTTGCCGGGAAGATGGACTCCGTCGCGCCGTTCAGAAGGAGGCCTTACTAGAGCGAAGTGGGCCCTTTCTCCTCTCTCGTGTCCCTCACAAGATGTTGCAGTACGGCGGCAGACAGCTGAGGAGACACTGAAACAGTAAGATCTCGGCGACAGAAAAGTGTTGTTGCTTGAGACAGGAGTGTACGATCTTTATTGTTGATGCAGAGGGGCGGGCGGCGTGGAAAGTGCTTGTGTGCCAATAGTGCGGAGATGCAGGAGGCGTGGAGTTGATAATGGCCACCAAGGAATAGATAGCAGGAAAACCAGAGGGGAAGACCGTACATACAGATTATATATATAACTAAATAAAATCATTTGTGGCTGAAGGCCTCCAATAAAAAAATGTAACTTTTAAACTCCTGCCAAATTTAGCGGCTAACGATTATAAGAAAACCAATTATACAGGTTTCACCTGGGAGAGGTGGACTCGAAAGATCCTCTCTGTATCTGGATTGCTTACTAATACGGTAACTGGTGTCAAAAAAATTAAAATGACGCACGGCCCATGGAATCTGGGGGCAAGCTTGCCCGCGGGAACAAAATTCCTAATCATGACTTGATCTCCAACTTTTAAATTGGTTGGCCTCCGTCCACGATCATATCTTTCCCTAACCTTTTCATGGGACACTTTAAGATTGGCCTTAGCCTTCTTCCATAGATCTCTAATATTATCGGGATCAATTGTCTCTGGTAAAATATCATTGAGTGACCAAAGGTTAGAGAGCGGCGCGTTAGGAACAAATTTAAACATAAGAGAAGCTGGAGTAAACTTATGGGACTCATGAACCGCCGAATTTAAAGCAAAGGCCAACCAATGCAGGAACTTATCCCACCTGGAATGATCTTCATGATGAAATGCGATGAGAGCCGATCGGAGATTACGATTGACCCGCTCAGCCAGAGATGGTTGAGGATAATACGCCGATGTAATTACATGTGATATAGACAGATCAAAACAGAATTTACGGAAGAGGTTGAATGTAAATGCTTTGGTATTATCAGAAACTATATACTGACAGGGAACAAAAGAAGCAAATGTGGTATTTAAACAAGAAATGGTGGACTGAGCGGTTGCCAGCTTAGTCGGAAATAACCAGGAAAATCTCGTGATACAATCTACACACACCAGAATGACTTTGTTGGCGTTCCCCTTTGATTGGGGGAAGGGTCCGACGTAGTCTATATATAGGCGCTCCATGGGGCGCGACACTTGATGAGAAGATAATAGACCTAGCTTAGTGGACAAGGTGGGCTTACTAAGCAAGCAAGATTTCAAGCTTTTACCTATTCTCGAATTTCGCCGTCCATACCTTTCCAAATGAACATGTCTCGGATCTTTTCCCGAGTTTTCAAGATGCCTAAATGCCCCCCTAATGGGGTCTCATGATAGTACTTGAAGATCATAGGCACAAGAACAGCTGGAACCACAACTTTCCTCTTTTGATCATGCCTCGACGGGCAACATAAAACCCCGTTCCTCAACACATAAGGGACGACATGTTCCCCAGAAGAAAGGGTTTCAATAATAGGGGCCAGCCCAGGATCCTCACGTTGATATTTTTCAATATCCCTAAACAACATGGGGGCATCAGTTAGAATGGCATTAATACCCGAAGGCATGGGCGTGGGGAGAGAAGAACTATCTTCCTGTTCGGTGGTCTCCACATCCTGAGAAAGCATGCGGCTTAGTCCATCCGCAACAACATTTTCGGATCCTCTGGTATGCCTCACATCAAACTGGAAGGCAGAAATTCTGATGGCCCGACGGGCTATACGGCCTGTACGACGCGGCCTAGCTAATACCCAACTTAAGGCTTGGTTATCTGTTTCTAGGTCGATCTTGACGTGTTCCAGATAGAGTCGGAACTTCTCTAATGCAAATAAAACTGCCAAACCCTCAAGTTCATAGATGGAATATTTGGCCTCTTGAGCCAATAATATCCTAGACGCATAGGCGGTGGGTCGCCTTCCGAGTTCTGTTTCCTGAAGAAGGACAGGAGCCACCGCCGATGACGAGGCATCGGTTTGAACAATGAATTTCTTCGAAAAATCAGGCATAGCAAGGACAGGGGAGTTGCAGAGAGCTAATTTAAGACCTTAAAAAGCGGCTTGTTCAGACGGCCTCCACTCAAATTTGACGCCCATCCTACGGAGTAAGTTCAAGGGCGCTGCTCTGTTAGCGAAGTTAGGAATAAATTTTCTGAAGAAATTCACCATGCCTATGAACCTGGTATGTCCGTAGGAGGTTTGAAATCACGGATGGCCTGTGTTCTAGAATGATCAATAGAAACCCCATCGGGCGACACAATATGTCCCAGGAATGACGTAGAAGATTTAGCAAATGCCACATTAGATAACTTGACAGTCAATCCAGCCTTGCGGAGGCGATTGAGTACCTCCTTTAGATGATCTAGGTTTTCTTCAAAGGTCTCAGAAATTACGACGACATCATCAGGATAGTGATACAAGTATTCAAATTTGATGTCGGAGAAGACCCTATCTATCAGTCTAGTGAGAACTGCTGCCCTCGTGGGGAGCACGAAAGGCACGCGGTTGTATTCAAACAAGTTCCAATCCGTGGCAAAAGCAGTTACGTGTTTCGATTCTTCAGCTAGAGAGATTTGGTTGTACGCCTGATTAAGGTCTAATATGGTGAAGAACTTCGCTTTTTGAAACCATGAAAAAGAAGAATGAAGATTAGGAAGGGGCACACATTGTAACACCACCTTACGATTTAAAGCCCTATAATCAATCACAGGCCTGAAGCCACCTTGGGGTTTCGGCACCAGAAAAATGGGCGATGAATACGCCTACTTAGAGGGTCGAATAATACCGTCCTTTAGCACCTCTTTAAGAACCTTCATTTTAGGTGGAGACATCCTATTAGGCGGAAATCTAACTAGGATCGAATCTGTAACCTTAATCCTGTATTCAATAATGTCAGTAACACCAAGAGTATCGGAAAATACGTCCGGAAACGACTGACACAACTTACGAATACTTTTAGCCTGCTCCTCAGGTAGATGTCTAAGGTCTAACAACATCTCGTCCCGGGTAGGCGAAACAGATGAACATGACACAGAGTTACATTTGACGAAAGGAATTTTACAATTGTTAGCAAATTTGAAGGTGCACGACTTGCTCTGAATGACGAGCACCAGACCAGTAGAAGACATGAAATCCGCTCCTAATATTATAGGGCAAGACAAATGTTTGGCCACAAACAATTTCATTTTCCAGGTAAATTTATAAATACGAATTTTGGCAAGGATGAAACCTAAAATTTCTAATGGAGAGGAATTAGCCGAAATGCATTGGACCGAAGACGAACAATAATCAAAAAATTTACAAACAGTCTTTAATTTGGAATATCATTCAGCCGAAATTAGAGAACAAACACTCCCAGAGTCTAATAAGCCGTGATGGTTCATCTTTCAACTCAATTTTAAGAAAAGGTACAAGTGCGGGAGTCTCCGCCGCAATCCTGAGGCATTCTTTAGGACCTTCAAATGATAGATTAGAAGAGCTTTTACACTGACCCAAGTTTTCGGTGGATTTAACCGGGGCTGAGTCTTGGGAAGATGAACATGCCGACTCAGCCGATGACACTAGTCATTTTCCATTATTGGAGTTCGCGGAGGTTGCACCAGAAGTTGAGCAGGAGTTGATGTTATTAGCATTAGGGCAATTTTTGGCGAGGTGGGTAAACGAACCACATTTGAAACTTCCTTGTAATGACCCTGCTCCATTCTTTGTCCCACTCGATTTTATCACTGAGCACTTGTTACGCAGATGTTCCGTCGACCCACTTACGGGTGGTGAAAGTTCGGCGAGGTGAAGGCCGAAAATTACTAGAAGACGGAGGGGGTTCCTTCGCAACTCTTATGGTGTCGGCATACCGCACTCTTTCGGCTGAGACAGCCATAGCCTCTAATTCTGCAAGTTTGAGGACGCGGCGCGAAACACAGATACGACTTATAGGGCGGGGAAATGCCTTCAACAATCGTCTGCACAATTTGATCTTCAGGGAAATGAAGAGCGAATCCCTACCGGGCGAGTTGGCCGTGCGGTTAGAGGCGTGCGGCTGTGAGATCCGGGAGATAGTGGGTTCGAATCCCACCGTCGGCAGCCCTGAAGATGGTTTTCCGTGGTTTCCTATTTTCACACCAGCCAAAGGCTGGGGCTGCCACGGCCGCTTCCTTCCTTCCCACTCCTAGGCCCTTCCTATCCCATCGTCGCCATAAGACCTATCTGTGTTGGTGCAACGTAAAGCTAATAGCAAAAAAAAAAAAAGAATGTTATCCCGAAGGATTCGTTTTCCAGAATGATAATCACACGGCGCACTAAGCCGACGTGGTTTCGGAGGGTTGCCGGAAATTTGCGGTCACTGGGATAAACCTATGCCCAACCACAGAAATTTCCCAGCGGTGGAAGGGCCTCATCAGCTTAATCTCAAGGCTTCCCCGCTAACCTGCCCTGGGCTACTAGAGGTTTTCCATGTATGGTTTTACTCTTCTTCCATAAGAATAGGTTTTTGACTAGGAATTTTGGGAACGATGCGGCCATGGTCTTTGAACAAGGTACCGTGCTAGCATTTTGTTGGAAGCGAAATGGAAAACAACGTAAAACCGTTTCAAGAACGGCTAATAGTCGGATTCAAACCCGGATTACTAGGTGGCGGACCTACCACCGAGGTCGGATCGTTATATTCGTATTATCTTTTATAAATTCACTATCGTACTTAAATTAATGTCATTATAACCAGGATCGCGTGTAAAAAAAATTAAAATTTTAGATTTTCACCTCACCCATAAATGTATCAAATGATGTGATATTCACGAGTAGCTGTGGGTCCTCTCTAAGCTTACAGTTCACATTGCCATCATCATCATCATCATCTGTTTACCCTCCAGGTTCGGTTTTTCCCTCGGACTTAGCGAGGGATCCCACCTCTACCGCCTCAAGAGCAGTGTCCTGGAGCTTCAGACTCTTGGTCGGGGGATACAACTGGGGAGTATGACCAGTACCTCGCCCAGGCGGCCTCACCTGCTATGCTGAACAGGGGCCTTGTGGAGGGATGGGAAGATTGGAAGGGATAGGCAAGGAAGAGGGAAGGAAGCGGCCGTGGCCTTAAGTTAGGTACCACCCCGGCATTCGCCTGGAGGAGAAGTGGGAAACCACGGAAAACCACTTCCAGGATGGCTGAGGTGGGAATCGAACCCACCTCTACTCAGTTGACCTCCCGAGGCTGAGTGGACCCCGTTCCAGCCCTCGTACCACTGTTCAAATTTCGTGGCAGAGCCGGGAATCGAACCCGGGCCTCCGGGGGTGGCAGCTAATCACGCTAACCACTACACCACAGAGGCGGACTCACATTGCCATGCCGAAGATATTCTGTACTCTTCTCTAGGAAAGTTAAATACCCCACTAACTCAAGAATTATGCGCTGTAATTTCTCAATATTTATCAGACTGCAGTATTAAGTTATGATTCCCTTTTCAACAACAACGAAGATCTATCTCTCACTGTGTAAATACTGGCCACGTGGTGTTCCGAGGCCGAACGCCATTAGTAATATTTAAACATTAAAAAAAAAAAAATCTGTTATCGCTGGGCGATTAAAGAATCAAGTGGATAGAAAGTGCAAGATAGCTAAGGAAGAATGGTTGAAGGAGAAGTGCAAGGATGTCGAAGGCTGTATGGTCCTGGGAAAGGTAGATGCTGCATACAGGAAAATCAAGGAAACCTTTGGAGAAAGGAAATCTAGGTGTATGAATATTAAGAGCTCAGATGGAAAACCACTTCTAGGGAAAGAAGGCAGAGCAGAAAGATGGCAGGAGCATATCCAACAGTTGTATCAAGGTAAAGATGTAGATAATTTGGTTCTGGAACATGAAGAGGCTGTTGATGCTGATGAAATGGGAGCCCCAATTTTGAGGTCAGAGTTTGACAGAGCTGTGAGTGACCTAAATAGGAACAAGGCACCTGGAATTGATGACATTCCCTCTGAATTACTGACTGCCTTAGGAGAAACCAGCATGGCAAGGTTATTTCATTTAGTGTGCAAGATGTATGAGACAGGAGAAGTCCCATCCGATTTTCAGAAGAATGTTGTTATACCTATTCCCAAGAAAGCCGGTGCTGACAGGTGTGAAAACTACCGCACCATTAGTTTAGTATCTCATGCCTGCAAAATTTTAACACGTATTATTTACAGAAGAATGGAAAAACAAGTTGAAGCTGAGTTGGAAGAAGATCAATTTGGCTTCAGAAGAAATGTAGGAACACGTGAAGCAATCCTGACTTTACGTCTGATCTTAGAGGATCGAATCAAGAAGGACAAGCCCACGTACATGGCATTCGTAGATCTAGAAAAGGCATTCGATAATGTTGATTGGACCAAGCTATTTATGATTCTGAAGATGATGGGGATCAGATACCGAGAACGAAGAATTATCTACAATCTGTATAAAAATCAGTCTGCAGTGATAAGAATCGAGGGATTTGAAAAAGAAGCAGCAATCCAGAAAGGAGTGAGGCAAGGCTGCAGTTTGTCCCCTCTCCTTTTCAATGTTTACATAGAACAGGCAGTAAGGGAAATCAAAGAGAAATTTGGAAAGGGAATCACAGTCCAAGGAGAAGAAATCAAAACCTTGAGATTTGCCGATGATATTGTTATTTTATCTGAGACTGCAGAAGATCTCGAGAAGTTGCTGAATGGTATGGATGAAGTCTTGGGTAAGGAGTACAAGATGAAAATAAATAAGTCCAAAACAAAAGTAATGGAGTGCAGTCGAACGAAGGCAGGTGATGCGGGAAATATTAGATTAGGAAATGAAGTCTTAAAGGAAGTAGATGAATATTGTTACTTGGGTAGTAAAATAACTAACGATGGCAGAAGTAAGGAGGACATAAAATGCAGACTAGCACAAGCAAGGAAGAGCTTTCTTAAGAAAAGAAATTTGCTCACTTCAAACATTGATATCGAAATTAGAAAGATGTTTTTGAAGACGTTCGTGTGGAGCGTGGCATTGTATGGAAGTGAAACATGGACAATAACTGGCTCAGAAAGAAAGAGAATAGAAGCTTTTGAAATGTGGTGTTACAGAAGAATGCTGAAGGTGAGATGGATAGATCGAATCACGAATGAAGAGATACTGAATCGAATTGGTGAGAGGAGATCTATTTGGCTAAATTTGACGAGAAGAAGAGTTAGAATGATAGGACACATCTTAAGACACCCAGGACTTGTTCAGTTGGTTTTTGAAGGAAGTGTAGGGGGTAAGAACGGTAGGGGTAGGCCAAGGTATGAATATGACAAGCAGATTAGAGCAGACGTAGGATGCAATAGTTACGTAGAAATGAAAAGGTTAGCACAGGATAGGGTGGCATGGAGAGCTGCATCAAACCAGTCTATGGACTGATGACTCAAACAACAACATCGCTGGTCACAGATGACTTAGCTAATTGCTAGAAATGTTCCCGTTGTCAGAATTGGAGTGTTTATAACTGGAATGTTGCTAGCACGACATGCTGAACTGCTTGCTGCGCTAGTCCGTACACTCCCTCACGCCGCAGTTTTTTATTGGCTCTCAGTTACCGTACGTCATTTCTCTTCGCAATCTGAATAATAATTGAATTATCGTCTTTAATGACTTGATCATGCTTGTAATGCTCCTCGTAATTGCATTCTGCCAAAAGTTCTTTAATAATCTCCTGTTATCTAAGATTTCGAATAAAATGACTCACATAAAGCCCACATAAATAACTCTTCTTCTTAATTCTCAGTCCTAAGATTGGTTGGCAGCAATTCATCTTCACTCTTCTCTGTAATCCGCTAATCTCTTCATTTCCACATATGAGCCTGCTCGTACGTCATCTCTGATCTGTCTTGTATATTGCAGTCTAGGTCTTCCTCTTTTACCTTGAATCATTCCTTCCATGACATTAAGTATGAAACCATTGTGCCTATAGAGACGGCCAATTAATTGGTCTCTTCTCTTATTGTTGCTAAAAAGGATCTTTTTTCACCTATTCGTCGAAGAACTTCATTTGTGAGTTTTGCTGTCCATGAGATCTTTTCCACCTTCCTCCAGCACCACATCTCAAATGCTTCCAGACGTTTCTTATCACGTGCACTAATAGTCCACGTTTCTGAGCCATACAAGGCCACACTCCAGACATAGCACTCAATAAATGTCTTCTTAGTCTCCACATTTAAATTCCTTGATGTAAGCAGTATTCTTTTCTTGTAATAAGCAATCTTTGCTTGGGCAATTCTGCTCTTTATGTCGACTGAACTTTTGCCATCTGGAGTGATTTTACTTCTTAAATAGGTAAAGACATTTACTTGCCTTAGTGGTATATCACTAATTCTGATGTCGACTGCAATATGTTGGCGGTTGCATACCATAATTTCGGTCTTTTTTGAATTAATTTTCATGTTATATTTATCTCTCAATATCTTACTCATTTTTATTAATGCATTTTGTAGTTTCTCTTCGTTCTCCTCTATGACAACTATGTCATCAGCAAATCTTATCATTTTGATTTCTACTCCATTTATCTTTATCCCTTCCATATCCTCTTTACATTCCTCAATGCCTTTCTCAATATACAGGTTGAACAGCACTGGTGACAATTTGAACAGCTTGGAATTATTCCTCAAAGAAAAGAGTGTCCAGGTTCCGGGATTAGCACTCGCATACATACGGAGTAATTAGGGAAGAAAGTAATGCAGTTAAAACAATTAATAGAAAATAGGATTATAACTGAGGACAAATATGTAAATACCAAGTGGATGTATTGGAAAATCAAATGTCCCTCAATAAATTATGATGGTATGAGTTACGGATATAAGAAAGCGGTAACAGAGTAGAAATTTAGCCGCAGGGATTCTTAGGTAAACAGATAAGAAGATGACATATGGTGTTATTACTTAAGCTACGACATTCCGCCAATATCCCGCAGAATGACCGACTGACGTCTCTCTTGCTTTCTACCCAAGGAACAACCACGAGTTTACAGGAATGATGACTAAAATGGCAGCACTTTACTTCCCTGCTGGCAGTCGGCGACGTTGCCATGGTGATCTGGAGGTTCGTTGTCGGTCTGTTGATCACTCAATGCAGAGCATGATACGCGCAGAAAATAGTAACCACTGTCGGCAGCCCTGAAGATGGTTTTCCGTGGTTTCCCATTTTCACACCAGGCAAATGCTGGAGCTGTACCTTAATTAAGGCCACGGCCGCTTCCTTCCCATTCCTAGGCCTTTCCCGTCCCATCGTCGCCATAAGACCTGTGTCGGTGCGACGTAAAGCAAAATAGCAAAAAGAAAACAACGTAATTTTCTCCGTCCTTTAAAGAGTAAGCTAAATTATGAAAATAAGAGACGTTTTCACATACAGTCCACGGATTTTACAGAAAATCAATAGTATAATTGACAATAGAGGAAAACTGTTCTTGTTTTCCTATAAACCCCTCGTGTATTCAAAGATTTATAAATAATATGCATATCAAAACCTTTCCCGGGGCGAGAATGCTCTAAATATGACGTTTGGTCGAGATCTATCTAGCCGTTTCGCCGTCATGGTGGAACAGACACGAAAAATAAAAACCAACGATACGGTCTTCAGTTGACCTAAAACGGATAAATACCTGAATAACTGGCAAATCAAACGAAATTACAGACAGCATAACCCCTACAACTTTATTTATGTAGATAATAATAATAATAATAATAATAATAATAATAATAATTGTTCCGGGGTTATCTGTGGAACGCAGAGAGGTGAAAGAAGGTGCTGGGTGGAATGGGTCTATCTACTATACCAAAGACTAGCAATTACCCGCTGCTTCGCTCCCGTGGATTTCATAATTTGATCAAAGTACTAAGATATTATCTGAAAATTCCTAACGTATAAAAAATCACCCAAAAATTGAGTTTCATTTACCCCAGAAATTCTTTGTAAACCATGTTTGTGGTATTACCGTTTTGGCCTAAGACGTCCATGCGACATAGAACTGTACGTGTGAGAAACAGTTTTCTCTCAAGACAAAAAATAAATGCATGTTTCTTTATTTTTAAAGGAGATTCCACATACCTATTCCCACATCTGTAACATCTTCAGTTTTTTAAATTTACTGAACCCTTTTGGTCCATATTGAGGGATACCTACCTTTCTTACCTATCAGCAAAGTTCATGAGATCTGTCTCTTGGGTCGTATCGGGTTCTTCGTCACTTGCTGAGGTAAAGGTAGGGTTCAGTAATTCAATATATATACTGGAATGAAAGATCTGTTTAAAAGATTTCTATTTATTCAGGAAAATTTGAAGCATTCTGATATGTCAACGGCATCATTGAAGTCAATTGTGTCCACTGGATACCACAATAATTTTTACATAAAGTGTCAGAACACTGGTGTGAGCCTTTGATGTAACTGCCTGATGGGCATTTTTACTAGAAACCATTGTCTCAATTATTAATTATTTAAAACAGGAATGTCTGGAAATCCTTAAATTCGGCTTCCATGTGAGACCACATGTACCATCATAGTGATTCGTTATGGCCCAGACCTCGTAACACGAACTCTGGACTCTGGGTATAATTAAGGCAGTCCAATCGGTGTGTGCCACACAGTGGTTCTACGGCATGGACCCTTAATTGAATCGATGTGACCTGCGTCTATGTCATGGACCGACATCTAAACTTCTAAGTAACTTTACAGTCATTGTGGATGATGACCGCAAGGAAAATGATGCTACAGTGGCATATCAATCAATCAATCAATCAATCAATCAATCAATCAATCAATCAATCAATCAATCAATCAATCAATCAATCAATCAATCAATCAATCAATCAATCAATCAATCAATCAATCAATCAATCAATCAATCAATCAATCAATCAATCAATCAATCAATCAATCAATCAATCAATCAATCAATCAATCAATCAAGCAATCAATCAATCAATCAATACTGATCTGCATTTAGGGCAGTCGCCCAGGTGGCAGATTCCCTATCTGTTGCTTTCCTAGCCTTTTCCGAAATGATTTCAAAGAAATTGGAAATTTATTGAACATCTCCCTTGGTAAGTTATTCCAATCCCTAACTCCCCTTCCTAAATGAATATTTGCCCCAGTTTGTCCTCTTGAATTCCAACTTTATCTTCATATTGTGATCTTTCCTACTTTTATAGACGCCATTCAAACCTATTCGTCTACTAATGTCATTCCACGCCATCTCTCCGCTGACAGCTCGGAACATACCACTTAGTCGAGCAGCTCTTCTTCTTTCTCTCAATTCTTCCCAACCCAAACATTGCAACATTTTTGTAACGCTACTCTTTTGTCGGAAATCACCCAGAACAAATCGAGCTGCTTTTCTTTGGATTTTTTCCAGTTCTTGAATCAGGTAATCCTGGTGAGGGTCCCATACACTGGAACCATACTCTAGTTGGGGTCTTACCAGAGACTTATATGCACTCTCCTTTACATCCTTACTACAACCCCTAAACACCCTCATAACCATGTGCAGAGATCGGTACCCTTTATTTACAATCCCATTTATGTGATTACCCCAGTGAAGATCTTTCCTTATATTCACACCTAGATACTTACAATGATCCCCAAAAGGAACTTTCACCCCATCAACGCAGTAATTAAAACTGAGAGGACTTTTCCTATTTGTAAAACTCACAACCTGACTTTTAACCCCGTTTATCAACATACCATTGCCTGCTGTCCATCTCACAACATTTTCGAGGTCATGTTGCAGTTGCTCACAATCTTGTTATTTATCACTCTATAGCGAATAACATCATCCGCAAAAAGCCTTACCTCCGATTCCACTCCTTTACTCATATCATTTATATATATATAAGAAAATATAAACGTCCGATAACACTGCCCTGAGGAACTCCCCTCTCAACTATTACAGGGTCAGACAAAGCTTCACCTACTCTAACTCTCTGAGATCTATTTTCTAGAAATATAGCAACCCATTCAGTCACTCTTTTGTCTAGTCCAATTGCACTCATTTTTGCCAGTAGTCTCCCATGATCTACCCTATCAAATGCTTTAGACATGTCAATCGCGATACAGTCCATTTGACCTCCAGAATCCAAGATATCTGCTATATCTTGCTGGAATCCTTCAAGTTGATCTTCAGTGGAATAACCTTTCCTAAAACCGAATTGCCTTCTATCGAACCAGTTATTAATTTCACAAACATGTCTAATATAATCAGAAAGAATGCCTTCCCAAAGCTTACATACAATGCATGTCAAACTTACTGGCCTGTAATTTTCAGCTTTATGTCTATCACCCTTTCCTTTATACACAGGGGCTACTATAGCAACTCTCCATTCATCTGGTATAGCTCCTCCGGCCAAACAATAATCAAATAAGTAACATTCTGGGGGCGAAAGGAAGCAACGTGTGTCCCAAAATATCAATATACAGGATTATTCAGCTACAGTAAATCGTCCACCACCGGCCTGAGTGGCTCAGACGGTTGAGGCGCTGGCCTTCTGACCCCAGCTTGGCAGATTCGATCCTGGCTCAGTCCGGTGGTATTTGAAGGTGCTCAAATGCATCACCCTCGTGTCGGTAGACTTACTGGCACTTGAAAGAACTCCCACGGGACAAAATTCCAGCACTTCGGAGTCTCCGGAAACCGTCACAAAGTTGTTAGTAGGGCGTAAAAACAATAACATTATTATTATCTTCCGATACAGACATTCTGATTTCAAATTCTTAAAGCGTATTAAGAGGCTCATTTAGCACTGTATAATTCCTGTCCATGAAGTACGCAATTGACGAGAAACCGGTAACAACTTTGTTTTTTAAATAGGACTCTACCAATTTCACCCAATGGAACAATTACGAATTGAGCAATAAAATCATTGATGTGATTATTTTGCACATGTGATGAGTACTTTTGAAGATATTAAAGGGTTTCAAATGTGAGAGCATTAGCCACTCGCTCTGATGTCCTGTAGAGGGCTTGGAGCATGACTCACGCTTGCTTGTTAAACACACATACCTCAACCACTTTTTGAGCGACTTTACACTTCCCTGCGCGATGAAAGTGGTTGAAAAGCGGGGAGAATGAAACTGTGATCCTAGAAATAAAAAATACCTGAACCATATTGTCTAAACAGCTATGTATGCTAGCATACAAGGGTAATGTATTCTCAACTCAACCACTACCTATTGTAATTATATCGATCTCACATGCTGGCTTTAAGGAGGACGAAACGGCCTAACAATAAAGTACTTTGTTAATTTTTCCACCCATTTTTTTCCAAGGACCATGTCATTTATTTGATTTTGAAGTTGTTGATATCATTTCGTGTACTGCTTGCTCATGAGAAAGACAATAAGACAATTGAAGTTTTAGAATTTCACTGTGTTATTTCGTCTCTTTCCGATTCAACGTCAACGAAACAAAAGTTTTGTAACTCCGAAATGCTGTTGTTTGTCGGGACCCGCTCGAAATAGTGTGTTTATGGACAAGGCGAGTGTCTAATGCCTGCACATATGAAACCCTTCAATATCTGTCGGATTTGCAAAATAAGCACATCACTGATCTTGTCACCCAATTCTTAGTTGATTTATTATATGAAATTAGTACAGTCCCATTAAAAAAAAGGATGCTACCGGTTTTTCGGTAATTACGTAGCCAATGTGATGGAGACGAAATGGATAATGTTTGTGAGCCCCTTAATACAAAAAAAGAATTTCGAAACAGAATACAAATGTATTTTCAACAATTCAGAAGATATTGGCCGCATCTCAAATAACAGAGAGAAGGCGATGCCCTCTAAGTCGCTCGCCTTGCCCTTTCAGGATAAGAAATTACAACTTCATGCAGAACCCCTTGTGGGTGGGGGACACAGACGAAGAATACACCCGCGGTATCCCCATCCTGTCGTAAGACGCGACTAAAAGGGGCCCCAGGGGCTCTCAACTTGGGAAAGCATGGTTTGACGACCACTGGGCCCTTAGCTGAATCCTGGAATTGTTTCAACTTAATTGTATACCAGGCTTCTCACTTTCATCTATCCTGTCCGACCTCCCTTGGTCAACTCTTGTTCTTTTCAGACGCCGACGGTATTAGAGCATTCGAGGCCTAGGGAGTCTTTTCATTTTCACGGCCTTCGTGGCCCTTGCCTTTCTTTGTCTGTTACTTCATATTTCGAAGTGACGGATCGCTACTTTTTCTTCTTTTTTCTCTTTGCCCCCTGCGCTTGGGGACGCAGACGAAGAATACACCCATGGTATCCCCTGCCTGTCGTAAAAGGCGTCTAAAAGGGGTAACCAAGGGATGATTGTATTATAACCATGAAACTACTTGTCATTAGTACCACCACGCGGGAACACTATGGATCGCCTTTACTAGCGAGTAGTACCACTCTGTTAGGTACACAATAGGTTTGTGATTACTAGCAACAGAAGGAGAGTCTGTATGGGTTTTCCAGTACACGTGATAAGTACCATTGTGAGAAACACTACAGATCTGGGCGTTGCCTGTGATTAGTACCCACTACACGAGGAACACCACGGGAATACCGGCGCCCGTGATTAGTACACCTAGGTGAGGAACACCATGGGTTTGCGTTGCCTATGAGTGGCGCCATTATGTGAGAAACACCATAGGTCTGCGTTACCTGTGTGACGTACAATACTTGTGAGTAGTACCATCTTGTGTGGAACACAGTGAGTCTACGCTACTTTTGATCAGTACCGCAACATGACGAATATCATGGTTCTACCTAACTAGCGGTAAGTATTTTGGAACCCTATAGACAACAAGCATCCTCGACTCAGGATAGTGCTTTAGAAGTGGTCCATTGGTCAGTAATACTATTGTTT
Source organism: Anabrus simplex (assembly GCF_040414725.1). Classification (NCBI taxonomy): domain Eukaryota; kingdom Metazoa; phylum Arthropoda; class Insecta; order Orthoptera; family Tettigoniidae; genus Anabrus; species Anabrus simplex. Next base: position 17,603,549 of record NC_090268.1, on the reverse strand, counting down.
ATGATTGTTTCTTGGTCGGATCCACTGATTGTTTGAAATTCATATCGATCCATTCATTCTTCGTCACATATTTTTTTATGGTCAGTGGATGATTTTGCACTTTTTAATTTTCATTACATTTCGTACCATTAAGGGTCGATGACCTAGATGTTAGGTCCCTTTAAACAACAAACATCATCATGATCATCACTTAATGCAGATAAAAATTACAACATTAATAAAAATTAAGTCCACCTCTGTGGTGTAGTGGTTAATGTGATTAGCTGTTACCCCTCGGAGATCAGCGTTCGATTCGCTCCTCAGCCATCCAAGGGATTTTCCATGGTTTCCCACTTCTCCTCCAGGCTTATGTCGAGATGGTACCTAACTTAAGTCCACAGCCGCTTCCTTCCCAATTCATAGTCTATCCCTTCCAATCTTCCCCTACCCCGTCAAGGGCTCTGTTCAGCATAGCCTGGGTGAGGTACTGGTCCTCCTTCCGAGTTTTGTCCTCTCGACCCACAAGTCTCACGATCCAGAACGTAGTCGTTGAGGCGGTAGAGTATCCCTCGCTGAATCCGAGGGAAAAACCAACCCCGGAGGATAAACGGATTAACAAAGGAAGAAGAATAAAATTGAATACATTGCCATTAGCTATTGTGGCGGAGTTCATAAAACAAAACTACAGGCCAGATGGCGATCTTCTTCTAGCGCTTTTCCCCACACCTGTGGATTTGGCCCTGTTTTACGGCCGGATGCCCTTCCTGACGCCAACGCTACGTGCAGGGATGTAATCACTATTGCATTTTTCAGTGGTGGTTGGTACTGTGGTGTGTTGTCTGAATATGAAGAGGAGAGTGTTGGGACAAACACAAACACCCAAACCGCGAGCCAGAAGAATTAATGCGATTAAAATCCCCAACCTGACCGAAAATCGAAGCCGGGACCGTCTGGAAAGAAGGCCAAAAAAAAAAAAATCCCTACCGGGTGTGAAAACAAAAATGCCTATTCCTCCGGAACCGTTTGACTTACGAAGGCGAAATTCCAAACCCCTAAGCTGGCTGCGCTATATGACGCCGGTAAACATTGCGCGGTACCAAGCGCTTTATACATGTCTCGGAGAAGTTGACCATTCGCCCAACTGATGCTCCTCTGCCACGGTCTACTTTACAATCGCCCTCCGGCTACGAAGATAACGAATCCTTTGTTGATCAGTGGTAGTGTGTCGGGATCACCGGTTCAGACCTGGCAGAGGTAGTTGTATGGATCTGAATCCTGGACATGTTACAGACGGAACAATATCACCAGCGATGTTTAAGGAGAATTTTGCATATAACCTGGCAAGAAGAATGCTGAAGGTGAGGTGGATAGATCGAATCACGAATGAAGAGATACTGAATCGAATTGGTGAGAGGAGATCGATTTGGCTAAATTTGATCAGAAGAAGAGATAGAATGATAGGACACATCTTAAGATACCCAGGACTTGCTCAGTTAGTTTTTGAAGGAAGTGTAGGGGGTAAGAACCGTAGGGGTAGACCAAGGTATGAATATGACAAGCAGATTAGAACAGATGTAGGATGCAGCAGTTACGTAGAAATGGAAAGGTTAGCATAGGTTAGGGTGGCATGGCAAGCTGCATCAAACCAATCTGTGGGCTAATGACTCAAACAACAACACAACCTGGCAAGATAGATGCACAAATGTCAGCGTACTTGATGATGAGGCACAATAGAAGCCATGGTTTTAAGACGTCAGCTACGATGGGCAGGGCATGTAATATGCATGCCCGATAATCGCATTCCCATGCAACTGTTTTACGCTCACTTAACAGTTTGGGAGGTCAGGGGAAGCGATTTAAGGATGTAATTAAGGCTAACATGAAGATGTGCCACATTGATGTTAACAACTGGGAGACCTTAGCCCTCAACCGTTCATCCTGGAGATCATTAGTTCACACACTACTTTTTGAAGAAATCCGTAGGTGAATAGCGAAAGATAAGAGGAAACGAAGAAAGGACAAAGAAGGAAACAGGAGAACAATGGCTGCTGCACCTGGGACTCGCAGCCATCTTGCGGCAAATTGTGTGCCTCCCGTATTGAGCTGTACAGTCACCTACGGACTCACAGATGAAGAGGAACCTACCCGTTTTCGAGTGTTTGCTGTTGTATTGTAGTTGGAAAAAGATCGGAAAATCACCGAGCAAGTTGGCTATGCGATTTGAGTTGCTTACATTCGGGAGATGGTGAGTTCGAACCCCACCGTCGGTAGCCTTAAGGATAGCCTTCTGTTTTTTCCCCATCTTCACACCTGGCAAATACTGGAGATGTACCTTAACTATGGCCACGGACGCTGCCTTCCCGCTCCTAGTTCACTTCCATCCCGTCGTTGCCGAAAACTTTCTCTGCGCTAGAGCGACATTAAACCATTAACAACACAACAACTGAAGAGCTTCAAGTTTTTCGAACAGTATAAAACGTTTTGGACTCTTAATCATGGTCATCTATACAAATAAATAAAACTGAAGTGTCTGTTTGTAATGTCAAAATAACAGCATTTTAGTAAGTTTATGTTAAAGTATATACGGTACTTATAACTGAAAACCAATTTTTACAATTTTTGTCTGTCTGTCTGTCTGTCTGTCTGTTGCGGGTAATCTCCGACACGCTTAAACCGATTTTGACGGGACTTTCACTGGCAGATAGCTGATGGTATAAGGAATAACTTAGGCTACTTTTAAATTGTCTGTCTGTCTGTCTGTCTGTCTGTCTGTCTGACTGTTTGTCTGTCTGTCTGTTCCGGCTAATCTCCGAAATGGTTGAACCGATTTTGACGGGACTTTCCCTAGCAGATAGCTGATGGTATAAGGAGTATCTTAGGCTACTTTTAAATTGTCTGTCTGTCTGTCTGTCTGTCTGTCTGTCTGTCTGTCTGTCTGTCTGTCTGTCTGTCTGTCTGTCTGTTCCGGCTAATCTCCGAAATGGTTGAACCGATTTTGACGGGACTTTCCCTAGCAGATAGCTGATGGTATAAGGAATAACTTAGGCTACTTTTAAATTGTCTGTCTGTCTGTCTGTCTGTCTGTCTGTCCGTCTGTCTGTCTGTCTGTCTGTCTGTCTGTCTGTCTGTCTGTCTGTCTGTCTGTCTGTCTGTCTGTCTGTCTGACTGACTGTTTGTTCCGCCTAATCTCCGAAATGGTTGGACCGATTTTGACGGGACTTTCCCTAGCACACAGCTGATGGTATAAGGAATAACTTAGGCTACTTTTAAATTGTCTGTCTGTCTGTCTGTCTGACTGACTGTTTGTTCCGCCTAATCTCCGAAATGGTTGGACCGATTTTGACGGGACTTTCCCAAGCAGATAGCTGATAGTATAAGGAATAACTTAGGCTACTTTTAAATTTTCAAAACAATTAGAGGGGGCAGACGATGGGGGGGGGGGGGGAGATATAAAAAAATAGGCGAAATATCGAATTAGTCGTGCAAAGACGAGACAAATCTCATTTTAAGCCCATTGACGCAAATAACAAAACTTGGTAAGCCCTGCGGACCTAAAAACCATGCTTTAAGGCCCTAAAACCAACCGTTATGGAGATATTGGCACCATCCTACCCCTGCTCTAGGAATCCTATAAAGAAACGACCAGCCGTAACCATGGCAACGTCACCTCAAGGATTCTACAGCAGCGAGATTTGCCACCCAGAATTGGTACACATTTGTAATAGTTACAAAATGTCGGATCAAACAAGTACATTCAATAATATTTATATTTGTGGTACTATCTAGCGGCAGTATACTTACCTATAATTTCAAACATGACAAATAATTTCTACGTACTTAAGTAAGTTCACCAGTAACATAAATATTTAATGAAGTCACTCAGACCGACAGTATGAGAAAGTAAAGCCACTCTCTGGTAACCCGTACGAAGAACGGGTACTTCTGCTAGTTTTTTTAATATGACTTGTATCGGATTTTCTAAACGGCCGGCCTCATTGTGCAGGGGTTGCGCGCCTGCTTCCTACCCGCAAGCCCCGGGATCAATTTCCGGCTAGGTCAAGGATTTTTACCAGGTTCTGAGGGCAGGTTCGAGTTCTACTCAGCCTACGCGGTTACAATTGAGCAGCTATCTGTTCCTGGCACTGATTGGAACATAGCAGATACGTCCAATCAAGAGAAAAACTCAGTTTTTGGAGTACATCTTTCTGGTTCTGATCCTTTGATATGAAGACTGACAGGAAATATAAGATAAAGTTGGAAAATTTAAGTTATAACCCTACTTAGCCCAGTGTTATGCATTAAATTCAATCCCAGATCTGATTTCTTGATTTCTTTTCGTCCATCTTTTCAGGTTTTTTTTTTTTTGAAAAATCTCTATAAAATTACATGTTCTGACTGCCCGATTCATTACCGCTAAGCCAAAACTACTGGACTTTTTAAAATTAATATATCTATATATTATCGAAAAATCTTCCTCTAGTGAGCACCTACACTGTAATGTAAATGTATCCGCAAAATTTCATTTCTATATCTCAAAACTTAACAGTGAAAATGGGTATTTGGAACCTCCTTTAAAAATAAACACGTATTTTTTTGTTTTCGAAAAATCCACTTAAAGCGGGGTAAAAATAAGTGAAAAAGAGGTTGAATCCTTTTCATGAGGATACTTATATCTGAAAAACTGAAAATGTTACAGACGTGAAACTTGGTACATGGAATCTCCTTTAAAAATGAAGAAAAACATTTTTTTTTTTTTGCTTTTGGAAAATCTACATTAAGGGGGTGAAAATAAGTTAAATAAGGGGTGAATTTTAAAAATATGTATATCTAAAAGCTTAATGTGTTATATACATAAAAATTAGTATTTGGAACCCCCTTTTAAAATAAAGAAACACGCATTCTTTTCTTTTCGGAAAATTCACTCACTGGGGGTGGGGGGCGTAAGAGAAGTGAGGTGAATTTTAAAAATGAGTATATCTAAAAATGTGTACATGTTACAGGCGTAATAATTGGTATTTGGAATCTTCTTTAAAGATAAGGACGGATGTAGGCTATTTTTTTAATTTTCGGGAATCCACTTGGGGTGGGGGTGGAGGGTGAAAAGGACTGAAAAAGGGGTTGAATTCTTTTTATGATGATACTTCTATATCAAAAAATGAATATGTTACAGACGTAAAAATTGGTATTTAGAATCTTCTTTAAAAATAAAGAAACATATTTTTTTGTTTTCGAATTGAGAGAGGACTGTTCCAGAGTTAGCTCTGCCAGTAGCCTGGTCATCTTAGCCCCGAACTGCAATACCACAAACATCGTTTACCAGGAGGTCCTGGGATAAGTGAAACTCAATTTTTCGATGAGTTTTTATACTTTAGAGGTTTTCTGATAATATCGTAGTGCAGTACCAAGGAACGATTATTTTTATCAATTACGAAATCCAGGCGAGTGCAGCCGCGGGTGACAACTAGTATAATATTATTTTGAAGTGAGTTGTGCACTCTTATCTGATACTGAGTTGTGACATTCTTACCTCCTGGCCACATTTGTCTTTCCACTGAGAGGTAACCAGGATAACATCTATGTCCTCAATTGGCAGTAAATATCAGCTCCTATTATCACAGTCTTGCAAGAGCAAATAGTGACGCATTGTTCAACCAAGCTGCAGAACTCAGAACAGGGGAACGTGACTTTCTTCATACACAGACACGTGCTGCTGACTGATATAAAATACCGTACACATTTCCTAACATTTCCAGATATTAATAGTTAACGATGCTAACAATGGATATTATTCAAACAAGGAACGGCAACGTTATTGCAAAGTACTACCTCTCTGGAATATCTCCTCTCCTTACCCGTCAACGTCTATGCCATCACGGCCGACTGGATCCCTCGCTGCGCGCCTTAAGCATCAAGTCGGCCGTGATACCATAGACTTAGTATATAAATACAGGTACTACGCTAGAGGTAGCAGCGGCGCCACCGTCTGCGAGAGTATCATTGTAGATAGCGGAGCATGTTGAAATCTGAGCTGTTTGGCAAAATGCCCGCTCCGCTGTTCTCATCAATGTAAATAGGGGACTTTTAAAACTGTGTGGATGTTGAAATGGTTTAAAATTCTTACATGTAAATATTCTCAGGTCTACAGTATAGTTGCGACCTTTCTCTCCAGTAGAAAGAAAGCCCAAAAAGAAGAAATAAAGGAAAAATGCTTGATAACAGAGGGGACGGTGTTCAGGTGCAGTTAAGCAAACAAAATCAATTTCCGGCTAGGTCAGGGATTTTTATCAAGTTCTGAGGGCAGGTTCGAGTTCTACTCAGCCTACGCGGTTACAATTGAGCAGCTATCTGTTCCTGGCACTGATTGGAACATAGCAGATACGTCCAATCAAGAGAAAAACTCAGTTTTGGGGGTACGTCTTTCTGGTTCTGATCCTTTGATATGAAAACTGACAGGAAATATAAGATAAAGTTGGGTAATTTAAGTTATAGCCCTACTTAACCCAGTGTTATGCATTAAATTCAATCCCAGATCTGGTTTCTTGATTTCTTTTCGTCCATCTTTTCAGGATTTTTTTGAAAAATCTCTATAAAATTACTACATGTTCTTCTAGCAACATACTTTTAGAATAGGGATACGTATATTTGGCTATCTTTGGGCATAATTCTGCTCAACGACCGGAAACATTCTCTCTCGTACGAAGCGAGTAAGTTAAGCGAGTTTGTAGGACTAAAAGCGTTGGCGAGATTTTGGAGCAAAGTAGACAAAACATAGTCATCGCCGGTTAAGGCGCTGGCTTTCTGAGCCCAATTTGGCAGGTTCGATCCTAGCTCAGTCCGGTGATATTTGGTGCTAAAATGTAGCCTCGTGTCGGAAATTTGCCGGTACGTAAAGGAACTCCCATGGGACAAAATTTCGGCACCTCGGAGTCTCCGAAAACCGTAAAAGTAATTAGTGGGACGTAAAGCCAGTATTATTATTGTTATTATTGACACGGATTTATCGTGGAACAGGGATACCGGGGTGAATGGGTGGACATGGAAATGACCAAAGCATAAGTTAAAGAACTACATTTTGAAATTTTATTTATTTCCTTCTCTCTTTTTTTTTTTTTTTTTTCGTTTCAAATTTGATAGATAATCTGAGTGAACAACAACAATATAATGACTTAAAGTCAAAAATCAGGTACAAAATTAGAGAGAATTATCGATTTACTGTAGTCCAACCCCTAAGAGCCGTTTTCTCCAAATTAGTTTAAACTAGGTTTATTTTAATCTGGTTTAAGTCTGAATTTAAACTAACATTCTTTTTCCCCACATAGGTTTAAACTTTTTATCAAGTTTAAACTTGGTTTAAAGTTAAACCTTCTACATTACAGGTTTAAATTCCTGCTTCGTGACATTTTATTAACGTATCTGTGATTTTCCTAGTAGAAGAGTTAGTTTCGACTACCAGTACTGCGGTACTTAAATAGAAATCGTACTAAAATTAGAACGTAGTATTAGCATTAGAAAAATGGAAGAATTTATTGAAGTCTGTGGTTAAATAGGAAATAATTTTGATGTGCAAGTGAGGTTAACAAGCCGCATTCCAACAAAAGTTTAAAATTTTGAAAAATCGGATGTAATGGATTTTTTGATGGATTTATAATTCATAAGCGAACAGCAAGGATTTCGTGTATCAAAGAGATTCATTTAAAACGTTAACTGCACGAAATAATGCTTTTTCGCTAGAAGCAATGATTCTGGTTGCTTTAAGATATTATGCAGCAGGCATTTTTCTCATTAACATCAGGAACGACAAGCCTTAAATTGCAGTCTCCTTATAACACTATACGAAGTTTGATCAAATATAAAGGGGATTTTTTCTTCCTGAACATCAACAGTTGGTAGGAATGTCCCCGCGCTTCTGCTTGCTTAGGCGGGGAGTGGGGAGAGCGTGCTGTTAGATATTTCCCGCCGTTTCGTCAGTAACGCTCAGGATGTCGGAGCAACAGGTGCACTTCTCCACTGTGCAACGCATAATTATAACATTTCTTGCTCGTGAAGGAGTTACAGCGGCGGAAATTTGCCAGAGATTGACTGCACAGGGTGATCAAACATTGTCAACGACGCGTGTGTTTGCCTGGCATAAAATTCAACGAAGAACGAGAACGAGCAACACGATCGCCGTCCTCGGACCAGAATTACTGACGACGAGAGTATCAGACATTGCAGAACAAGTCGGAATCAGTTATGGGAGCTGTCAAGCAATAATCATAAACGACCGTGTTGCAGATGGGTCCCTCGCATTTGATCGAAAATATGAAGTTGACACGTTGGAGATCTGTCAGAGGCTTGGTCGGTGTGCTAGGTACCAACGGATGAACCCAACCTAGCACACGGGCGCGAAACGCTGGCAACCAGGAATAAGTTAGCTGGAAAATTTATAATGTCCAATAAAGGACCATTTATATTGGTAGTACCCGATGAGTCGGAAAATATCAATTCACTACACTGGCGGCGGAAAAGTCTATCTGACTTGGAGGAAAATTTTTCCTCCAAGCCAGAGGAGAAACCCCCTCTTCACTCATAATTTGGAATAAAATGAATGTGGAATTTAATAAAAGTGAAGAGGAAGAAGCTTTTCGTAAGAAAAGGCTCTTTTCAGGGTTGAATTTTGAGTTATTTAGTGAATTGTGGTGCTATAATTTGGAATAGGTCTAAACTGTTTTTCCAGACCAGGCCATACTACTACTACTACTACTACTACTACTACTACTACTACTACTTAGTCAGCCTCTGCCTTAAGTATACACACTGCTCATTCAAAACAGCGCGTCAGAGTAGGGATCGAATAACTGGAATACTAAAAAGAACCAGTGTGTTGCATACCAGGTGCATCAGAAAATGTATGAACCAGAGGAATGACATGCTAAAGTAGAAAGTTATCTAACTCCCCGGCTATTTCCCGCCAATATTCAGTCAGGCTATTAAACTCGGTACGACCGAGCTCGATAGCTGCAGTCGCTTAATTGCGGCCAGTATTCGGGAGATCGTGGGTTCGAACCCCACTGTCGGCAGCCCTGAAGATGGTTTTCCGTGGTTTCCCATTTTCACACCAGGCAAATGCTGGGGCTGTACCTTAATTAAGGCCACGGCCGCTTCCTTCCCACTCCTAGCCCTTCCCTGTTCCATCGTCGCCATAAGACCTATCTGTGTCGGTACGACGTAAAGCAAAATAACAAAAAAAAAAAAAAAACTCGGTACGCAACAGTAATCTCATCTATCGGAGTTGAGAGATAGCATAAGAGACAAATAACGTCACAACAAACAATGGTCAATGTAATGTTATTGTTGATCAATGTCATGTGCTTTCGATGTTGTAGGCCTTCACATTTAGTTTTCTTCCGAATCTGAAATACCACTCTTATCACAGTCGGTACGGTAAAACTGATTAAAACATAAATGATAGGAAATTGTATTCTCTGTAACTTTTGTTATGTAGTACTTTTCGATAGGACCAAAAACATAGGTATTTAAAAATTAAATTTTAGGCGCCCTCTCCTAAACTACAATTTTATCCAGGGTGAATAAAATTGTTTATAGCTTAGACTGTTGTTGACAGTAGTTTCTTATTCCCCGACTCCATATACCGATTTTCATTAAATTCTGTTAACCCATTTTCTCGTGGCTCGGCGTCGATATGGACTAAGCAACAAAACCAAAAATTCATGAATATCGGTGTTACCATATCCGGTAAGGTAAAAATGTATAAGACATAAATGGTCAGAAATTTAATTCTATGTAACTTTGGTTATGTACTATTTATCGATACGACCACTAATAATATAAATATTTGAGAATTCCATTTTAGGCCTTCGCCTAAACTACCAATTCATTCAGCGTGAATAAAATAATTTATAGCTTAGATTATAGTGGCTTGATCTCCGACTTTGTATACCAGTTTTCAATGACATAGGACCACTAATGACGTAAATATTAAGGATTACACTTTGGGCCTTCCCCTAAACTACCATTTCACTCAGCGTGAATAAAATTATTTATAGGATAGATTGTAGCGACTTATTCCCCGATTTTGCATACCAATTTGTATTAAGATAGGACCATTAATAACATAAAAATTTGAAAATTAAATTTTAGGCCTTCCCCTAAACTACCATTTCTATCAGCGTGAATGAAATTATTTATAGCTTAGATTGTAGCAACTAATTCTCCGACTTTGCATACCGATTTTCATTAAATTCTCTTTAACCGTTTTCTAATGATGCGTGTACAGACAGACAGACAGACAGACAGACAGACAGACAGACAGACAGACAGACAGACAGACAGACAGACAGACAGACAGACAGACAGACAGACAGACAGACAGACAGACAGACAGACAGACAGACAGACAGACGTTACGGAAAAGTAAAAAGTGCATTTCCTTGTTACTGTGGACATGACCGATACAGAAATACCACTTTTCAAAATCTGAGCAATGTACAGACAAAACTCTTATTATATATAGATTGTACGCAGTATAATGAAGTCTCGTGTATGACCTCCAGGAATTGTTAGAACAGACATTTCTGATAATAACAACAATCTTCCTGCAATCAAAGCTACATAATGTAACTTTGACATAGCAAACCATATGCAGTACTAATTTGCGTAATTCTAGAAAATGTTTCCATGTCATGTGTATTTTGCTGAACAACAAGTAGGCCTAGTGCTTCTGAACGGCTGAATCTGACATACACATGCATACTTTACAGTTCGCTGCACTAAGTTTTCGTTGTAAACCATTAAGAGTACGGGACGAGTTGGCTGTGCGGTTAGCTTGTGCCCGGGAGATAGTGGGTTCGAACCCCATTGTCGGCAGCCCTAAATATGGCTTTCCGTGGTTTCCCATTTTCACACCAGGCGAATTCTGGGGCGGTGCCTTAATTAAGGCCACGGCCACTTCCTACCCACTCGTAGGCCTTTCCTATTACACCGTTGCCATAAGACCTATCTCTATCGGTGCGACGTAAAGCAAAATTTAAAAAAAAGAGTGAAGAAATGCTTGATTCAGGGCTTCAGTCTTGATTCTGATAGAGGCTACAGCCCGGTGTCTATTAGCGGCTTATAGCATTTACTACGTGTACTGTAGCTGGGGTTGTTTTCGGCACTCGACACGAAGAAAGGGCAAAGGCTGAAGAAAGTGGTTTGGCAACCTCCCCACACCAAACAAGGATCACTTAGAACTCGTAGACTCAGCAGGGTGCAGGGTGATTGACTGCTGGCTTCCAGCTCGCTTGTAGGAACTGAGGCCATCATGTTTTGTCCCCAAGTATACAAAAATGAAAGTGCAGTAATTAAAACTGGAGATGAACAAGAAAGCAAAAATAAGGAAAGGTCCCATGCTTCTTAATGCGTACATCCAGGATGTGTTGAATAAGGTTCGAGAGGATTTGAATATAGAAATGAGGATAGAGGGTGAACAAACAAATATGATTAGATTTGCAGATGACATTGCCATATTTGCAGACAGTGAACAACATCTCAAACAAATAAAAATAAAAATGGAGGAAATCATAGGTAATGAATACAACATGAAAATAAGTAAGACAAAGAAGAAAGTTGTGGTCTGCGATAAAAAGGCAGACTCAAGTATGAATATATTGGTTGGCAACAAAGCACTGGAAAATGTTAAAGAATTTAAATATCTCGGAAGCAAAATTACCAAAGATGGAAGAAGCAAGAAGGAAATCAAAAGTAGAATTTTACAGGCAAAATTAGCATTTCACAAAAAGAAACGTTTATTCACTACAAATTCAATTAACCTTAAAACAAGAAAAATATTATTCAAAGCGTGTGTTTGGAACATTGCCCTTCGTGGCAAAAGAAGAAAAAAAGGAGGTTAATTTTTTTTGGACAATGGTGTTATAGAAGAATGCTAAAGACTAGTTGGACAGAAAAAAGTAACGAATGCTGAAGTATTTAAGAAGGTGGAGGAAAATTATACCTTATGGAAAAGTATAAAGAGGAGGAGGACTAGACTGATAGGACATGGTATTGGAGGGAATGGTTGAAGGCAAAAGATGTCGAGGAAGACCACGCCTACAATATGCACAGCAAATCATGTCTGATAGGATGCAGAAGCTATGAAGAGATGAAGAGAAAAGCTATGAATAGAGCCGACTGAAGAACTGCCGCAGACGAAGCTTTTTTTTTTTTTTTTTTTTGCTAGTTGCTTTACGTCGCACCGACACAGATAGAACTTACGGCGATGATGGGACAGGAAAGTGCTAGGAGTGGGAAGGAAGCCGGCGTGGCCTTAATTAAGATACAGCCCCAGCATTGGCTGATATGAAAATGGGAAACCACGGAAAACCATATTCAGGGCTGCCGACAGTGGGGTTCGAACCTACTATCTCCCGAATACTGGATACTGGCCGCACTTAAGCGACTGCAGCTATCGAGCTCGGTAAGCTTCGGACTGAATACTTAAGAGGTAGGCTATGCCGTGCTGCAGCTGTTTATATCAGCAGAACGTATCATCGACGTCTAACATGACTTTCTCTCTACAATACAGTGATCATGTTCTTAATTTCTCCACAGCTTTCACTGTTTTCGTCTTTGATTTATCAAGCCCATTTTAGTGTATTACGTTCCTCTAAACGCATACAGTAGTTGCCAAATGTCTGATGGTTTGAACACAGCTGGATTTCTCGGTTCGTTAGTTTCATCACCAACCACCAGATCGATTTTGATCTTCTCACTTTTAGCGAAATCATTAATTACTTTGGCAATTGTTTTATACTTCATCATAATGTATAGTCGTCGAAAAAGAAATCAGCGCATGGCATTGTATATTTATCACATTTAATGTTTTATCAGGCTTTATTTTAATTATTATCAGAATATAGGCTAATTCACCTCCCATGTGAGTACGAACCCTGTGGATATCCACAGCAAACATTATACCTGTAGACATAGAACAGGCAGTAAAGGAAACCAAAGAGAACTTTGGGAAGGGAATCACAATTCAAGGAGGGGAAATCAAAACTGTTTAATTTGCTGATGATATTGTTATTTTTTCTGAGACGGCAGAAAATCTGGAGAAATTGCTGAATGGTATGGATAGAGTTTTGGGTAAGGAGTACAAGATGAAAATAAATACGTCCAAAACAAAAGTGATGGAGTGCAGTCGAACGAAGACAAGTGAAGCAGGAAATATTAGATTAGGAAATGTAGTCTTAAAGGAAGTAGATGAATATTGTTACTTGGGTAGTAAAATAACTAACGATGGCAGAAGTAAGGAGGACATAAAATGCAGACCAGCACAAGCAAGGAAGAAGAGCTTTGTTAACTTCTAACATTGATATAGGAATTAAGAATATGTTTCTGAAGACTTTCATCAGGAGCGTGGCACTGTATGGAAGTGAAACATGGACGATGACTAGTTCAGAAGGAAAGAGCGTAGAAGCTTTTGAAATGTGGTGTTACAGAAGAATGCTGAAGGTGAGATGGATAGATCGAATCACGAATGAAGAGATACTGAATCGAATGGGTGAGAGGAGATCGAATTGGCTAAATTTGACCAGACGAAAAGATAGAATGATAGGACACATCTTAAGACGCCCAGGACTTGTGCAGTTGGTTTTTGAGTGAAATGTAGGCGGTAAGAACGGTAGGGGTAGACCAATGTATGAATATGGCAAGCAGATTAGAGCAGATGTAAGATGCAACAGTTACGTAGGAATAAAAAAATGTTAGCACAGGATAGGGTGGCATGGAGTGCTGCATCAAACCAGTCTATGGACTGATGACCCAAAAAACAGAATATAGGCTAAATCACCTCCCATGTGAGTAAAAACCCTATGGCTGCTATGCTGAATACGTCCAAAACAAAAGTGATGGAGTGCAGTCGAACGAAGACACTGCCTTGTGCGGGGATGGGAAGATTGGAAGGGATAGACAAAGAAGAGGGAAGGAAGCGGCCGTGGCCTTAAGTTGGGTACCGATAGGAAATATGAAAATAAGTAAGTTGAAGCAATGAGAGGATCAACCTAGGGCCCCATCAGTAGCGGTGATTGGGGATTAGAATCCCCAACCGCAACCCTCCCCAAATAATACCCAGTGAACCCTCGCCGAACTCCTCTCCACCCAACACCAGATACCATCAAAAGCAATTGTACTAATATATGTAACCTATGTTTCAGAAGCAGTATACCATCAACAAAACAAGACAAGAATGGAAAGTAAAGTGTACTATATGTAAATAATCAACCTTACAAAACCATACAAATATTGTAAACAAAATGTAACAAACTGTAAATAATGTAACAGACACAAATCAAAACTTTGTATATATTGTAAATATTGTAAATAACCTATGTATACCGCAAAATACGTAAATATATATTGTAAATATTCTAATAAATCCCCAATAAAGTTATAAAAAAGGGGGAGGTGGTGGATATACTTTCAATTATAAATATCAAAATATCAACAATAAATCTATGTTGGAATCGTACAAATCCAAATGTAAAAACATACAACAATGTAAGACAAAACTCAAATGTACAAACTTGGAAAATCAATAAAGCACTTAGTCAAGAGGTCGGGACCACCTCCCAGCTCCTTTACCGATACAAATCTCCTTCCCCCGCCCACTACCAACCCCGTCAATCACCCAAACCTGCCAAATCTCCTGGCCAGAGAGAAGGCGTTACCTTCTAGGTGGCTCGCCCCTCCCCTTGGGGGAGGGGAAGGAAAACCTTCCCTAGGTCCTAGGATTAGAAGTGTAAGTGTGTGCGGGGGAGTACGGATAACAAAAATACCCGTTTTTTCGGATTTAGCGCGCGCGTGTGTACATCAAAACTGAAGAAACTACAAAAAATGTAAGTTTTTTATGCTCTGTGAGCGAATGTCGACAGAGAGGCAAAGGTTAACAGTTGACCAAGTTAAGTTTAGTTTTCCATCGCCAGAAATACATCAAGGGTTGCTTGTGTTGGACTGACACACTGTATTAACAAGCATTTCTTCATCATCATCATCGTCATCATCTGTTTACCCTCCAGGTTCGGTTTTTCCCTCGGACTGAGCGAGGGATCCCACCTCTACCGCCTCAAGGGCAGTGTCCTGGAGCTTCAGACTCTTGGTCGGGGGATACAACTGGGGAGTATGACCAGTACCTCGCCCAGGCGGCCTCACCTGCTATGCTGAACAGGGGCCTTGTGGAGGGATGGGAAGATTGGAAGGGATAGGCAAGGAAGAGGGAAGGAAGCGGCCGTGGCCTTAAGTTAGGTACCATCCCGGCATTCGCCTGGAGAAGAAGTGGGAAACCACGAAAAACCACTTCCAGGATGGCTGAGGTGGGAATCGAACCCACCTCTACTCAGTTGACCTCCCGAGGCTGAGTGGACCCCGGTCCAGCCCTCGTACCACTTTTCAAATTTCGTGGCAGAGCCGGGAATCGAACCCGGGCCTCCGGGGGTGGCAGCTAATCACGCTAACCACTACACCACAGAGGCGGACTAACAAGCATTTCTCCCTAGAAAAATACTTTACAGTGGAGACAAGGAAGTCAGGCCGGGAGATAAGGCTGGAGGAGGAAGATAATTGTACTAGATTATTACGTAATCATTCAGATAATACGATGTCTGTAACTGGTGATTAATTGATCAACTTGGACTAAGCATGTACAGTAAGTTATGACGGCTTATCTGCAGTTGGCACGTTGCAGGATCATCCATCTCAGAAACGGATTTACAGTAATGGTTAAAGACGATGTTCATTTTACTTACAAATAATTGAATTTAGCAAAAAAAGTCGGCTAAGGATAATTTGATAGCAAACATAATTGGCAGTCATGTGAATTTTAGGGAACAATGCAAGGATATCTAGCCTCCGTGGCTCAGGCGGCAGCGCGCCGGCCTCCTACGGCTGGATACCGTGGTTCAAATCGCGGTCACTCCATGTGAGATTTGTGCTGGACAAAGCGGAGGCGGGACAGGTTTTTCTCCGGGTACTCCGGTTT
Source organism: Anabrus simplex (assembly GCF_040414725.1). Classification (NCBI taxonomy): domain Eukaryota; kingdom Metazoa; phylum Arthropoda; class Insecta; order Orthoptera; family Tettigoniidae; genus Anabrus; species Anabrus simplex. Next base: position 17,587,558 of record NC_090268.1, on the reverse strand, counting down.
TCCCTTGTTATCTTTCATTCCAGCAACACTCTTTTTTTTCTTTGCAATTGGCTTTACGTCGCACCGACACAGATATGTCTTATGGCGACGATGGGACAGGAAAGGGCTAGGAGTGGGAAGGAAGCGGCCGTGGCCTTAATTAAGGTACAGCCCCAGCACTTGCGTGGTGTGAAAATGGGAAACCACGGAAAACCATCTTCAGGGCTGCCGACAGTGGGGTTCGAACCTACTATCTCCCGAATACTGGATACTGGCCACACTTAAGCGACTGCAGCTATCGAGCTCTGTAGCAACACTCTTCACTATCATTTCATTTCATTTGTCAGTCATTAATCATTGCTCCAGAGGAGCGCGACAGGCCTCGGCAGCCGGCACAATTCCTATCCTCGCCGCAAGTTGGGGGCTTCATTCGTCCCATCCCTGACCCGGTCACTGTCTGGAAAACAGGTTGTAGGTTTTCATTCAATGGAAGGATATCTACAGGTAGAGCCCTGCACAGATGCGATATCTGCGAAGTTCGTGTCTTGGCGGATGTACAGAGGTGCGCAAATTATTAGACTCATCATCGTATTTTTAACATTTTTCTGTTTATCACAATTTATATCTTAATAAATACGGGAGGAATAACTGATTTAATTTCATTGAGCTTTGTTTATGTGTTGTTCATAGTATTGGGCCATGGTATTGAGTATATGTGGTAGGTAAGTTTCTTTCTCTGGAGGTGGCAGCAATGGTTGTTTTACTTCTCTAAGCAAACTGTTCTGTTCAGTCTCCTGATATGTAATTTGCTATATCATTCCTGCTTTGTTGAGGAGTATGTGATAATGTGCGGTCAGTAGGATTGTTTCTAGTGATTTACGAGGCAGTATCATTGTTGTATTTGATACTTCAGTACTGATTCTTCTGTGAAGTTTCTTTTCTGTTAAAAAGTGGTTATGGGGAAGACAGCAGACTTATCACCAAGGAAAAAAGCCTTGGTTGCATGCCTCTTGAAAGAAAAGGTATATTTTCTACGCGATATTTCAAGAAAACTGGGTGTTTCACAGAAATCAGTGAGCCGAATCAATGTGGCAATCAGGGCTGGTGATGAACTCATTACAAAACAAAAACGTTACTGTGGTCGAAAGCCTAAAATGAGTCCACGAATGACCAGAAAACTTATACAGATAGCTAAAGCGAACATAAGGGCATCCAGTAAGGACATTTCAGACAATCTGAAATCGTATGGTGTGGAGTTATCACCGTCTATTGTTCGGAGACGACTTTGTGCCGCCGGTCTGTTAGCACACAGACCCCGCAAGAAGGCAAGAATGACGCCTACAATGGCCACAAAAAGGCTGATTTGGGCCAAGGAAGTTCAGGAGAAATTTGGTAGTGACTGGAGTAGGGTAAGTAATATTTTTAAAAACCAGTAGCAGGAAAGGAGTTGCAGTTCATGAAGTGAATATATAACTCACAACAGGATACATATTTGTCTTGTTTTCGAAAGTTACTCTAGCATGACATTTATGGTTCCATTTAATTACTTTTTAGGTCGTCTTTTCTGATGAATCAATATTCTCTATAAGCCAAGAAAGCGCTCAGTACGTTCACCGAGCAAAGGATGAGGAGTTCCATCCCCAGTGCATCGCAGAGGCAGTGAAGCATCCAAGCTCTGTGATGGTATGGAGCTGCGAACAGTGAAGAAGTCATAGAGATGCAGAGAGTCAACGAGAGTGAACGAGATGGAGAAGATTCAGTGAGCCACTCGTCATTGGTCGTTGAGAGAGTGAGGCCACACTTAGTCTGTCACTTAGTTGAAGATACGGATGGAAAGGATTACCATGGAGTCATAGAAGGATACACTTGAAATGAAGTCCTACAATACAGACTTACCAAGAAGTCATATGATATGGAGAAGAAGCAGTCACATGGATAGGTCACCAAATTAGGCGTGACACATCTACAGTAAAGACCAGATAAAAGGAATACGTGTTAATTACACTCAAAGTGTTGAAGGTACAGTCAAGTGAACCAGTGAGGGATATATTTAATGTAAAATTGTTAAATGTCCCGTCAAGAAGAATTCATATTCATGCCTAGTTTCTTTCAGTTGCAATGTCATAATTTCATATTCTCATATGTTTTATCGCAACAAGCCTTATTATTTTTTCTATACAATTTAAAGAATGTATTTTGTTTTATCAAATGATTTCATAGTATTATTTCAATAACAGAATTAGATAACCTCAAATTGGATGGGGAAACCGAACGCCAATCTCCTTTTTCCAGAACTTATATGGCATGTTGTCAAAAGTAAGCTTATTACCCCACACCCTAGAGATAGTCAAGATTCTCATTCTATTATTGCTGCACTGAGTTGTAGCTGGCGCCCTTCAAATAACGTATGTGTAAGTAAGCAGGTAAGAACTAAGTGTGAGTACGACGTCCGACGATTGGGTATTTTATTTAATGAATATTAATTTTCATATTTATCATTTCAAATGCAGATATTAGATTTTAAAGTTAAGTCAGTTAGTCACAACTACCACAATGTTGAAACACCTTAGTGATGATAGTCTACTATATCTCCTTCGTGTGTTCAACCGGATCTGGATGGAGGGTGATTTTCCGTCTCAGTGGCGAGAGGGCATAGTCATTGCTGTCCTCAAGCCTGACAAAGATTCTAAGTATGCAGGAAGTTACAGACCGATTTGTCTTACAAACTGCCTGTGTAATCTATTTGAGAGGATGGTAAATCGCCGACTCGTGTGGTGTCTGGAGAAACAAGAACTCTTGTCTGAGTACCAATGTAGTTTTCGAGCCGCTCGCTCGACCACTGACCACTTGGTACGCCTGGAGAGCTCTATCCAGGATGCGTTTCTCCAAGAACAGCATTTGGTAGCTGTTTCTTTTTACTTAGAAAAGGCCTACGACACCACATGGCGATATGGTATCCTTTCAGTCCTGCATCAGTTGTGATTCCGAGGTAACTTGCCGGTATTTATTGCGAATTTTTTGTCCCTCCGCCTATTCCGTGTTCGGGTAGGGAGGACATATTCGCAATACCACGTTCAAGAAAATGGAGTCCCACTGCGATCGGTCCTTAGTGTCACTCTGTTCGCGATTGCTATAAACGGTATTGTCGCTGCTGCTGGTTCAGCAGTCATACCGTCGCTATATGTTGTGGCTACTCCAACCACTACTCTTATACTTACATCTCCTTCACACAATATACATAACATTTGTTTGAGCGCCAGTTGCTTTTTTAAGAAAAACAACAAACTTCGGTAGAGCATACCTCTTATATCAATTATCTCAAGGCGTGAGGTGATAAACTCACATATTTGGCAATATACAGGGATATGGATCAGGACAATATTAAATTACTGTTGCATTTCCACAATTGAGGATTGTACATGGAACTGGAATCACTTATTATAATTAAAAATAAAACTGAGTTTATGACTAAATTTACGTCACAATGAACAATCATTTACGTCTTTTAATTTAACAAAAGAAATATATTGTGAGATTTGCGGTACAAAGAAAAGGAAAATTTAATCTAAACAAAAAAAGCTATTGGCATGAACTTGAAGTGAGATGTGATATCGCCGCTGATTACACTCTTCTTCATGTTATGAATGCATAACATGTCTGATGCTTTAATTACCTGTTGTCTGCATACACCGCTGTTGAACTTGAAATTCTTGGGAAAACCTGTGAGCTGAAGTCGGGAGTCGTCTGTTGTAATCTTCTTATATAACAAGGAGTTGGCCTACATACCATGTACGCGTGTAGGGAGCTCCAATGTAATTACGTCCACTCAATATATTTTAAATAATTGGAAAATATTATTGAAACATCTTGTGAAGTCCATCCTCACAAGAAGATGATGTTTCTTTATCAGCATAGTACCCGTCTCTGCTCGGATACAAGCACCACTTGTAGACTTCCTCGATGATTACCTCTTCAAACACAACTCTTAGCTCTTACCATCACACTAAGACCACTTCTTCCATTTTATACATCTGACTGTTACATATGATCTGCACGATATCAACTGCTTATGAACTGAGTACTATGAACTGAGTACTGTGAACTGAGTGATATCATCTGAATACCTCTCACTACCGTTGCCTCGACTTATATCACCTCGCGATGACGACTCATCTCCCCACTCACTGTTCATCCCTTCCACTTCAACATACAGTAGCTGGCGAATACTGACACTTGGTCGCAATCACGTGTCCACGCACTGATGTCATCAGTCAAGCGTCGTCTAAGCTTACCCAAGCGGATCGAGAATGACTAGGCCGAATGCGTCACCGGGAAATCTCCTTGTACACAACATTCCCAGTTAAACATAGCCTCGATTGCAAAATACTATGTCAGCTCATCTAGCCAAAGTTACAAGCCACAGCATGACAATATGAAACCAACAAATCTCACTTACTACAATACAGAATAATTACAAACATATTCACTTAACCTATGATTAAATACAATAATATACGCGATACCTAATTATTACAGTCTAATTGATGAGAAACAGAATATATAAAATCTAATGAATCGGGTTAATAATAATAATAATAATAATAATGATAATAATAATAATAATAATAATAATAATAATAATAATAATAATAAATACAGAATGGAGTCTGTAACCCTGTTGTACGGTTACAGAACGCCTCCCTCATGAAATAATCGATTAAATGAATCGATTGATTCATGAAATATCTACACAATCACCTGAAATCGAGTACACCATAGATACATGTATAAAATGCCCTTTACAAATTTGGTACATAGAATCATCCATCTGGATGTTCGTTGTTACACATATAAAACATTGATCAATTATCATTTTCACTTTAATTATACAGTCTTATTTACATACAGAGATTACATTTCTTTCTCACTTCTGTCGTTTCAAACGTTCATTGAGTGTTCAAAAGTAATTCTCGAAGACATTTCATTATATACACTGTCTCCAAGCACTGGAGTTTATTGCACTGCCGTGCTTCACTTATTATCACAACACACGCTAATTTCACTGAAGTCCTGTTCGCAATGCCAGCTTCATAAAATATGGTGAATTAACATAATAATGAAATTAATCAACAAACTCACATGATATATTTCTTAAGATTTCTTATATTATATGTGCCTACGATATTTCCTTCCTTGTCTTCTAATGAATAAGCACATTTCCCAATCCGTTTCACTACGGTGAAGTATCCCTGATATAACAAGAAAAACTTAGAAAATTGACCAGCTTCTGCTGATGACGGAAGTGGCACTCTGAGTAAAACCTTGTCACCAAGCTCAAATTCATCCAATTTAGTCTTACAAAAATTATCATGCACAATCTTACCGTGTTATCCTTCTTAGGTATAGTAACAAGTGGATTCAAATTAGGACTACATGATGGTTCAATTATATTATAATCTAGCATAATGTCAATCTGCTCTTCAACAGCGCTAGCGTATTTTAACGGAATGGGATATTTCGGTCCTACAAAAGTTGAGTTATCAATAACATTAAATTTGTGTTCGTAAAGATGTGTTCTACCAGGCCGATCGTTAAAAACATCACTATGTGATATCAATAATTCACACAATTCGTCCTTCTGACTTTCCGCTAAATTACATTTCTCCACTGTCTCATACAATTCATCTCTAGAATCTCTCTGTATGGACACATGGCAGACATCAATATTTTTCCTAATATTAGGAATTTCACAAGATCCTTCCGTACTAGAACACACTTTATTCGCACTAATTTCTGACAAAACATCATATGGTAAACTGACTTCCCTGCTACTCTTTCCCCAAATAAGATTGACATTACACAGATCAAAATTTAATTTAGCCTTGTGACAAGTTAACCAGTCGGTACCTAAAATAACGGCATAAACTAAATTAGGCACAACTAAGCATGGTTGGAAAATACATTCTCCACTTATGATAATGGGGACAGCTATTTGTTTATTCACTCTTTGAGACTTGTTCCCAACAGCTGTTACGATGAACGTATTCCTCACTGGAATTTCCGCTACCTCATACTTCTCTCTCAAAACTTCCTCATACAGCTTGGAATTTACACATGACTTCTCACTACCAGAGTCCAACAAAATCTTAACTTTTCTGCCCCATATCAGCAGTTCAATCGTCGGTGTAACAGTAACACTACTTAAATTATCCTCATTACATAATATAAGATCACTTAACAAATCTTGCCTTATATCTAAATTTAAATTACACTTATAAAATTTATTGTCTACGATTAAGTCGTCACTTAAAACATTTGAATTATTGCTACTTAGGTCACAATCATGTTCACTTACAACTATAGGCTGGTCGACATTGCCATACTTATCTACCTTATACGTGAACTCACCATTTACGGACTGTCTCAGTGACCTGTTTATACAGTCCGTTGCGCGTTTAAAGTACTTGGTTCGGTTACGACTTGTTGGTTACACACTTCAGTCGGCCTCCCCTGTTGCCTATTTCCTCTAGCGTCATTATTATTATTATTATGGCCTGTATTCTCCCGCCTCCCAGCTTCTGGTTGATTACCATAATCACGCCTCCCAGTCCTGAAATTTTCCGAACTATTTTGATAATTTCTCTCCCTGTGGAAATTATTATTCGGTCTCTCCTGATATTCTCTTCTGTAGTTACGATTATTCATAGGCCTGTCCTGATTATTAGATTGGTTACCCCTTCCTTCTACATTCCTATTTAGTGTCCTATTATTATTCAAGCTACTACCTAAAGCATCAAAACTTTCCAACAAAATCTCCATTTCCTTAATAGTCTCCACTCTTTGCATACAAACAGCTTCTCTTATTCTATCGGGATAGTGCTTAGCCATAAGTCTAACTATATCAGCCTCAGGTCCAATACATTCTAAATTTCTCCACACCAAAACATGAGCCAAAAAGTATTCAGTCATTCTAACACCCTCGTTAGAATTATACCTGCCAAACATTACTCTCTCTCTCTCTCTACTCTGAACACCTTCACTCCAAAATTTAGCCATGAATTTCTCCTTAAATTCAGTTAGACTAGACATCGAGCTTTTATATACTTGAAACCAAGACTTAGTCTCTCCTACGAAAGCATTAGATAAGATCTCCAATACAGTTTCCCAGCTAATACTATTGTCTCTTAATTGAACAGCAAATTTCTTCTCTACTACTCTCATAAATTCCATCGGGTTAAATTCTTTCCCAGAAAACTTAGGTAAATCATGATCTCTAGTGATTAAACCATTATTTACAATTATCTCACGTACATTCTTACTATCACGCACTTCTTTCTGGAGTACTCTCTGGAAACTCAGAAATTTTTCTTCCACTGTTTCCTCAGCCCTTTCTTGAATTTTTCTTAATTCCTCCTGCAACTTTTCTTCCGATTCTCTCACCTTCTGTGATAATGATTTTTGTTCACTCTCTAGATCACCTACTTCTCCAAGTTTTCTTTCCACCTGTTCTACCCTACTAATACATTTTCTAGTTTCTTGCCCCACTGTATTGGTTATCTTTTCAAACCTTTCTTCTACTAACTCATTGATTTCTGCTTTATTAGACTCAATCTTGGCGCCTAATTCATCAATCTGTTTGATGCATGTCTCACTAATTTGCTCTATTTCCGCATGGAGATTGCTCCGACCCAATTCCATCTCAGCTCTGATGTCACTACACTCCCTATTTACCTTACTTTCTAAATTATTAATTTGCTTACTTATTTCTAACACCTTATGATCTATCTTATTACTAACATCATCGATCTTCTTATTAATACTAATACCCTGAGCTTCAATTTTCTCACTAATGATATTATTCTGAGATTCAATTTTCTCACTCATAATATTATTCTGAGATTCAATTTTCTCACTCATAATATTATTCTGAGATTCAATTTTCTCACTAATGACCGCTTCAATTTTCTCACTCATAATATTATTCTGAGATTCAATTTTCTCACTAATGATATTATTCTGCTCAGTCATTTTGGACATCAGCAAATTAAATAAACCCAGGTCAATCACCCCTTTACTTTGATCTTGCGTGACAGCGTTTTCCTCAGTTTCTACTATTTTCTGACTTTCAGTAGGTCCCACCTTAGTCACCAACTTCCTATTTATGTTACCACCTTGGATTTCCTTGGACACAATAACCTCAGCCTCATCACCTGACTGCATATTGCTATCCTTGTCCATCTTCGGTGTCCTACTAATTTTTCGCGATCTCAAAGCTATTTCCCCTTGCAATTCCTCTGACATTACCCCTTAAATACAAACTTCAACAAAATGACCTTCCTAACATTACTCGGTGAATTTAACATGTGCGTACTCATTAAAAGAACTGATCCATGTATATTGCCATTCAGAAACACTTCTTCTGAACCTTTCGAGTCCCACGTTGCTGGCGACACTTTGTGGCTACTCCAACCACTACTCTTATACTTACATCTCCTTCACACAATATACATAACATTTGTTTGAGCGCCAGTTGCTTTTTTAAGAAAAACAACAAAATTCGGTAGAGCATACCTCTTATATCAATTATCTCAAGGCGTGAGGTGATAAACTCACATATTTGGCAATATACAGGGATATGGATCAGGACAATATTAAATTACTGTTGCATTTCCACAATTGAGGATTGTACATGGAACTGGAATCACTTATTATAATTAAAAATAAAACTGAGTTTATGACTAAATTTACGTCACAATGAACAATCATTTACGTCTTTTAATTTAACAAAAGAAATATATTGTGAGATTTGCGGTACAAAGAAAAGGAAAATTTAATCTAAACAAAAAAAGCTATTGGCATGAACTTGAAGTGAGATGTGATATCGCCGCTGATTACACTCTTCTTCATGTTATGAATGCATAACATGTCTGATGCTTTAATTACCTGTTGTCTGCATACACCGCTGTTGAACTTGAAATTCTTGGGAAAACCTGTGAGCTGAAGTCGGGAGCCGTCTGTTGTAATCTTCTTATATAACAAGGAGTTGGCCTACATACCATGTACGCGTGTAGGGAGCTCCAATGTAATTACGTCCACTCAATATATTTTAAATAATTGGAAAATATTATTGAAACATCTTGTGAAGTCCATCCTCACAAGAAGATGATGTTTCTTTATCAGCATAGTACCCGTCTCTGCTCGGATACAAGCACCACTTGTAGACTTCCTCGATGATTACCTCTTCAAACACAACTCTTAGCTCTTACCATCACACTAAGACCACTTCTTCCATTTTATACATCTGACTGTTACATATGATCTGCACGATATTAACTGCTTATGAACTGAGTACTATGAACTGAGTACTGTGAACTGAGTGATATCATCTGAATACCTCTCACTACCGTTGCCTCGACTTATATCACCTCGCGATGACGACTCATCTCCCCACTCACTGTTCATCCCTTCCACTTCAACATACAGTAGCTGGCGAATACTGACACTTGGTCGCAATCACGTGTCCACGCACTGATGTCATCAGTCAAGCGTCGTCTAAGCTTACCCAAGCGGATCGAGAATGACTAGGCCGAATGCGTCACCGGGAAATCTCCTTGCACACAACATTCCCAGTTAAACATAGCCTCGATTGCAAAATACTATGCCAGCTCATCTAGCCAAAGTTACAAGCCACAGCATAACAATATGAAACCAACAAATCTCACTTACTACAATACAGAATAATTACAAACATATTCACTTAACCTATGATTAAATACAATAATATACGCGATACCTAATTATTACAGTCTAATTGATGAGAAACAGAATATATAAAATCTAATGAATCGGGTTAATAATAATAATAATAATAATGATAATAATAATAATAATAATAATAATAATAAATACAGAATGGAGTCTGTAACCCTGTTGTACGGTTACAATGTGGACGGTTTTGCTCTGCACTATAGCTCGCGTAATATGGCGGTCGCAGAGCGACAATTACAGCAAGCTATCAGGAGAGTGGAACAGTGGGCCTTAGAAGGCTTTCGGTTTTCCACCGAGGAGTCCTCTGTTGTCCACTTTTGTCGGCTCCGTACTCTTCATCCACAACCTGAGCTTTATTTAGGAAATGTCGCTCTTCCAGTTGTTGACACTTCCCGATTTCTTGGGCTCCTTTTCGATAGCAAATTATCGTGGGAGCCACATGTGCGGCAGTTAAAAGTGCAATGCACTAAGAAGCTGAATATCATGAAGTTTCTTAGCAGCACTAATTGGGGTGCTGACCGCACAGTGATTCTACGATTCTATAGGGCACATATTTTATCACGGCTAGACTACGGCAGTGCAGCATATGGCTCAGCAAGGCCAAGCGTGCTTGCGAAGCTGAACAGCAACCACCACAGCTGGGTTAGGTTGGCGACGGGATCTTTTCGTACAAGCCCCATTGCCAGCCTGCTCGCTGAGTCTGGTGTGCCGCATTTACACCTGAGGTGCATGCAGCTCCTACTTACGTATGCTGCAAATTTGCGACAGATGCCACTTCATCCAAGCTATCCCTGGGAGTTCAACAATGGCAACCGTTTACTGTACGCTGCTTGTCCTCGAGCAACGCGGCCGGTTGGAATACGCTTGGATAGCAATTACATATTGTTTCACGAACCTTTGGTTCCTTGCCTTGTCAGACAACCAAGTGGGGTACCTCCGTGGGTAGTACGACGACCTGAAATAATCCTGGATCTGCACACTGGCCCGAAAGAAGACACGGACCTTTCAATTTTTCGGAGGCTCTTCCTGTCCGTTGTTGGCCGCTATCCAGGTTCAGTCGTCGTCTACACGGATGCTTCAAGGACAGACACGAAGGTGGGCTGTGCGTTCGTTGTCGACAATGATAGGTTTCTTTTTGCTCTCCCGGAAACCTGTAGTGTGTACACAGCAGAGCTCTATGCTATCTGTGAAGTTCTGCGGTACACACTGTCCAATGGACGCCGACACTTTCTTCTGTGTACTGACTCCTTGAGCTCGCTACAGTCTATTGATACTTGTTTCCCTCGACACCCTCAGGTGCAGCGGGTCCATGACCTGCTGGCCGGGTGTTCGGATACCGGCACCAGAATCACTTTTATGTGGCTTCCAAGCCACATGGGTGTAGAGGGAAATGAATTAGCAGATCAGGCTGCCAAGGAGGCAGTTACACTGCCCCCGTTGTCTTTCAATGTTCCAGCAAGTGATATTCGCACTCAGCTGAGACATCTGGTTATGTCCCATTGGGAGATGGAGTGGCAGGCCATTCCACTTCCCAACAAGCTGAGAGCGATAAAAGGAACAGCGAAGGTATGGAGGACTTCCTTTCTGGCTTCGCGGAGGGAAGCCGTGGTATTATGTCGTCTTCGGATCGGCCACGGTATCCTGATTCACTCGCATCTTTTGAAAGCAGAACCTCCTGCGGTGTGTACCTGCGACGATCATCTTACCGGGGTACACATCCTTACGGAGTGTATGGATCTGGTCGATCTTCGCCGTAATCTTAACCTATCGAGTACAATCTCCTTTATCTTGCGAGATGACGAGCAGTCCGCAGACCTCGTCATCCGCTTTATGAGGGATAGTGGTCTGTTTTATCGTGTATAATGATGTCCTTTGCCCTAGTGTATTTGTGTCAATTGCGATTTTATCCCATTGACTTCTTTTTAGTTTGTGGTGCGTATTTTAATGTGTTATTTTAACGTCTAACGTAAATTTAACAGATACTGACTATTTAACAGATACTGAGAAAGCAAACCTCTTTAGTAGGGAATTTAGAGATTCAGTAGATGATTGTCAGGAGTTGGACACCGAAACAGAAATTACAGAGGGACAGACACAGAGGGAAACAAGAAGCTTCTCGTTCACAAATGAAGATATTTTCAGAGAAATCCAACTGCTTCAGCAAGGAAAAGCAGCAGGAAGTGATCAAATTACTGGGGAGGTGATAAAGACAATGGGGTGGTACATAGTGCCTTATTTAAAATTTCTCTTTGACTATGTCATAAATAATAGTGTAATACCAAAGGAATGGAAGGAATCTGTAATAATACCAATTTATAAAGGAAAGGGTGATAAAAGGAAACCAGAGAACTACAGACCAATCAGCCTGACCAATATAGTTTGTAAAATACTGGAGAGTTTAATATCAAAGTACATCAGAGGGATATGTGATGATAAAAATTGGTTCATGAGGAGCCAGTATGGATTTAGAAAGAAATATTCTTGTGAGGCACAACTGGTGGGATTTCAGCAGGACATATCAGATCAATTGGATTCAGGAGGTCAGTTAGATTGCATAGCCATAGATCTTTCCAAAGCCTTTGATAGAGTGGAACATGGAATATTATTAAAGAAATTGGAGGGAATAGGATTGGACGTAAGGGTTACACGTTGGGTAAAAACATTTCTAAATTCAAGGGTTCAGAAAGTCAAAGTAGGAATTAACGTATCGCAGGAAGAGAAAGTTTGGAAGGGAATTGCACAGGGTAGTATAATCGGTCCGTTACTTTTCTTAATATACGTAAATGATTTAGGGAACAATATAACATCAAAAATAAGATTGTATGCAGATGACATAATTGTTTACAGGGAAATAAATACCATTGAGGATTGTTCAGAATTACAAAGGGACCTTGAGAGTATCCAACAATGGGTTAAAGAGAATAACATGAAAGTTAATGGAGGCAAATCAACTGTTACAACATTTACAAACAGGAGTTTTAAAACTGAATTTGAATATACTTTGGATGGGGTAGTTATCCTAAAAGATGGCAAGTGCAAATACTTAGGTGTAAGATTTGAAAGTAATTTGCATTGGAAGGGTCATGTGGATGACATTGTTGGGAAAGCATACAGATCGTTACATGTCATAATGAGGCTACTTAAAGGATGCAACAAAGAATTAAAAGAGAAAAGTTACTTAAGTATGGTTCGTCCATTATTGGAATATGCAAACAGTGCTTGGGATCCTCACCAAGAATACCTAATAAAAGAAATAGATAGTGTGCAGAGGAAAGCAGCACGATTTGTAACAGGGGATTTCAGGAGAAAGGGTAGTGTATCAGAAATGTTAAAGAAACTAGGGTGGGAAACTTTAAGTAAGAGAAGGGAGAAAACTAGACTTATAGGTTTATATAGAGCCTATACAGGAGAAGCAGCATGGGGAGATATCCGTGAGAGGCTTCAGTTGGAAAATAATTATATCGACAGGACTGACCACAAATATAAAATTAGAAGGAATTTTAGCAGAAGCGATTGGGGTAAATTTTCATTCATTGGGAAGGGTGTGAAGGAGTGGAACAGTTTACCAGGGGTAGTGTTTGATCCTTTTCCAAAATCTGTACAGATATTCAAAAAGAGAATAAACAGCAACAGAGAAAATAAATGAAGTGTTAGAGGGCATTCGACCAGTGCAGGTTATTGTAAATTAAAAATGTGTGTAAATAAATTAATTCCATCCCCTGGTCTAAGGAGTTTGGACAGCCAAAGTAGGGGACTGCCTGTAGGGGTGAAGTACAGTGAGGACTTCGAGGGCCCTGGGACCGCTACGGTAGCTGTGAAGGCCCTTCAGGAACTCTGAAAAGTGGTGGTAAAAGGGGCTCTGGTTAAGACGCAGCAGGTCGTTATGCTACTTAGGTTCCAGAATGGGTAAAGAAAAGAAAACGTAAATAAATGCAATGTAAATTTTAATCTTATACCAGTTGTACAGTATCATTTGAAGTAATTCCACATACTGTATATCAGATGACTATATTTGTATGTAGTACAGGAGATATAATAAGTAGAATTTTGTAAACAATGTAAATTTATTAAGGATGAGCTGTGTGTTTAATAGAAAAAATCGTTAGCGTAAATTATATAATATTGTATTATAGGAAAATTTTATTCTCTTGTTAATTTAATATTTAGTGCTTGACAATAATGTATTTTAGTGTACCATTTGTCACCGAGGTAAACACCTCATTTGCAAATAAAGAGATTTTGATTTGATTTGATTTGAAATTATGTATATATATCTGTACTCGCAGGCAATGCCTTATTCCTTTGTCTCCTATATATTCTTTCATTTTATTAGAACATAAGGCATTACGAATTAGATCCACTGACTGTTTTAATCTCATACTCATTTTTAACTCTACTCAGTGGATACATTTTAAACTTTTAACTATCGTATATCATGTCGTCCATCTCTTCTCATTAGGGGCCGATGACCTGCGATGTTAGGCCCCTTAAAACAACAAGCATCATCATCATCATCATCATCATCATCACCTTCCCTCTTACTTGTCTATCCCTTCCAATCATCCCATACCCTCGCAAGGCCTCTGTTCAGCATAGCAGGTGATGCCACATGGGCGAGATACTGGTCATCCTCCCCAGTTGTGTCCCAGACCAAGCGTCTGAAGTTCCAGTACACTGCTCTTGAGGCGGTAGAGGTGGGATCCCTCGCTGAGTCCGAGGGAAAAATCGACCCTGGAGGGTAAACAGATGAAGAAGGAGAAGCAGAAGAGTACAGGGCTTTTTAAGTTTTAGCCTATCAAGTTCTTCGTAGACCGGTGATAGGTCACTGTGTAACGTTGTAGAACACGGTGCCGCACGGGTCGAAAGGAGGTGATTCTGAAGTATAAACGAAACTTTTATTTGATACTCGAGAAAGCATACGGTGTTTCAAAACATTCTAGAAGATGATGGGCCGATTCCAGGAACGATGACTAGTTTTAAGCCTTAGGCAACTTGTACCTACACAATGTCTAAATTGCGCACGGTCGTTCATTGCATAAACAATGTTCAGCCGGTGTTTAAAGTTTCAACATTGGTTCGAAAATGGAGATAGATGTATCTTTCATGCAACTCGTTGCTGGTCGCAACCAACGAAATTCGTCGGTGCGTGCACCGAACGTTAGTCAGCTGTTGTCTTCCTACACATTCCTCAAATATGGCTTAGCATGAGTATGACTTGCCCACAGATAAGAATATCACTATCGGTGAAAATTAAATTTCAAAATATTATTGAGAGTAAAGCGACACGCCACCCGAGGATAGGATAGATGAAAGAGAGGAGCCTGGCAGCAGTAAGTGGAAGAAATGCCACGACGCAGCTAAGGGCCCCATGGTCGCCAGCCCACGCTCCCAAGTTAAGAGCCCCTGGGGCCTCTTTTAGTCACACTTTAAGGCAGGGAAGGGATACCGTGGGTGTTATTCTACCACCCGCACCCACAGGGGGTCCATTACTTTGGTTTTTAATGGATAAAAGATGCGGAAGTTCAGTAAATACCTGCATAGTTGAAATTAATTATTGAAAAAATGAAAGAAGACTCGTATTTCAAGCGAATACCTCACGTATATCCATACTATTTAACTCAAGACGTGATGAAATGAACAGGCACTGCCGTACCCCGTATTATGCGGTGTCTACAAATAATTTCATAAATATATCTTGAAGCAAAACACAGCACGTCTCATATTCTATATATTAAATTTTTTTTTATGAAAACTAAAGTTAGTCGGTCCCGCCATTCTATCCGGTCGATTTTCTTCATTTTTTAACTGAAAGGTATTCATGCACAGGTTTATCATCAGGTACTATAAATCATTTTTACTTCCACCTTCCTCAAATATTTGATTTTTTCATTTTTTTTGTATCTTTGAAGCAATCATATCTTTCCTTCTAATTGCGGTACGCAGTTCATTTTGGTCTAGCAACACTCAGTCGATCAAGCGCCTTCTTTTGAAGTAATAACTACTTAAATTGGTAAATTCTGAGAAAAGTTATGATTACATTTGTCTTCATGGCGAAGATCTTTGAAGGACTTTTTAACAGGTCGGCGAGTAGTGTTGTTCCAAGGAACGTTTAATTCAATTTCTTTGTGTGATGTGTTTTCAAGCGTTTTGCTGACATAATATTACATTCTATTACCACAGCAGATCATGTGCTTTACTGTATTTCAATAACTCGAAACTGTGCAAATACATCCGTGAGGATAGTAACGAACAACACCATACTTTGTACATTGCGGGCGGAGCCAGCGGGAAACTGCTAGTTAAATCATTAAAAACTTAGTTTAACCGTCATCACCTCAGTTTCGCACTACATCTCTTGTCCTCTAAAATCCAGTCCATTATTCTCCTAAGCAACCCATTCACCTCACATGCCCCTACGCCGAAGCCATCTGATAAGTACAGATTCAACCATCACGTTTATTCCTAAATTAGCCTTTATCTCTTCACATCGAGTATCCTTATGCCGTTCTTCCGACCTGTTTGTACAAGCAATAATTATCGCTACTTTCATGTCTGTTACTGCTAACTTATGAATAAGATAACCTGAGTCCACTCAGCTTTCAATCCCGTACAACAAATTCGGTTTGAAAACAAATCAATATGTGAAGATATTTTCGTCCGGGAGCGGATTTCTTTCTCACAGAATACTGTTGATTGCTCAGTGCGTTAGCTTTGCTGCACCTTGTACTATACTACCATCCCGGGAGAGCCGGGATGAGTGGCTCAGACGGCTGAGGCGCTGGCTTTCTGACCCCAACCTGGCAGGTTCGATCCTGGCTCAGTCCGGTGGTATTTGAAGATGCTCAAATACGTCAGCCTCGTGTCGGTAGATTTACTGGCACGTAAAAGAACTCCCGCGGGACTAAATTCCGGCACCTCGGCGTTTCCGAAGACCGTAAAAGTAGTTAGTGGGACGTAAAGCAGATAACATTATTATTATTACACCTTGGGAGAAAAAACATCCTCGATTCTTGAAATGATCTGTCTCTTCCCTTTTTGTATTCCCAACCTGACGTTCAATCCTCTTACCTACCGACCACTTTGGTCTTGGAAACGCTAATCCGCTTTCATATCAACGAAACTGCTGTTCAACACGGCTTAACTGCGCTCACACCAAATTGACAGACAGCCGACTGAAGCAGGCAATACCGGGCGAGTTGGTCGTGCGCGTAGAGGCGCGCGGCTGTGAGCTTGCATCCGGGAGATAGTAGGTTCGAATCCCACTATCGGCAGCCCTGAAGATGGTTTTCCGTGGTTTCCCATTTTCACACCAGGCAAATGCTGGGGCTGTACCTTAATTAAGGCCACGGCCGCTTCCTTCCAACTCCTAGGCCTTTCCCATCCCATCGTCGCCATAAGACCTATCTGTGTCGGTGCGACGTAAAGCCAATAGCAAAAAAAAAAAAAAAAAAAAAAAAAAAAAAAAAAAAAAAAAAAAAAAAAAAAGAAGCAGGCAATGCGCACCATAACAGGATGAATTCGCCCTACGAACATCCATTGGCTGGTAACATACCTCCACCATCGTTAAGGAGACTCCAATCGGTGTTGAACCTCTGGAAAAAAATAGAAAACAACTCTCACCTTCCTGTTCATACAGACACATTATTGGCCTCCGTCAAACAACTGAGATATTATTATTATTATTATTATTATTATTATTATTATTATTATTATTAAACATCCTGACAGTTTGAATCCTATTGATCATCAGTTTATTAGGATTATAATTTTGATCAGTTTTTTAAATTATTGGTCCTTTGACACAAAATTAGGGAACTAAATTCTTGAAGACGTGGTGAATGAACTTTAGGAACTGTTTGTAGCAGCAAGATTTCCTAAACAGACGGTATAATGGCTTTGAAAGTTCCACATTACAACTGTTTAGGTGACATTCAGTACGAATCTTGTCCTTCCAAACATGACGCAGTCGAACAGTAAATGGCCCACCATTTGTGAAGATCCACAAAAGCACAGGTAATCGGATGCAATGTTAATTTTGAAGCGTTCAAAGTAGCACTTGTACTTTATATGGTCGGAGAGAAACTGAGTGAGAATGAATTCGGTCACTAATGCTTTACACTGAACTCGGCTATATATGTCGGGAGAAGATAACTCTCTTATGACACACCCTTTTCTACTTGATGTCCAGAGGTTGTTCCACTGTCTCATTAGATGTGTTTTGATTTGGGCTTTTGCATAGCTTGGGGGGCGATTTGTTGTAGGTGGCTTCTGTATTGGATGAGGAGGCTGCTTTTGCGAGGATGTCTGCCTTTTCATTTCCAGGAGAACCGGTGTGTTCTCGGATCCAGAAGAGACAGACGTGGGGACACTGGTGTGCTCTAGATCTTATAGTGGCAGCTATTGGATTGACATTGTGCTTGTCGTTGATTGTGTTCAACACAGCCTGCGAGTCACTTAGTATCCGAGCGCTACCACTGTTGTGTTCATACCACTCCATAGCCCATAGCTCGGCTTGAAATACTGAGCAGCTAGATGGCAATTTGTCTTGGGCTGAAAACACTTTGCTGTTGTTCTTGTAGACAATGAATGCGCATCTCACTTTATCAGATTCAGTGTTATTAGGTGTGCAAGAGCCGTCTGTCTAGGTATAGTAGTCATGGTTGAGCGAGCAGCTTTTGCAACTGAGATAAAGACAAACTTCTTGGCAAACTGCTCTTAACCTAAATGACGGCTCTTTCAACATATCAATTACCTGGCAACAACAGTGGCAACATCAACTCCTGCTACCCCACAATCACCCCCCGAGAATGGTTGGCCGGATTCCATCCATCCAGACGGCACATTAGGACAGATGTGGTATGTGGGGGTGACCTCACTGTGACCGGTTCAGATGAAACTTATACCCTTGTTATCCAATGTCTCCCAGCGGTTTATATATCTCGTCGTTTCAGTAGACAGACGGACATTATTTCATTCTTACATATAGAGATTAATGCGACGTTCACCCGGAAGGACGTGAGTTTGATTCCCCGTCAGGAAGTCGACAGATGTTAGAAACGAGATTTCCACTTCCAGAGGTGCACATGGCCTTGAGGTTCACTCAGCCTACACCAAAAACGAGCACCAGGTTAATTCCTGGGGGCAAAAGCGGCCTGGTGTAGAGCTAACCACTCTACCCCATCAAGTGCCGAGATTACGGATAGTGGAAGCCTTCACCTTCCACCCCTCCAAGGGCCTTCGTCACCTATACGGAGCTGAGTTTGCCTTTTTTTAAAATACAGATTTCTTACGAGACGTTAGTTCGCCTCAATAGCGCAACGGTTAGTGCTATTAGCTGCCGTCCTCGGAGGCCTGGTTTCGATTTCCGGTATTGCCAGAGACAGGAGAGCTGGTATGTACAGTATGTACAGCTCGGGGATGTACATGATAAGAGCTGCGACACCTCGGGATGAGTCCGGCTCCACGGTTAACATCCTGACCTTCGGTTCAAGGGGTTCCACGTTCGATTCCCGAACGGATCGGGGAATTTAAACTTCAGTGATTCATTCCGATGGCTCGAGAGCTGGGTCTTTGTGCCATCTTCAGCATTAGAATTGATCACAGGTAGGGACTCGCTGTCACTTGAAAGACACACGCCATTATTATTACTAGACGTTTAAGGTTGCACTAACGTATCTTCTTCTTCTTTTCCAACCGCTTTTCCCACACCTGTTGGCCCTGTGCTCTTGTGTCTGAGGGTACCTTGGGGGCCCGGGTGGTCCCACGCGGGTACTTCTGGAAGACTTCAAGTCTGGTTTTCAAAATCATTTCTCTAAAATGAACTTTCAGCAAGAAATTTTCCATCTGTGAAATTCCAACGTACAATTTGTTTAAGCAAATTTCTACAATGTCACCCCATGAAGGACTTTGGAGGGGGGGGGGGGGTTACCGGGAGGTACACCCCAATCCCGTGCATTTAACTGAAGCGACTTGAAGAACGCTATCTAACACACAAAGTTTGCAACAATTATTTCAAGAAGTTGGGACCTTTCTCCGCAGATGTCTCTGTTAAAAAACTGATGTTATGCACTCTGGTGTAAAGTGGAACGACTAAAAATTTAAAGAAATTTTGTATTTATAGGTTTTATAAACTGAATTGATTTTTCTTTGTTTTGATACTTCGAAGTTTGCAACACTTCTAACTTATTCCGCCAGCTTTGGATTCTGGCCAATCAGAAATTTTGTGTATTTGTTGTTCAGCCAATTATATTTATCTTGTACCTATTTCATCTACCAACAAAGTGAGAGAGCCTTCTCGAACCTTCATCTCGGGTATAAAAGCTGACGCCTTTTCGAGTTAAGTTGTCTTATTGATCGTCTTGTTACTGAGTGTTTGTGTTAAGAGAGGAGGCGAGGGCCTCATCCATTGGCAAGCAGAACAACAGCTAAGGTAATGGCTTCCATTTTCCTAACCCCATATTTATCTCTGCAAGCTGACCCGAGGGGAAGGTTTCCTATCTTTAATAATGTAACCGCAAATTTCCTAAAATGTAAACTTTTCTTTCTTCTCATGTAAAAGTTCAAGTAAGTCAAGGGTACTTAACTGAAGTCCGGGGACAGAGAGTGCGTTACCCTCTCGAATTCCCCTTCAATTTAATCTGGAGGTGACTACGATTTTGTAACTGTTTTCACTATTGTAAATTGTCACTCATCTTGTCCATCTAGTCACCTCAGTAGTTTGGGATTAGCCTCTGTATCGTCGGGCCACAAGCCCAAGTAGGGTTTTAATCTGTAATTTCAAATCTTAAGGAGTGCAAGTATACGCCTCCATAGCATTTTTGTGTTTTGGGCCAGTAACTTTAACCTGTACATTTTCACGAAGGCCCGGTAGAATGGGTACTCAATACCCCTGTTTTGTTTCTTCTATGTGCACTTAAAAGACAACTGATACGGTCTTGTTAAATGTAGGTTGTGCCTAGAGAGGCCAGAAAGTGTAAAGTTTATTGAGCAAAGAAGCTCTAATCACAAATGTAAAAATTAAAGGCTGTTAGGATTTGGGAGCGCAGTTATAGAACTTAGAGGCTCTTTCTTGTAATGTAAAATATATTTGTGTGAATATTGAATGGTGCCTTTGAAAGGCCGTAACTTGTAACCTTTGGAGCAAAAGGTGCTCTTGAAAACTGTGCGATTTATATTGGGATATTCGTCTCCTTGAGTATCAAACTAAGCGCAAATGTGATTTAGGGACTTTGTAAATCGGGAGCTTGAAGCTCAAATTGTGGTTGATCATTATTTGTTATTCTTTTTTTACATTGTACCAAACTACATGTACTACTTGTTCTGACGCCAAGCGAATTGTTGTGTTAAAATTTAATACCTGAAAAGAAATCAAAAGAAATATAACCTTTATTTTTAAAGTTTTAAATTAATATTTGACTGTCGTAGATAGAAGTAGTATAATAGGACAGTTCGGCCGCCGCCTCCTCCTCCGGGCTCCCAGGGGCCCCTCCGCCTCCGCCTCACGGGAGGCCCTCCCAGAGGCCCCCTCCGCCTCCGCCTCACGGGGGGCCCTCCCAGAGGCCTCCTCCGCCTCCGCCTCCCGAGGGGCCTTCCCAGAGGCCTCCTCCGCCTCCCGCGGAAAATTTGAATTGGTAAACAAAGCCACGTGCTTTTTGAAAGCTGTCATCGACAACAACGCATCGCTAACCTCACTGCTGCCATCTTGACGGGCCTAAACCTCAGTGGTACCAACTTAACCTAACTAGCGCGAGATTTGAATCGGTAAACAAAGCCACGTGTTTTTTGACAGCCACGTGCTTTTTGACAGACAACAACACATCGCTAACCTCAGTACTGCCATCTTGACGGGCCTAAACCTCAGTGCTACCAAATTAACCTCACTAGCGCGAGATAAACAAAGCCACATGCTTTTTGACAGACAACAACGTATCGCAAAACTCAGTGCAGCCATCTTGACGGGCCTAAACCTTAGTGGTACCAACTTAACCTCACTAGCGAGAGATTTGAATCGGTAAAAAAATCCACGTGCTTATTGACAGCTGTCATCCGCCATCTTTAAACCACAGAGCACCGTGCTGCCCTCTTTATCGCAGTAGCTGCAAATTCGTCACCTGTCATCCGCAGTGCTGCCATCTTGGCGGACCTAAACCTTAGTGCTACCAACTTAACCTCACTAACGCGAGATGTGAATCGGTAAACAAATCCACGTGCTTTTTTGACAGCTGTCATCCACCATCTTTAATCCATAGAGCACAGTGGTGCCCTCTTTAGCTACTTACCTTTGAAATGTGGTGGCGGATAATTTGAAAAATGCTTTTTGACAGCACCCATCCTTAATCTAGAGAGCACCGTGCTGCCCTCTTTAGCTAGTACCTTTGAAATGTGGTGGTAGGCAATTCCACGTGAGAGCAGCCATCTTTAATCAAGAGAGCACCGTGCTGCCCTCTTTGTGGCGGTGGCAAATTCCACGTACTCTTGTTTGGAAACAAACTCACGTGCTTTTTTCTGACAGTTGTCATCCGCCATCTTGCATCACAAACGTCAGTGCTGCACTCTCTAGCTAGATACCTTTGAAATGTGGTGGCGGCAAGTTGAAAAATTCTATGTGCTATTGTTTGGAAACAAAGCCACGTGCTTTTTTGACAGCTGTCATCCGCCATCTTTAATCAAGAGAGCACTGTGCTGCTATCATGCGGGCAATTTCGTCAGCTGTCATCCGCCATCTTTAATCCACAGAGCACCGTGCTGCTCTCTGTAGTAGCGGGCAATTTGAAAAGTTCTGTTAGCTGTCATCCGCCATCTTTAATCAATAGAGCACCGTGCTGCCATCTTTAGCTAGATACCTTTGAAATGTGGTGGCGGCAAATTGAAAAATTCCACGTGCTCTTGTTTAGTAAACAAACTCACGCGCTTTTTGTCAGCTGTCATCCGCCATCCTACATCGCAAACCTCAGTGCTACACTCTTTAGGTACATACCTTTGAAATATGGTGGCGGATAATTTAAAAAGAAAAATTCTACAGCAGCCATCTCTCGACGCTAATTGCACAAGGTGGTGGATATACATGACTCCTTAAAGGTGCTTATGCAAGATGGCCGCTATATATAGGTTCTTATGAGACGCCCTTGGGATGCTTGCGCAAGATGGCGGTTATACAAGGCTCCTTATGAGACGCCCTAGGTATGCTTGCGCAAGATGGAGGTTGCTCTTATGAGGTGGCTTAAGGGTCCTTGCACAAGATGACTAGATACGCCCTAAGGATGCTTGCGCAAGATGGCGGACGCAAGATGGCGGCTATACACGACTCCTTACGAGACGCCTTAAGGGTGCTTGCGCAAGATGGCTGCTGCTCTTATGAAGAAAGCTAGCTTAGAGGCTAACGTGTCATGCTAGTTCGATTCATTAAATTTGGGGCTTAAATGCAAAATGTTAAATATCTCGAAAACGGTGCATCGTAGAGCAAAACGGACAAAACTTTTTCTGCCCAATACCTCGGTTCGCAGTACGAGGAACATGATAGCATAAGAAAAACATAGTCTAATGATGAGATCAACGGTTCGGTTCCTACTTAGGCCCTTTGGCATTCGCTCTGTTTTAGTTTGTATTGAAGCAAGTCCTCGTAACATGATCAGGTCTAGCTATGGTAGAGAGTATAACGTGCCGTGCAGGTTCGATTCATTAAATTTGGGGCTTAAATGCAAAATATTAAATATCTCGAAAACGGTGCACCGTAGAGCAAAACGGATAAAATTTTTCCACCTGATACCTAGGTTTGCAGTATCAGGAACAAGATAAACATAGTCTAATGATGAGATCGACGGTTCGATCCCTACTTAGGCCCTTTGGCATTGGCAGCTATCTAATTCTACAAGATGGCGGCTATACATAGCTTCTTATGAGGCAGCTTAAGAGCGTTTGCACAAGATGGCTGCTGCTCTTATGAGACGCGCTAGGGGTGCTTGCGCAAGGTAGCAGCGACAAGACGGCGACTATACACAGCTCCTTATGATACGGCCTAGAGGTGCTCACACAAGATGGTGGCTGCTCTGATGAAGAATGCTAGCTTTGCGTCGTGCAGGTATCTTTACAGCACTAAACCTCATACCTTTAAAATGTGATGGTGGGTAATTTGAAAAATTCGACGTGATTTTTCTTAACAGCAGCTATCTTTAAACAATAGCGGCTATATATAAGCTGTTAAGGCCTCCTCTTATGTCAAGGCATAGCTCTATTGAACAAGTTTAAACCTGCATATGGATAGCTAGAGTAAGCACGTGCTGCAGTGATGACGTCATTATGCATGTTTAGACTTGCAAATCACTAAAGAAACATAACAAGACTAGAATCGAACACTGCACTCTATGCCGTTAACTTTATCATGTGATCGGAACATTGATTCAAGTGTTTAGAACATTAAATAAGTGATCAAGACTAGAATCGAACACTGTACTCGATACAACATGTGTTTAGAACATGTCAGGGGATACATTTGTTCTAAGAAGATTAGATTACCGCACATTCCTTGTAGGGCTAATAGGCTAAAGGGCTAATGGGCAAAAGGGCTAAGGGGCTAATGGGGTAAAGGGCTAGGGTGCCTCTTCTCTCTTTATCCGGGCTTGAGACCGGCTCTTCAACTAGAGGCGGAGTTAACACCCTAAGGAAGGGAGAATGTTGGGAAATAATATATACGAATATAGCTACTCGATCGACTATATACTACAGATGGAGACTTAGGTGAGCCGCCTCATAAGAGCAACCGCCATCTTGCGCAAGCATCCCTAGGGCGTCTCATAAGGAGCCTTGTATAACCGCCATCATGCGCAAGCATCCCAAGGGCGTCTCATAAGAACCTATGTATAGCGGCCATCTTGCATAAGCAACTTTAAGGAGTCATGTATAGCCACCATCTTGTGCAATTAGCGTCGAGAGATGACTGATGTAGAATTTTTGTTTTAAATTATCCGCCACCATATTTCAAAGGTATGTACCTAAAGAGCGCAGCACTGAGGTTTGCGATGTAAGATGGCGAATGACAGCTGACAAAAAGCGCGTGAGTTTGTTTACTAAACAAGAGCACGTGGAATTTTTCAATGTGCTGCCACCACATTTTAAAGGTATCTAGCTAAAGATGGCAGCACGGTGCTCTCTTGATTAAAGATGGCAGATGACAGCTAACAGAACTTTTCCAATTGCCCGCTACTACAGAGGGCAGCTCGGTGCTCTGTGGATTAAAGATGGCGGATGACAGCTGACGAAATTGCCCGCATGATAGCAGCACAGTGCTCTATTGATTAAAGATGGCGGATGACAGCTGTCAAAACAGCACGTAGCTTTGTTTCCAAACAAGAGACATAGAATTTTTCAAATTGCCGCCACCACATTTCAAAGGTATCTAGCTAAAGATGGCAGCACGGTGCTCTCTTGATTAAAGATGGCGGATGACAGCTAACAGAACTTTTCAAATTGCCCGTTACTACATGTCATAAAGAGGGCAGCACCGTGCTCTGTGGATTAAAGATGGCGGATGACAGCTGACGAAATTGCCCGCATGATAGCAGCACAGTGCTCTATTGATTAAATATGGCGGATGACAGCTGTCAAAACAGCACGTGGCTTTGTTTCCAAACAAGAGTACATAGAATTTTTCAAATTGCCACCACCACATTTCAAAGGTATCTAGCTAAAGAGTGCAGCACTGAGGTTTGTGATGCAAGATGGCGGATGACAGCTGCAGAAAAAAGCACGTGAGTTTGTTTCCAAACAAGAGTACGTGGAATTTGCCACCGCCGCAAGGAGGGCAGCACGGTGCTCTCTTGATTAAAGATGGCTGCTGTCACGTGGAATTGCCTGCCACCACTGGTATCTAGCTGAAGTGGGCAGCACGCTGCTCTCTGGATTAAAGATGGCTGCTGTCAAAAAGAATTTTTCAAATTATCCGCCACCACATTTCAAAGGTAAGTAGCTAAAAGGGCAGCACTGTGCTCTATGGATTAAAGATGGCGGATGGCAGCTGTCAGAAAAGCACGTGGATTTGTTTACCGATTCAAACCTCGCGCTAGTGAGGTTAAGTTGGTAGCACTAAGGTTTAGGCCCGTTAAGATGACAGCATTGCGGATGACAGGTGACGAATTTACATCTACTACGATAAAGAGGGCAGCACGGTGCTCTCTGGATTAAAGATGGCGGATGACAGCTGTCAAAAAAAGCACGTGGCTGTCAAAAACACGTGGGTTTGTTTACAAATTCAAATCTCGCGCTAGTGAGGTTAAGTTGGTAGCACTGAGGTTTAGGCCTGTCAAGATGGCAGTACTGAGGTTAGCGATGTGTTGTTGTCTGTCAAAAAGCACGTGGCTTTGTTTACCTCGCGCTAGTTAAGTTAAGTTGGTACCACTGAGGTTTAGGCCCGTCAAGATGGCAGCAGTGAGGTTAGCGATGCGTTGTTGTCGATGACAGCTGTCAAAAAGCACGTGGCTTTGTTTACCAATTCAAATATCCCGCTGGAGGCGGAGGAGGCCTCTGGGAAGGCCCCTCGGGTGACGGAGGCGGAGGAGGCCTCTGGGAGGGCCCCCCGTGAGGCGGAGGCGGAGGGGGCCTCTGGGAGGGCCTCCCGTGAGGCGGAGGCGGAGGGGACCCTGGGAGCCCGGAGGAGGAGGCGGCGGCAGAACTGTCCTATTATACTACTGATAGACTTTGTTTCATCTCTCTGTTCGACGCAAACACGGTAACATATCTTATTTTAATTATATTGCAATGGTTTTTAATTATGACTTATTGTATTTATTAATTATTTACATAATATTACACAGTTTTATTGCTGGGCAGCGCAGCCACATTCAGATGAACAGGAACTAGTATGTGATGGGATTCGAGCTTTATGTTTTTTCCCCTAACGTAACAAGTGTGATACAGCCGTTGGATCAGGACGTTTTTTAATATCTCAAAAAAACTTTTGTCGGCACCGCCTGTTACATTCACTCCTGGAAGCAACAGAACGAACCACCTCGAACAGACAGCCATGAAGGACGTAGTGTATTGGTTACCAGAAATATGTGTCTGCTGGCAGTAACTCCGTTGACAGCATTGATAATGCCATACCAACTTGTCACATCTAATCTCACAGATACCTGGATGTAAAGATGCTTTAGAAATCGAAGTTATGGAATGGATGAAGAATGATGATCAGTATGAACTTACAGACGCATCAAACATTGAAATGTTGAATGATCCAACAGGTTTCATCTCATATTACGTACGTAAGTGTCCCACTTTTTGCTATAAGTGGACCTCCCACACACAGCTGTATGTTGCAGCAAGAGGGGGGATAATGATTTTGCTGAATATGTTGCATTTCATTCACAGAATACTTTCCGTGCACACAGCAGAGATGGAAAATCCTATCGAAATGTAATGTGACCAACAATTTAAAGAATGTTTCGTTTTAGTAAAGTGACCTCTAGAGGATTCACTATCTCACCATTAATAAGATATTGTTTTGAGATTTTATGAGACCTCTTAATTTCAGGTTTTTTAAAATTATTTTTACCACCACCACCATCATTATTTCGCTTAATTAATTGGAAACGTGTTAAAGTTGATAAGCTATCAAGACTGTAGGCTTATAGAATAGTAAAGAACAATATAGAGGTATAAGGAAAACGAACGCGTTGCACTACCACCATCTATTGTAAGGTTGATTTGTGCTAATTATATCAGGTAAGTCAACCAAATGTTTGCCGGATTATATCACAAGTTTCTGAAATTATGGCATCGTACATCAAAACATACTATTTACAGTTTATTGGGGGAAGTAATTAGGCCTACTACAACGTAAGAGCTACGGATGTATTCGTCAAATATTTAAAAGCGTTGTAAGGCTAGATATTCTACACTTTGGTGAATATTTGTATGTACCTGGATAATTATAAACATATAAAGAAGAAAATTAGACTCTGGGCATTTTCGTAGTTTGCATTGTCCACAACAAGTTTTTCCCGTGTCATTCATATTCTGAAGAGAAACTGCGTCGGTCTGCTTGTTCTATATTATGTATATGTACTTCGACACAAGTTCTTGCAGGTGCCGTGTCAGCTCGCTCTATTGTTATCCATTGAAAATGAAAATCCAGTCATTCGACCGGGTCAGGGGTGGAATGAATGACGCCCCATCTAGCGGCGAGGTTAGGAAATGTGCCGGCTGCCGGAGCCTGTTGCACTCCTCTGGGGCAATGATAAATGACTGACAGATGAGATGTTAATGGAGAGTGTTGCTGGAATGAAAGATGACGGGGAAAACCGGAGTACCCGGAGAAAAACCTGTACCGCCTCCGTTTTGTCCAGCACAAATCTCACATGCAGCGATCGGGATTTGAACCACGGTGAGAAGCCGGCGCGCTTTCGCCTGAGCCAAGGAGGCTCCCTGTTATCCATTCTGATAACCAAATACAATATAGACGATATTTTAACCTCAAAATGGCAACAAATGTGCGCGATGACCTTCGATAAACAAAACACAATAGATCACCCCACTATTCAGTAGGCAGAACTACACGATCCAGGAAGCAAGGGCATAATATAAGCATTGCCACATCTCCAGTGAATACTTACTGTACCATTGTGTGTGCTCTTTAAGTGCTTTCTATGAAATGTAAACTCATATAAGTGAATACTTACTATAAGTGATCCCTTATTATTTAAGGGTTCCACTTATGTGTAAGGGCTGACTTTGAATTCGGCCCGTAAACGCGGCGATTTCAATGTGAAAGGCAGTGCACGCTCTGGTAGCCCACAAAAGTGCGAAGACGAGAAATGATTGAACTCTATGCAGTCCGGCGAAACCACAACACTATTGCCAAAAAATGATAGATATAAATCACGCATTGATCGAATGAAGACTGGAATGGGCTAGAAGACATGGCAAAGTGATTTTGTTACATGACAATGCGCCGTCTCACACAGCAAAACCAGTGAAAGACACCTTGAAATCGCACCCGCCGTATTGCCCCGACGTGGCGCCATCACCTCTTCGCATCAATGGCGCACGCGCGCGACGAATGGTTTGCCGCAAAAGACAAGCAGTTTTTCTGGCATGGCATTCGTAACTTACCTGAAAGATGGGCGAAGTGTTGGCCAATATTTTGAATAAACAAAGGATGAGTTTCCCTTGGAAGTTACGTGTTTCCTTTACCACAAAAAATCCGGCAGAAACTTATGCATACACCTGGTATATCTCATGGTGAGGGGCGGCACTACAATACGTCGTAGTGCAACTCCCACCAACACCCTGCTCTGCAAGCGATGGAGACAAAACATTCAGAAATAGAAATAAATGGAGGAGTCTAAAAAAAATAACTTTAATCCATGCCATAACACTGTAAGAAATGACAATACAGGACCTTAGCTTCAACCGTTGCCGCTTTTTTTTTTTCGTGTTACTCGATTTTCCCTGTGTTGCTCCGTGTGGTCCCCCCGATTACCTCGATACTCTACTGTAGTCCCTGAAGGTGATGCGACAATGTGTCGAAGAATCGCGCACCATGGCGTACGTTTCGTCATGTCTGTACCTAGTACACTGCCCTGTCCTTGCTGCCTCTTATCAGTTGGCGAGGTAATTGAGTACGTTGCCTTTCTCAGTGCAAGGTTCCACTAACTGACCAGTCTTTTTCTTACTCACTCTTTATTGAAAGTGGAACACGGAAAGCTCTCAGCTATGAAGGCGAGTGTCTAAATGCCAGAAAAAAAGAAATGAGATGTGTCTTCATTAGATTAAACTGTATTCTGATGAAAAGCAAGGTATCAGAAAAGAGAATTAATTAAAAGCATACCATTTCAAGACTTTTCGGACCAGCGAAGGGTATTGATTTTAATATTACGTAACGTACCTTCTTTCATAGAGAAACAACGGTGCTCAAGACTTGTATTCCTGAATATCTCAACTGTCATAATTATAATGTACAGGAGTTCTCATCACCGGGCGAGTTGGCCGTGCGGCACGGGCGCGCAGCTGTGAGCTTGCATGCGGGAGATAGTGGGTTCCAATCCCACTGTTGGCAGCTCTGAAGATGGTTTCCCGATGTTTCCCATTTTCACACCAGGCAAATGCTCAGGTTGTACCTTAATTAACGCCACGGCCTCTTCCTTCCCAGTCCTAGCCCTTTCCTGTCTGTGTCTGTGTGATGTAAAGCAAAATACTCATGAGGAGAGAAGGTGACTCCGCCTTTACAATACAGTAGAGAGTTATTCCTTTTTTGACTTTATTAAAAAACGGACATGTTTCGTCTCTTTTTTGTGAGACATCTTCAGTCTTAAATATTATGATGATAAACACATGATATTCTTAACACTAAAAAACAACGACATATCCTTAAAATGTCACCTCACATCTCTTATACGCGTGAGACTCGGACAGGGATCTTATGCCAACCATCTCTACGATATAAATATGTTGGACTCTCCCACGTTGACCCTCAGTGTGTTGCACATTTGAACCACTGTACTTGTTTGTTGAAGTACAGCGCTGCACGAAGAGTAATGATCTCAAAATTGATTAAAATTGGAACTCCGTTTGCCACCAGTGTGCCAGTTTTTCTTTCTCCTGTCAACCAGAAAGTATATGTGATTTTAGCCGGATTTCTCAAAAATTGTGATTAAAATATATAATTTGTGTCTTCTTTTACATCGCTTATTTGGTAAAAAATTTGTGTTGGTTTTAGTCACGTAAAAAACAATAGGTGCAAATCATGAATTGTGAATGTCAGAACATCCAGGGAGTGTGTGGTGTCTGTCAATTGTTTCAGGCGTTTGTCATATGTATATATACATTGTTGTGCGACTTCTAAATTTGTAATGGTTTGCTGGCTGTATGGCTGATGGTGCCAAAAGCCAAATAAAGTTTTAAACAATGTTTCAGCGCAGGTTATTGTATTAATTAGACCAAGCTGTCCCCTCTCGTGTGCAAGACCCATCCGGCCGTAAAAGCCGGGTCAAATGTGCGACACAGATAGTACAGTACACACGTGTGTAAAGACGGCGGAATAAGAATATTAAATATATAATACAACACATTTTTCCCCGCTGCTTCTCGAGATTCAAGATCCGGTATGCGTAACACTCGGGACTAATACCAAAGCTGTTCCAAGTCTCTTGATTAAATCGACATTTCAGCAGCGTTGAATTTCTTTTAATTCTTTCTGGAATAATTTACAGTAGTTTAAACGGAGTAGGTGAATTCCTTCATTAGATTTCCTCATGACGTAGCTCTTCCTGTAGTCATTAATTGCTGAACTCATGAGGTAATGATATCGCATTGTGAAACCTAACGTCGCTCATTTAATGGATTGCTGACGGCAATAAACGACTTACCACTCTGTGGTCAATACCTTGTCTAGTGAATTCAAGTTCTAGATTTATTTTAACGTTTGTAGTTCGCTTTGGTCTATCAAATCGAGTTAACATACATACATACGTACATACATACATACATACATACATACATACATACATTATCATTATAAACTGTTATGCCTTTCAGCGTTCAGTCTGCAAGCCTCTGATAATTTACTAAACGTCGCCACAATCCTCGATTTGCAACTAGTGTTCATTTAGTTCTATACCTCTTATCTTTAAATCGTTAGAAACCGAGTCTAAGCACCGTCGTCTTGGTCTACCTCTACTTCTCTTACCCTCCATAGCAGAGTCTATTATTCTCCTAGGTAACCTATCCTCCTCCATTCGCCTCACATGACCCCACCACCGAAGCCGGTTTACGCGTACAGCTTCATCCATCGAGTTCATTTCTATATTACCCTTTATCTCCTCATTCCGAGTACCCTCCTGCCATTGTTTCCACCTGTTTGTACCAGCAATCATTCTTGCTTCTTTCATGTCTGTTACTTCTAACTTACGAATAAGATATCCTGAGTCCACCCAGCTTTCGCTCCCGTAAAGCAAAGTTGGTCTGAAAACAGACCGATGTAAAGATAGTTTCGTCTAGGAGCTGACTTCCTTCTTACAGAATACTGCTGATCGCAACTGCGAGCTCACTGCATTAGCTTTACGACACCTTGATTCAATCTCACTTACTATATTACCATCCTGGGAGAACACACAACCAAAATACTTGAAATTATCAACCTGTTCTAGCTTTGTATCACCAATCTGACATTCAATTCTGTTGCATTCCTTACCTACTGACATCAATTTAGTCTTGGAGAGGCTAATTTTCATACCATACATTATGAGTTAACATTAGATATTAACGAAATTCTGAGCTACACAATCCCTCATCGTAGCATAAACAAGAATATAGTTAATCATGACAAATCGTCTATGTATACGGTACAACATTTTTTCTGTTGCAAATGCGGATTCAAAAATATCTTTAAAATATCCGATTGCCTAGAGGTGGTGGTGCTTTTTCACAGTTGAGAAATGTTTAAAAAGGCTTGTAATTTCGTGTTTTCATTTGTCACAATCAGTAAACCACTTTTTAACGTTTTCTGAATACGAGATTGTGAAATTTACTAAAAATGCGAAATGTATACCAAATTGCAATATACTGTAAATGTGAAATAGAAGATTGCAATTAAAACTGTTTTCTTCCTGGAGACTTAAGCCGAGGAGTTTGTGCGATGTATTTTGGGTCCTGGCTAAATTAATTTTGTACATGACAGGTTTTTGATGTTGAATACATTTCTTAGCGACACAGTAGCGGTCTCCACACTACGCAAAATGTAAAATTAAGCAATTTCCTCAATTGTGCCGAAAGTTGTAGGGCTAAAGGGCTCGGAAAGGTTGGATAGCTCTATCAAAATAATAAAAAAAACACATTTCAAAAAATCACTTCCGGCCGAAATGCAGTTCCGGAGAAACTTTACTCGTCTTTTTTTTATTCAAATGCTATCCAAATTACGTTATTTGCATAATTCTTTCCGTAATGTGTTCCTTGGTTCAATACCCTCAGGCGATTTTTGATCTTTTGAAAAATATCCTCACCTAATGTAGTTGTAAGGGCTTACGTGAAACAATGTCCGACTCGTTGGCTGAATGGTCAGCGTACTGGCCTTCGGTTCAGAGGGTTCCGGGTTCGGGGATTTTAACCTTCATCGGTTAATTCCAATGGCCCGGGGGCTGGGTGTTTGTGCTGTCCTCAACATCCCTGCAACTCACACACCACACATAACACTATCCTCCACCACACTAACACGCAGTTACCTACACATGGCAGATGCCGCCCACCCTCATCGGAGGGTCTGCCTTACAAGGGCTGCACTCGGCTAGAAATAGCCACACGAAATTATTATTATTATTATAGTGAAACAATGCATTTACCGTACGCGCACCTTTTAGCGATACATGGACACCCTAGTGCTGAGTAGGTCGACCTCGGGTATCTTCGAGATTCGTGTTGGCGACCTTTGAAACACAAACTATGAATCGCTGTGCGACATCTGGCGTACACTTTACGTACTAG
The DNA here is from genome assembly GCF_040414725.1 of Anabrus simplex. NCBI lineage: Eukaryota > Metazoa > Arthropoda > Insecta > Orthoptera > Tettigoniidae > Anabrus > Anabrus simplex. Next base: position 17,554,345 of record NC_090268.1, on the reverse strand, counting down.
TACTGTTGTTGTTTACACAGCAGAGCCAAACTATACAATTCATGCTGAGAACAAGATTCGCATCGAGAAATGTTATATAATGTGTGTATGACACAGTTGTTGGCTTAAGATAATAAAGGTTTAGAAAATTCATATCGATCGATCATATTATCGATTCAAATCAGATTTAATTTCCATTCAGTTGGCAGTTTTACCGGAACAGGGAGAGCTCCCCCCTTACTCCTCGCCCCGCACAAAGAAATATCGCTAAGAGGTGCGCGGACTATACTCACATTAGCGCTCGTAGTGGTAGAGAAGGCAAACTGCTAATCTAATCTGTCGACCCCGCGGTGTAGGGGTAGCGTGCCTGCCTCTTACACAGAGACGCCGGGTTCGATTCCCAGCCAGGTCAGGGATATTTACCTGCATCTGAGGGCTGGTACGAGGTGCACTCAGCTTACGTGATTACAACTGAGGGGCTATCTGATAGTAAGATAGCGGCCCCGGTCTGATTATTTTACTTTAAGCTCACAAGTCAAACAAACATACCCCATACCACTAGGGTTCTAATGGCCCTTGCCCTAAAAAGCGATCGGGCTCGCCCGAAAGCCAACAGATTATTATTATTATTATTATTATTATTATTATTATTATTATTATTATTATTATTATTAAAGTAACTTTATTGTGGCGAAGTTAGGGCTCTTGGCCCTTTGTTACACTTAACCAGTTCATATATATAAATGCGTATTAATTTACAATATGATTTTTACAATTTTACAATGTAAGTATTTCTACAGTTACATTTTATATATTAACAGTGCAAATACTGAAATGACCTAATTTAAACATATTAAATCTTTACAACCTAAAGTATAAACTAAACTAACTGAAGTAACTAAAGTATAACTAAAGTAAAAAGTATAAACTGCACACGTACAATAAACAACCAAATTCACTCTCATTCATGCATCCCATTCACACTGAAGAAAGACTGGAGGTGCTTATAAGATGACGCTGGCAGAGGATTTTAAACTTTGTCTTAGATTTGGCTTCCCTGGTGTCATTGGGGAGTTCATTCCACCAGCTCGTGGCGGTGATCGTGAACGATCTGTTGTAGGTTGCGGTTCGATGCACAGGAATTTCTAGCGTAGAGCCTACCGGATATTAAACAGGTGTAGTGAACTAAGGTACCGAAATCTGGTGTATGGGTAAGGAGGAGTGTTTTCAGAAAGCACTTGATACACCAAAGTAGTTGCATGGAGTCTACGTCTGTCATTCAGTCGTAACCGACATAACTGTCTACAGTATGGGGATACGTGGGCATATACGCACGTTGCAGTCTCAAGCCTTGCTCATTACTGACATCAATAAAACTGTATCACAGTATTCGAGAGCTGGAAACAAAAGTGATTGACTGAGCTTTACTCTGAGGGACCTAGGAAATATATGTTTAAACCGCTTCAGGGAATGCAGGCTTTGAACACATTCATCACATGTTGCGAGTAGTTTAATGTTTCACTTATATCCACACCAAGATTCATAACTATTTTACAGTATGGAATAATGGTATTGTTTAATGCTACAGGAGGAATGTCGTATTGTTTTAAGACGTGTACGTTTTTCGAAGTGCCAATTATTATTGCTTGCGTGGTGATGTGTTGTCTGCGCGACGAAACTTCTCGGCCATTATTCCTAGCTTTCTAGACCGGGGCCACTATCACACTATAGATCCTCAATTGTTCTAGTGTAGGCTAAATGGATCTGCAACTAGCCTTGAGATCCAGTTAAAAACCCCTGTTCTGACCGAGAACCGAACTGGGGTCATCGCGGTAAAAGACTGCCTAGATCGGGGCAGTCTACAATGAACGTGTATGAATACACTAGTACGACACATTCGTAAGGGGTCACACATTCATAATGAAACAACGAGTGGATGATTTTCATGACCTTATAGAGCTTCAAGTATGGACGTGATATCTGGAAGGTCTTTCTCGGGATGACTTCCTCGTGTTTTAAGACGTGCTGTTCACGTGAGGACGCATCTACTAGCCTGATCGTTCACTGGGTGGCGTGCTCTGACGGAGCACGGGATAGGTCAGAGTTACCCTGATAAGGAGGATGATACTTTATATCATAATATCCTCTGGATCTTATCTATTCAGAGACAAGATAGGACATCAGGTGATACGTTCAATATTTTTGATCATAACTCACCTTAATACCGCCTGTCTGTATGTTGATCCCATGGCCCGAAGGATAGACTGTATTCTAAAGATCTGTCTGGGCGTCACTAGAGTGGCGAAGTCAAGGAGCTCCCCGTTGCTCTTTGTACTGAACCATGAGGTGTTCTTACATACCCAGTAGTGACGATTGGAAATTACAAGGGCGAAATGAACAGACGCCAAAACGTACCCGGGTTTGTGCGAGTGGGATATATAAACACTGAAAAAACAAAAGGCTATAAAATGGTAAGATTTTTATGCTCTCTGAGGGAATTTCACAGTTTACCAACCTGAGTGCGGTAATAATAGTTTTTTGAGATTTTTTTCAATGCCATGCAATGAAACTTTCAGTTTCGACAATAAGAGACTTAGGAGTAATATTTGATGAAAAATTAACATTCAACGCACGTATTACAAAAATAACGAACGAGGCCAACCGTATGCTCGGGTTTATAATAAGGAGTTCTATATTATTTGCTCAATCATCGATTGTTATTCAGTTATTTACTAGCCTTGTTAGGAGTAAATTAGAATATGCATCTGTAATTTGGCACCCGTGATCTAACGAACATATATATACTACTGAAGTTGTTCAAAACAAGTTTTTGCGGTATCTGTATTATAAAACAAATAAGACATTTTGCCCTTTTGATACATCAACACGGTATTTAAGAAGTAACTTAAACCTCACGTCGTTGCGCAATAGAAGAATCATTATTTCTCTAAAACGTTAAACAAAATCGTAAGAAATAAATTTAATTCCATAGGACTGCTCAATTTTATCTCCTTTCATGTTCCACGAGCAGGAGCTCGCATGAACACAGTATTTCAAGTTCCAAGATCTAGAACATCTCATCACTTGAACTCGCCATTTATTAAGATGCTACGATTTTACAACACATTTGCTGCAGGAATAGATTTATTTTCAGAATCACGCACTGTCATTAATATACATTTAAAGGCCTGTGTTTCTAATTTATAATTTCAGACTCCTTTTCTATATAATAGGTGCTCTTTAACTTATTTATTAATATAGTCACTTACTACTTTATTATATCCTTCTTTCAATTCCTGTATTTTTATAGTGTAGAAATAGTCATTGTTGTACTCTGGATTGTAATTTTCTCTGTATATGTGTTTTCCATTCATTCTTCTTCCTTGTCTTTATTATCTTCAGCATTCTTATTATGTATTTATCTTTACTTACATGTATGCATTATAAGTACTGTTGTGTTAAGAAGGTACTGTATTGGGTTTACTGTCTGTGTACTTTCAAAAAGACAAGTAAATAAATAAATAAATAAATAAATAAATAAATAAATAAATAAATAAATAAATAAATAAATAAATAAATAAATAAATAAATAAATAAATTAAATAAATAAATAAATATAACACATGTATTACAATTAAATACAAGTGCAGTGTGATTATACAATTAAAACTCATTTATTATTTGACTACACACTAAGAAACTAACAGACACTGAAGAGACTGCCAGATTGAGGAATGGGCGCGGCAACCGAGTGAATCATATCCCATACCTTGTCAAAAATATTATCCGGGAGATCGTGGGTTCGAGCCCCACGATCGGCAGCCCTGAAGATGGTTTTCCGTGGTTTCCCATTTTCACACCAGGCAAATGCTGGGGCTGTACCTTAATTAAGGCCACGGCCGCTTCCTTCCAACTCCTAGGCCTTTCCTGTCCCATCGTCGCCATAAGACCTATCTGTGTCGGTGCGACGTAAAGCAACTAGCAAAAAAAAAAAAAAAAAATATTATACCCCTGCTACCCTTCCTCACAGCACAGCTTGCTTTTTATTTAATAATTCCTAGTTTCAGCCGGTTGAAATGCAATAACAATGTCATTTTTCTCAACAAAGTTGGGGTGGAGGCGATTACCCCTCTCGCCACCCCCAATCGCCGCTATTTATCTATCTATCTATTATCTATATTTCAACTCGACTGAAACGTACAGATCCTTCATGCCATTCTTTCGTAATGCTTATCATAGAGACCTGTACCGCCTCAAGTGAGTGTCCTGTGGCGTGAGACTTTGAATCGGAGATACAATGGGGAGGAGGACCAGTTACGTACCATCCCGGCATTTGCTTGGATGAGAAGTGGGAAACCAGGGAAAAACACTTCGATGATTCCTGGGGAGGGAATCAAAACCCCCTCTACTTAATTGACCTCCTGAGACTCAATGGACCCCATTCCAGTCCTCGTATCACTTTTCAAATTTCATGGCAGAAGCTGAAATGGGATCCTGGCCTACGGCGGTGGCAGCTAATCACACTAACGACTACACCACACGGGTGGACAAACTGTAACCTACTGGAGAAATTAATGATAAAATAATGTTCATGACTGTTTATTTATGTACAGGAACTGCTAGATATACTTTAGATATAGTTGGTGCCGCAATTGCAGTAGAGGGCAGATTTCAAGTTGAATGTTGTAAGGGAGCATGAGACAACATCTAAATACATCATATGCCATTGCATTTAGACTTGAGACAAGCTACATATTAAAATTTAATTTGTAACAAGTCTTGTGTACGGCTCTGTGGTGTTATGTTTAGTGTAATTAGCTGCCACCCCCGGAGGACCGGGTTCGATTCCTGGCTCTGCCATGACATTTGAAAAAAAGATACGTGGGCTGGAATGAGGTCCACTCAGCCTCGGGATGTCAACCGAGTAGACGAGGGTTCTATTCCCACCTCAGCCATCCTGGAAGTGCTTTTTCATGGTTTTCCACTTCTCTTCCAGGCAAATGCTGGGATCCTACCGAACTTAAGGCCACGGCTGCTTCCTTCCGTCTTCGTTGTCTATCCCTTCCAATCTTCCCGTCACAAGGCCCCTCTTCAGCATAGCAGGTGAGGTCGCCTGGCGAGGTACCGGTCCTCCTTTCCAGTTGTAACCCCCGACCCAAACTCTCATGCTCCAGGACACTACCCTTGAGGCGGTACAGGTGGGATCCCTCGCTTAGTCCGAGAGAAAACCCAACCCTGGAGGGTAAACAGATGAAGAAAGAAAGAACAATTCAAAATCTCCCAAGCCTTCAACTGTACGCACGAGGTGTAGAGCATTGGGTACAAAAGAAAGAGCTTTCCTTTTTCACGGGATATCTAGTTTCATGTTTATTAACCTTTCTTTTAAAATGTCAAAGAATATCACCGCATGGCCTCAGCTCCCGGGTTGCAGTTCTACTGGAGTGGTGCCATCTAGACAACCTGCCTACCCATTTTGACATTCCGATTGTGCTGCTATCTAGGAACGAAAACGGAATGCATAAAGGGCGGATACTGTAGTTAAAGTAGTTTAATTTTGTGCGGTGACAGTGAATGTGCCGTCAGAGATCTTAAGCATTGACACAGAGTTCCAAGAATTTTTTTAAAAATGTCGACTGCCTGAGCCGGGATCGAAGCCCTGAATTGGTGATGATGATAATGATGATGATGCTTGTTGTTTACAGGAGCCTAACATCTAGGTCATCTGCCCCTAATGGTACGAAATGAGACGAAATATCATGACAATTTAAAAGTCCAAAATTTATTCACTGACGAGAATTCAAAACGTGATGATGAAGAATGAATGGATGAATATGAATTTAAAATAATGAGCGAATCCAACTCACAATAGTCAAAGTTAAAAATCATTAACCCACTGACTAGAATTCAAAAAACAATGATTATGAACTTAAAACAATCAGTGGATTCCTTCCCAAAAACTTAAAACAATGTTATATACTGACCAACGGGCTGGTTCGAAAGCGCAATCCTGAATCGATGATGCTTGTTGTCTAAAGGGGTTCAAAATCCAGGTCAACTGCCCCTCAAAATGGTACTTATAGCTAGGAGAGTAGAACCATAGTATTTCTCATGTAGCGCTACTAATCACACGTAACGTGACTTACGGTGTGCCACACGTTGTGGTACTACGCACAGGTAACGCAGACCTATGGTGTTTCTCACATTACGACACCACCCATAGGCAACGCGAACCCATGGTATTCCTACATAAGTGTACTAATCACACGGATTCGTACTGTCCCATGGTGTTCCTCACATAGTAGGTACTAATTACAGGCAACGTAAGCCCGTGGTGTTCATCATATAGTGGTACTACCCGCAAGTAAAGACGACCCATGGTGTTGCTCGCGTGATGATACTAATTGCAAGTAGTCTCATGGTTCTAAGTAAATCATTCCTTGGTCGCCCCTTTTAGTCGCCTTTTACGACAGGGAGGGGATACCGGGAGATAATGGGTTCGAGCCACATTATCGGCAGCACCAAAGTTCTTTTTCCGTGCTTTCCCATTTTCACACCAGACAAATGCTGGGGCTGTACGTTAATTAAGGCCACAGCCGCTTTCTTCCCATTCCTAGGCCTTCCATATCGCATCGTCGCCATAAGACCTATCTGTGCCGGTGCCACGTAAAGCCAAGAAACACTTCCGCGTGACGTCGCCTTAAAGATGAGCCGACACTCGTTAATAGACGCTTCATATTCCGAACTGCTAGTCAAATGCACTCCGCAATGTAAGTGTACCCTACCCAGGGGTAGGAGCCCTCTAAGACGATGCCTCCATTTCCTGACTAAACATCCGACTACTCAAGTGGGTAGAGAAGTGGGTTAAGTTGTCGCGGGTAAGTCTAAAAGTCGAAGTTTAAACTTATCTCTAAGTATCGTGACAGGAATAATGGAGGTTTATCTCGAATGAGAAACACTAATACAGGTTAAGATAAGTTTATTGCACAAAATAACCCGAACCATACTACAATTCACACAGTAAAAATCAAATTAAAAACAAACATTAACAACGCAAAACAAACAGAATGAGAAAATGAAAATTCCAATTACAACATTAAATACTGAGAAGTTTCATTAAGAATCAACGTAATAGTCCAACGTTTCTGTCCACATGGAGTAACACCATCATAAGGATCACAATTTTACGGATTTGTTTAACTTCGGGAATGTTGCCGCGATAAGCGCATCTAAACGTGATCTAAATTCGGACGTAGTGGAACATGACGATATGAAATACGAAAAACACTAGTGGCATTTCCCTACTATATATTTACAGTAATCAAAATAAGCTAAAATAATCAAAGTATTTTCACTGGATCAGATGGGTGAAAAACTTAAAAACTACACTGACTCGACGTGAAACGCGGTTCACCAAAGATATAGTCGGAACGTGATTAACCTTAATCATCAACTCAGCACTCGGGCTGTTCCCCATTAATCAACAAGACAACAAACCAAAATCACAAGAAAATCACACAAATACACTATCTTGAAAAAGAAACAAACAATATAATTCAATAAACACAAGGAAAACAACGGGCAACAATCCCGTTTACCTTACTGCATCGGCGCGCAGGGTAGCGCCCTTCGCCAATTACAGATTTCCTGCTAGGCAATCAGCTGAAATAAATATTAAAACTCAAGACTACTCTTGGAAATCGGTCACTGTTTTGACAAGATTATGTCACGGAAATCGCTCTTCGCTTCACAACTACAGTATAACATTGGCTGATAAACTGACCATAGTGAGCTAATATTTCAACAACCGCTCGGAAATTCATATTCAAACGTACACATTGCTGGCACATGAAATAATCTCTTGGCCTGACATTTATTTCAGGGCAACTCTAATAATTCTCAATAATAATCCATAATACAATCACAGGCCTATTCTCGCTTTACATATTTCTCATAAAATTTCCAAGTATGCTCCCTGCCCGCATCATTGACTTCACATATATTTCAACATGCACTAAATTCTCATGTATATCTTGTAATTTCATCAGCCTTTTCATTACAAATCGATGTTTGATTCCCTGTCTAATCACTGTTCAAAACAGTTTCCAACCCATATTAAAGGAACATATTATAATCAACGGTGCTCATACAGCTCCACACGTCTCACAGCACCTGTAATTCATGCAGCAAGCATCCTATCTATCACTAATCTCTCTATATAAATAAAAAAATAAAATTTTAGTCTCGACGCTGCGAGTGTGTAACTCGGGGTGTTGATGATTTCAGCTATCTAATTCTTCTATCTATATAAAAAACACAGGAATAACTTTAAGCATAATTCACACATATAAAATCAAAATAAGACCTACCACTTCCCTCGATATCCCATCTAACTAATAATAAAGTAGAAGAAAGCATGCAACCCCGACCTGTCCGTATTTACAATACCACAAATATAAAATGAACACATGCCGTCAGGCTGAAATTATACTAAAGAAAAATACCTAATCTAAGCCTCACTAGTATTAATCGTAATTCACAAAGCATGCCGTTTAAAAAATTACATGGGTCTTACCTTGGTAACTACCAGGACATCTCCCGCAGGTCACATCTCCGCTATGATGGAAAGTTACTCCATGATCAGCAGAGTTTCAACACGTGGATCCAATCTTCTTTCTTCTATGGAGGATGCCATCTTCTTGAAGCTAGTACCTGTATGACAACAACACACACATTTCTGGTCAGTAATTCTTCACCGCTCTCTGTGCACGTTGCACCGAACAAACCCTCTCTCGGCTGTAATTACAAGCCAATGTGAATAAAGTACTACCAACAACACGTTCACGATGTACAGTAAATGTTAGGGGTTCAAACACTGTCTCTAGGAGCGGCCCGCGGATCGATTCGAATAGTTTCTCGCGAAACGCGACCGGCTCGTTGGTAATATACGGATAAGCGTCTCTCGCTCGATTACCAGTCTGCGGCGGAAATCGCAGTTTGTTCCATTAATACACGAACTTGTGACATAGCGCACTTGGCTAATTATTACGACACACAGTTTATGTAACACTGTTCACAAGAAAAGAAAAACACTGTCTTGGGTCGGTACGACCGTGCAAAGTTAAACTACTGCCTCACATGGCAGCAATTAAGCGTCCCGGGTACACTGAAGTATCACACTGATGTTCACCACTCGACACCACACAGAAAAAAGGAGAACGCTCCATAATGTGGTGCGCTTAAGTAACTAAGCAGACGCCGTTATGGCTAGGGGATTCCTTGAAGATTGACATGCTCAGCCAGTCAGAGCTCAATGTCTTTGTAATTCACTGAAACTAATATCAAATACACTTACGATAACCAGATTACGGCTCAGACAATTTTTCCTAATTTATCCCTGAATATTTCTAGCACTCAGACTTGTGGAAAAGCCTCAAATAACAGAACTGACCTCTCTTTCTTGTTGAACACACCACACGTAGAACAATGTTGGTTATCCCGAAATTTCAACTCTGCGCAGTCCAGTGTTCATAATAGCCACGCCCTCGATCTCTACACGTGCTGGGTTATGCTGACTCTGGGTAAAATTGGACGCTTCCCAAGGTCACTGGAAAGCTTCGCGCAAGTGTCCCGCGCCATTCTGTCTCCTGGACTTCCGGTCTCAACTGTAATCTGTTACTCTTCTAATGCCTAATTGCAGTCCACGTTTATAATGCAGTTTGATATGCCGAATAATATCACTTCATGTACCAAATGAGCCATCAGGGTACGGTGCAGTAAATTCTTTGTTTTACACAGAAAATCATATTATTGTTCTCAAAGCAGGGTCACATATAACAGAAAGACGCTCCCGTTTGTCAAGTACAAAAGTATCGAAAATTATAATGTTACAGTACAATTTGAAGCAGATTTTTAAACTTTGGGTCAAGTCTGATTCTGTGTAAAGAATACTGATTTTGGACTCTTCTTGGATTTAATTACTTATTTTATAATCATTCAAGTTAGTTCACTTACTTAGACTAGTATTTTACTAAGTATGCTTTTGTAACTGGATTAGATTAGGGTAAACTTGGCAAATATGGGCACTAAGGTAATATGGGCATATTTAAGAAATTGCTCGTATTTCACGCAATGGTTGCGAGTAGAAGCATGCGCTCTGCTAGGTTGGTGATCCTGAAGTGTCATGGCTGCGCAGGGTGTTGAAGATTATCTTCGATTGTGCTAACACAAGCTGAAAAGAACATGTTTTGAGGCAAGTAGGCCAATATACTCTTCCAAAATCGAGCTGTTATAATACATCAGTTATTTAAATTAAGGCATTGCGCGCAAATACGTTTATTTTTCAAGAAATGTTATTACGGGCTGCTTTCAAGATTGGCGTAGGGTGTGTTGTAGCGAGTGGACACGCGGTTGGGTGTTAGTTCTTTCCCAGTAATGCGAAATTCTGAGAAGTAGTCACTAGAGCAAATATGTGCAGTGCCCTTGTAGGTAATATGGGCATCATCAAATTACATTACGTGACCCGCTCTGAGTGAGACATATTACTCTTTATTTTTTTTAGCAGACTGTACTTTTTATGTTAATCTATTAATATACCCTGTAGCATGTAACTGATTCATAAAAAGTATTTGTTTTCCAGATGATGATTCAAAATCGGAATGAACAAGTGGGTATCCCCCAGACATGGGATAACGAGGATACTGTATGTCACGTGCTGTAATAGCTGTAAGAAATGACAGTTGTAACCAGTTACAAACATCTAGAACTTATAATGTGCCTAGACAAAATTTGCAGCGGTATTTGTCGAAAGATGAACGGACTACGTCCGTTGATGCACCATCCTCACTTCTTTCATCTGTCTGATCCTCTTCACCAGTGAAAGTAGTAGCCATTTTTAAGGAAATTAGTCCATTTCCAGAACTGAAGATGGCGACTAGAGACCGGGGAAGGCATAAGTGTTCTGCAAGATAAATTGCCAGTCAAGAAAGTCTGGCTTCAGCGCAGAAAAGAGCTTGTCCTATTGCAGGAGTCAGTACAGTAGGTTTAGCGGCAAGGCGTAAAGTCATAAGAAACAACACGGTCCTCTGTATTTGCTCTGTGTGTAAGGGTACTTATTATGATGAGAATGAACGGCAGAAGTGGGCTAAATGTTGTGGTTCATGTGCTAAGTGGTTCCATGAGGAATGCTTAGAGATGGAAGGTGATGTTTCTATTGTGACGAGTGTAGTTAATAAACCTTTGTCAATATTTATGACTCAGGATGCTCTCCCCTGATCAATTTTGTTAGATTAATCCTTTTTCTTAATATATCACATATAATTTGGGCCAGTTTTGTGTTATTTACATTTTCTAGTACAGTAGAAGAGATTCCTAGTTGATAACTTAATAGTGGTATTAGTTCTACTTCCCTGGTAGCGTTTGTTCATGATCAGTTTAATTATAATATATATTAAAACTTTTTAAATATATGTGTGTTCAATGCAACCACCTAGTTATCGTACAAAATGAATGTAATTATGTATGTTAATCTAATTATCATTTAATAACTTGTGCCCATATTCCCATCAAATATGATCATATTACTTTAAGTGTTTGGCGAATATGGGCAGTTGCAGGGTTTGCTGCGAAGCTGCACAGAATGTAAACCACTATGGATTGGAGGCTGGTTCGAGCTTTATTATAATGGGAATGGTTGTAAGATTTTAAAGATTTTTTCCCACGAAAATGGAAGTTGTTTTAGTGCTCCCTTTCTTAGATACTTCTTTTGGTGTCCATATTTGCCAAACTTATCTTAAGATTGATTTCGTGCATAGAATAACTATTTTAAACTACGCTCAAATTTCATTAACGGTTTTGTAATAATTAATCAAATTAATTGCTGTTTCAGTGTGGTATAATTATAAACAGTTAGTGAGGAAGCAAACGCAGTTTATAACTTTATACGGGTACTATTGCATTGTACACCATCTATTTATCATATGTAATTTGTACATATGCTAATTAAGACGTGGATAGCCGAGCCGCACGTGCAACCATATCGGATGGGTATCTGTTGAGAGACCAGACTAACGATTGGTTCATCGAAAGGGGGGTGGCAGCCTTTCGTTAGTTGCAAGGGAGGCAGTCTAGATGATTGACTGATACGGCCTTGTAATAATACTCAACATGGCTTAGCTGTGTTGATACTGCTACACACCGAGCTCGATAGCTGCAGTCGCTTAAGTGCGTCCAGTATCCAGTAATCGGGAGATAGTGGGTTCGAGCCCCACTGTCGGCAGCCCTGCAGATGGTTTTTCCGTGGTTTCCCATTTTCACACCAGGCAAATGCCGGGGCTGTACCTTAATTAAGGACACGGCCGCTTCCTTCCACTTCTTAGGCCTCTCCTGTCCCATCGTCGCCATAAGACCTACCTGTGTCAGTGCGACGTAAAGCAAATAGCAAAAAAAAAAAAAAAAAAAAAGATACTGCTACAGCCGTAACTAACTCCCGAGGACATGCAGCTCTCTCTGTATGAATGATGTACTGATGATGGCTTCCTCCCGGGTAAAATATTCCGGAGGTAAACTAGTCCCCCATTCGGATCTCCGGGTGGGGACTACACGAGAGGGGGCGATCATCAGGAAGATGGATACTGACATTCTGCGAGTCGGAGCGTGGAATGTTAGAAGTTTGAATCGTTGTGGTAGGTTAGAGAATCTGAAAAGTGAGATGGATAGACTAAAGTTAGATGTAGCTGGTATAAATGAAGTGCGTTGGCAGGAAGAACACGATTTTTGGTCAGGTGACTACTGAATTATCAACATAAAATCAAACAGGGGAAATGCAGGAGTTGGTTTAATGATGAATAAGAAAATAGGGCAGCGGGTAAGCTACTACGACCAGCATAGTGAAAGAATGATTGTCGTCAAGATAGACACCAAACCAATGCCCACCACAATAGTGCAGGTCTATATGCCTACTAGTTCAGCGGATGATGAAGAAATCGAAAGAATATATGAGGAGGTAGAAGATTTAATACAACATGTAAAAGGTGACGAGAATCTAATTGTGATGGGAGACTGGAATGCAGTGGTAGGCAAAGGAGGAGAAGGTAATACAGTAGGAGAATTCGGATTGGGACAAAGGAACGAAAGAGGAAGTCGGCTGGTTGAATTCTGCACTGATCATAATTTAGTCCTTGCCAATACTTGGTTCAAACACCACAAACGACGGCTGTATACGTGGACGAGACCTGGAGACACTGGAAGATATCAAATAGACTTCATTATGATTAGGCAGAGATTCAGAAACCAGGTGTTGGATAACAAAACTTTCCCAGGGGCAGACGTGGACTCTGACTACAACTTTTTGGTCATGAAATGCCATCTGAAGATGAAGAAATTGAAGAAAGGAAAAAATGCAAAAAGATGGGATCTACACAAGTTGAAAGTAAAGAGTGTGAGGGATTGTTTCAAGGAACATGTTGCACAAGGACTAAATGAAAAGGCTGCAGGAAACACTATAGAAGAAGAGTGGATAGTCATGAAAAATGAAGTCAGTAGGGCTGCTGAAGACATGTTAGGAAGGAAGAAAAGGTCAACTAAGAATCAGTGGATAACTCAGGAGATACTAGGCCTAATTGATGAACGACGAAAATACAAGAATGCTAGAAATGAAGATGGCAGGAAAGAATACAGGCGATTAAATAATCAAGTGGATAGAAAGTGCAAGGTAGCTAAGGAAGAATGGCTGAAGGAGAAGTGCAAGGATGTTGAAGGGTGTATGGTCCTGTGGAAGGCAGATGCTGCATACAGGAAAATCAAGGAAACCTTTGGAGAAAGAAATCTAGGTGTATGAATATTAATAGCTCAGATGGAAAGCCACATCTAGGGAAAGACGACAAAGCAGAAAGATGGCAAGAACATATCCAACAGTTGTATCAAGGTAAAGATGTAGATAATTTGGTTCTGGAACAAGAAGAGGCTGTTGATGCTGATGAAATGGGAGACCCAATTTTGAGGTCAGAGTTTGACAGAGCTGTAGGAGACCTAAATAGGAACAAGGCGCCTGGAATTGATGACATTCCTACTGAATTACTGACTGCCTTAGGAGAAAGCAGCATGGCAAGGTTATTCCATTTAGTGTGTAAGACGTATGAGACAGGAGAAGTCCCATCCGATTTTCGGCAGAATGTTGTTATACCTATTCCCAAGAAAGCCGGTGCTGACCGGTGTGAAAACTACCGCACCATTGGTTTAGTATCTCATGCCTGAAAAATTTTAACACGTATTATTTACAGAAGAATGGAAAAACAAGTTGAAGCTGAGTTGGGAGAAGATCAATTTGGCTTCAGAAGAAATGTAGGAACACGAGAAGCAATCCTGACTTTACGGCTGATCTTAGAGGATCGAATCAAGAAGGACAAGCCCACGTACATGACATTAGTTGATCTAGAAAAGGCATTCGACAATGTTGATTGGACCAAGCTATTTACGATTCTGAAGTTGATTGGGATCAGATAGCGAGAACGAAGAATTATCTACAATCTGTATAAAAACCAGTCTGCAGTGATAAGAATCGAGGGCTTTGAAAAAGAAGCAGCAATCCAGAAAGGACTGAGGCAAGGCTGCAGTTTGTCCCCCCTCCTCTTCAATGTTTACATAGAACAGGCAGTAAAGGAAATCAAAGAGGAATTTGGAAATGGAATCACAATCCAAGGAGAGGAAATCAAAACGTTGAGATTTGTCGATGATATTGTTATTTTATCTGAGACTGCAGAGGACCTTGAGAAGCTGCTGAATGGTATGGACGAAGTATTGGGTAAGGAGTACAAGATGAAAATAAATAAGTCCAAAACAAAGGTAATGGAGTGCAGTCGAACGAAGGTAGGTGAAGCAAGAAATATTAGATTAGGAAATGAAGTCTTAAAGGAAGTAGATGAATATTGTTACTTGGGTAGTAAAATAACTAACGATGGCAGAAGTAAGGAGGACATAACATGCAGACTAGCACAAGCAAGGAAGAGCTTTCTTAAGAAAAGAAATTTGCTCACTTCAAACATTGATACAGGAATTAGAAAGATGTTTTTGAAGACTTTCGTGTGGAGCGTGGCATTGTATGGAAGTGAAACATGGACGATAACTAGCTCAGAAAGAAAGAGAATAGAAGTTTTTGAAATGTGGTGTTACAGAAGAATACTGAAGGTGAGATAGATAAGTCGAATCACGAATGAAGAGATACTGAATCGAATTGGTGAGAGGAGATCGATTTGGCTAAATTTGACAAGAAGAAGAGATAGAATGATAGGGCACACCTTAAGACACCCAGGACTTTTGCAGTTGGTTTTTGAAGGAAGTGTAGGTGGTAAGAACAGTAGGGGTAGACCAAGGATTGAATACGACAAGCAGATTAGAGCAGATGTAGGATGCAGTAGTTACGTAGAGATGAAAAGTTTAGCACGGGATAGGGTGGCATTGAAAGCTGCATCCAACCAGTCTATGGACTGATGACTCAAACAACAACATGCTAATTAAATATTTCATGAACCGCATATGTTATCGTTATCAGAACGCTGAACATTTCATTCACTGAACAGAACGTCGCTATAAAGCGTCGTTCATGTTTCATCATGCCATCGCGAAACACTGTTTCTCTTGCAGTCCGAAACTGAAGTGCGCCGCATGTCGACACACTGCTTCACCATGCCATCGCGAGACATTCTCCGGGAACACTGTTGCTCTTGCAATCTGTGACGGATGTGCGCCATAATTCGACACAATGCCTCACTGTGCCATCGCGAGGCACTGTCCAGGAACACTGTTCCTCTTGCATCTGAGACGGATGTGCGCCGTGAGTCGACACACTGCTTCACCACGCCTTCGCGAGGCACTGTCCAGGAACACTGTTTCTATTGCAATCTGAGAAGGAAGTGCGCCATAATTCGACACATTGCCTCACTGTGCCATCGCGAGACACTGTCCAGGAACACTGTTCCTCTTGCAGTCATGGACGGAAGAGCGCCGTAAGAATATACACTGTTTCATCATGTCATCGAGAGACAATGTCCAGGAACACTGCTTCTCTTGAAGTCTGGGACGGAAGTGCGCCATAATTCGACACATTGCCTCACTGTGCCATCGCGAGACACTGTCCAAGAACACTCTTTCTCTTGCAGCCTGAGACGGAAGTGAGCCATGAGTCGACTACTGCTTCAAAATGCCATCGCCAGACACTGTCCAGGAACACTGTTTCCATTGCAGTCTGACACGGAAGTGCGCCGTGCAGTCGTCACACTGCTTCACCATGCCATCGCGTGACACTGTCCAGAAACACATTTTCTCTTGCTGTCTGAGACGGAAGTGGGCCGTGATTCGATACATTGCTTCACCATGCCATCGCGTGACACTGTCCAGGAACACTATTTCTCTTGCAGTCTGAGACGGAAGTGGACCGTGAGTTGACAAAATGCTTCAAAATGCCATAGCTAGACACTCTTCAAGAACACTGTTTCTCTTGGTGACTGTGACGGAAGTGAGTCGAGAGTCGACACACTGCTTTACCATGTCATCATATGATCTGTCCAGGAACACTGTTTCTCTTGCATCCTGAGGCGGAAGTGCGCAGTGAGTCGACACATTGCTTCACCATGCCATCGCGAGACACGCTTCAGGAACACAGTTTCCTTTGCTGATTGAGATGGAGGTGCTCCGAGAGTCGACACACTGCTTCACCATGCCATCACGAGACACTGTCCAGGAACACTGTTCCTCTTGCAATCTGGGACGGAAGTGCGCCGTGAGTCGACACACTGCTTCACCATGCCATCGCGAGACATGCTTCAGGAACACAGTTTCCTTTGCTGATTGAGATGGAGGTGCTCCGAGAGTCGACACACTGCTTCACCATGCCATCACGAGACACTGTCCAGGAACACTGTTCCTCTTGCAATCTGGGACGGAAGTGCGCCGTGTGTCGACGCACTTCTTCACCAGGCCATCGCAAGACACTGTCCAGGTACACTGTTTCCCTTGCAGTCTGAGACGGAATTGAGCCGTGAGTCGACATCCAGTCTCACCAGGCCATCGCGAGACACTGTCCGGAAAAAACTCTTTCCCTTGCAGTCTGAGACGGATGTCAGCCGTGAGTCCACACACTGCCTCACTGTGTCATCGCGAGACACTGCCCATGAACACGGTTTCTCTTACAGTCTGAGACGGAAGAGCGCGGTAAGTCGACACACATCTTGACTGTGCCATCACGAGACACTGTCCAGGAACACTGTTTCCCTTGCGGTCTAGGAAAGAAGTGCGCCGTGAGCCGACACACTACTTCACTGTGCCATCGCGAGACACTGTCCAGGAACACTGTTTCATTTGAAATCTGAGAAGGAAGTGCGCCGTGAGCCGACACACTACTTCACTGTGCCATCTCGAGACACTGTCCAGGAACACTGTTTCTCTTGCAATCTGAGATGAAAGTGCACGTCCACGCACTGCTTCATTATACCATCGCGAGACACTGTCAAGGAGCACTGTTTCTCTTGCAGACCGAGACGGAAGTGCGCCTTAATTCGATACGCCGCTTCACCGTGCCATCGCATGGCACTGTCCACGAACACTGTTCCTCTTGCAGACCGAGACGGAAGTGTGCCGTAATTCGACACACTGCTTCATCATGCCATCGCGAGACACTGTCCCGGAACACTGTTGCACTTGTTGTTAGGGACGGATTATGCGCCGTAAGTCGACACACTGCTTCATCAGGTCATCGCACGACACTCTCCAGGAACAATCTTTGTCTTGCAGTCTGAGACGGAAGTGCGCCGTAATTGAACACACTGCTCCACCATGTCATCGCGAGACACTGGCCAGGAACACTGCTTCTCTTGCCGACCGAGCGGAAGTGCGCCGTGAGTCGACACACTGCTTCACCATGTCATCGCGAGACGCTCTCCAGGAACACTGTTTCCCTTGCAGATTTAGTCGGAAGTGCCCCGTGAGTCGTCCCACTTCTTCACAATATCATCGCTTGACATTGATCAGGAACACTGTCCCTCTTGCTGTTTAAGGCGGAAGTGCACAGTAAGTCGACACACTGCTTCATCATGTCATCGCGAGACACTGTCTAGGAACAATCCTTCTCTTGCAGTCTGAGACGGAAGTGCGCCGGAATTGGACACACTGTTCCACCATGTTATCGCGAGACACTGTCGAGGAACACTGCTTCTCTTGCAGTCCGAGACGGAAGTGCGCCGTGAGCCGACACTCTGCTTTACAATATCATCGCTAGACACTGTCCAGAAAAAATCTCTCTTGCAATCTGAGACGAAAGTGAGCCGTGATTCGACACACTGCTTCAAAATGCCATCGCGAGACACTGTCCAGGAACACTGTTTCTCTTGCGGTCTGACACGGAAGTGCGCCGTAAGTCGACACACTGCTTCACAATGTCATCGCGAGACACTGTCCAGGAACACTGTTTCTCTTGTAGTCTGACACGGAAGTGCGCCGTAAGTCGACACACTGCTTCACAATGTCATCGCGAGACACTGTCCAGGAACACTGTTTCTCTTGTAGTCTGACACGGAAGTGCGCCGTATGTCGACACACTGCTTCACAATGTCATCGCGAGACACTGTCCAGGAACACTGTTCCTCTTGTAGTGTGACACGGAAGGCGCCGTATGTCGACACAGTGATTCACCATACCATCGCGAGACACTGTCCAGGAACACTCTTTCCCTTTCAATCTGAGACGAAAGTGAGCCGTGATTCGACACAACGCTTCACCATGTCATCGCGAGGCACATAAATCGACACACTGCTTCACCATACCATCTTGAGACACTGTCCAAGAACACTGTTTCTCTTGCAGATCGAGACGGCAGTGCTCCATAATTCGACACCCTGTTCACTGTGCATCGCGAGACACTATCCACGAACACTGTTCCTCTTGTAGACCGAGACGGAAGTGCGCCGTAATCCGACACACTGCTTCACCCTGTCATCGAGAGACACTGTCCAGGAACACTGCTTCTCTTGCAGACCGAGACGGAATTGTACCGAGGATCGACACACTGCTTCGCCATGTTATCGCGAAACACTGTCGCGGAACACTGTTGCACTTGCGGTTAGAGACGGATGTACGCCGTAATTGGACGCACTGCTCCACCATGTCATCTCGAGACACTGTCCAGGAACACTGCTTCTCTTGCAGTCTGGGACGGAAGTGCGCCGTGATTCGACACACTGCTTCACTGTGCCATCTCGAGACACTGTCCAGGAACACTTTTTCCTTTGGAATCTAGGACGGAATTGCGCCTTAATTCGACACACTGCTATACTGTGCCATCGCGAGACACTGTCCAGGAATACTGTTTCTCTTGCAGTCTGAGACGGAAGTGCGCGTGGGTCGACATACTGCTTCAGTGTGCCGTCGCGAGACACGCTGCAGGAACACTGTTTCTCTTGCAGACTGAGACGGAAGTGCGCCGTGATTCGTCTCACTGCTTAACCATGCCATCGCGAGACACTGTTCAGGAACACTGTTCCTCTTGCTGACTGTGACGGAAGTGTTCCGTGAGTCGACACACGTCTTCGAAGCAAATGTATCAAATGTTTCGAAACCGTTAGCAGTGTCTCTTCACCTATTTGTATTGTAATGAAGTGTAATTGCGATTTTCTTTTAGTGCCGGGAGTGTCCGAACACCTGTTCCTCTCGCCTGGTGCAGGTCTTCTGATTTGGTTCCCGTAGGCGAACTGCACGTCGTGATGAGTATGAAATGAAGATGAAGGCTACACATACTCCCTGTCCCCGTACCAGCGAAATTAACTAATGATAGTTAGATTTTCTGACCCTGCCGGGAATCGAACCCGAGTCTCCTCTGATCTAAGGCCAGCGCGCTAACAATTTAGCCATGGAGCCAGACTCTACTGTAATTCAACCGGACATGTTTCGGGGTCCGCTCACAACTTGTTGACGAAGAATACTGTATGTGCATGTTCCTGCTCAACCTCTCGTTCCATGCCTTCTTTTTTTCCTTTGTACATGTTTTACAGCCCGATGAAACCTTTTCTAACAAATGTTTCTACCTCAGTCATGTTAAGATTTTGTTGAGTCTGAAGCCATATTATTTGGACCGTGATGATGAAGAGGACAGAGATAGTGAAGGTGATGTGGTGTAGGGGTAGCATTATTGCCTCTTACTCGGAGGCCCCGGGTTTGATTCCCGGCCAGCTCAAGGAGTTTTACATGAATCTGAAGGCTGGTTCGAGGTGCACTCAGCCTTCCTGATTACAATTGAGGAGTCATCTGACGGTGAGATGGCAGCCCCGGTCTAGAAAGCCAAGAATAACGGCCGAGAGGATTCGTTGTGCCGACCACACGATATCTCGTCATCTGCAGGCTTCGGGCTGAGCAACGGTCGCTTGGTAGCCCATGGCCATTCGGGGCTGTTGTGCCATGGAGTTTGGTTTTCGTTTTCCGAAGTGCAATTAATTGTTTTATGTCACAGTGTTATTTCTGAATTTCGTTCTGCTCCACACGGCAAAAATCAATCAATCAATCAATCAATCAATCAATCAATCAATCAATCAATCAATCAATCAATCAATCAATCAATCAATCAATGACTACTGATCGGCATTTAGGGCAGTCGCCCAGGTGCCAGATTCCCTATCTGTTGTTTTCCTAGCGTTTTCTTCAATTATATCAAAGAACTTGGAAATGTATTGAACATTCCTTATTCATTCTCTAACTCCTTCTCCTATAAGCGAACATTTGCCCCAGGCAATTCCACGTTCATCTTTATATTATGTTTCCTACTTTTAAAAGCTCCACTCAACTTCATTCGTCTACTAAAGTCATTCCACGCTTTCTCATCACTGTTAAGCAGGAACATACCAGCTTGTTTCCTTCCTCCCAAGTCTTCCCAGATCAAACTTTGCAACATTTTAGTAACCTTACTCTTTTTTCGGAAATCACCCAGAACAAATCGAGCTCCTTTTCTTTCGATTTTTTGCGGTTTTTGAATCAAGTAATCCTGGTGAGGGTCCCAAACACTGGAACCATACTCTCGTTGGGGTCTTACCATAGACTTATATGCCCTCTCCTTTACATCCTTACAGAGATCTGTACCCTTTATTTATAATCCCATTTATGTGATTACCCCAATGAAGATCTTTCCTTATATTAACACCTAAAGGTTCCCCAAAAGGAACATTCAGCCTATCAACGTAGTAATTAAAACTGGAGGATATTTCCCTTGGTGAAACGTACAGTACAACCTGACTTTTCATTCCGCTGGCCATCGGCTGCTGTCCATCTCACAACATTGTCCAAGTCTCTTTGCAGTTGCTCACAATCCTGTAACTTATTATACTACTCTATACAGTATAACATCATCTGCAAAAAACCTTATCTGTGAATGTAGTTCTTTGCTCATATCATACTGGCCTGCCGGACTCCCTCTTAATGCTTCATCTCCTCTAATTCTCTGAGTTCTGTTTTCAAATGGAACACTTACGGTTTTCAGCCCACTATATACAGTTCGAATGTCAAACAGTAAGCGTTATATACGGTTCTTCGAAATTTTTAAATGAATAATTTTTATTTTATTGAAAATGTTCAGATTTTGTATGTAAAATCATTTTTTCTCCTGTTTGAACATACCTCATTCCCTGGAGGTGGCCTCTATTTTCCAGGGGACTCCCAAGCTTTGAATGTTGTGATTCACCTTTTGAGCTGGTTTCAGATCAACCAATGAAGGACCTGAATAGTCTGACAAGCGGCTTTTTTCTGTCTCACAGACAGTTCAGCGTCTAACTGTAAATCTTATGCTCGTCAAACTTATGAATAATATTGTGATGTACTTCACAAATTATTTTGCATGACAATGCAGTGCTTCAATTTCTCGTTGGTTAGCTTACCGTACTCTGTTTTAATTAAGTATAAAATATTTTCTTTGGCATTTATTTTGAATGTTAAATAAGTAAAGATGCTGTTAACTTCAAATTCCAAACAATAAAGCAGGTCCTTCGACACCCAAAAAGTTAAAACACCCAGAAGGAAACAAAAGACCGAATTGCCGTCAAAAAGCAGATATTTATGACATAGGATAATATTTTCACGCATAAAGGTGAGAAAATCTTTTGAGAAATAATTTGTATAGAGTACAGGTGGTGATGGTGGTGATTGTTGCTTTATGTACAACTAGGCAACCATCCTCTATATAATACTAATCAGAGAGAAAAATGGAACGGATCCGATGTTTCGAAGAATGAAGGTAGCAGTCAAAGAAAGACAAGGGCCTCGAAGGGCATGAAAATGAAAAACTCCTTGGCCTCGAGTACTCTTATACCTTCGGGGTTAGAAGAAACAAGAGTTGACGAAGGGAGGTCGGACAGGACAGATGAAACTGAGGAGCCTGGCACAAGTAAGTGGAAGCAATGTCAGGACTCAGGTAAGGGACCCGTAGTCGCCAATCCACGGTCCAAAGTTCAGAGCCCGTGGGGCCCCTTTGGTCGCCTTTTACGACTGGCGGGGGATACCGTGAGTGTTTTTCTACCAGCCCTACCCACAGGGGGACATCAGAAGGAGAATGAAACGAGCAGAGGGTGAGTGTAGCCTAACAGCACACAGACGGTATCGTGGATGAACTGTTTTCTTTCCTTCGTTACTTAAACAAATGTATTTACATCTAGTTTCTCAGGAGCTTGCATCCGGGAGATAGTAGGTTCGAATCCCACTATCGGCAGCCCTGAAGATGGTTTTCCGTGGTTTCCCATTTTCACACCAGGCAAATGCTGGGGTTGTACCTTAATTAAGGCCACGGCCGCTTCCTTCCAACTCCTGGGCCTTTCCTATCCCATCGTCGCCATAAGACCTATCTGTGTCGGTGCGACGTAAAGCCCCTAGAAAAAAAAAAAAAAAAAAGTTTCTTAGGAACGAATATGCTTTGAGTAAGTCAAGGTCTAGGAAAGGTTTATTTAGTAGCAGGTTCCAAGGTTGATAATCAGATAACGTAGCCGGTTTGCTGGGGAACACGCCCACGTAGAGAATACATTCTTAACGTGTTGCGTATCGATCACCCGTCCATCAGCCTGCTGTGAGTACAACGAGACCATGACCCTTTCCATGAGTGACATCCATAAATGTCACTGAAGGAAATGTTTTAGAGGTAGAGTATTCTGTTCATATCAGTTGTGCTATAATATGTAATGTCCGGACTAATAAATTATGGTGTGTTATAAATAGCCGACTTTCATTAAAACTGTATCCTATAAATTCAGCTTACTCACTTGTGTTCTTTTCATTTATCATCAATCTTTCCAAACTATTCATGTTTGATATGACGTTGTTGATGTTGTTATTTGAGTCATCAGTTTATAAGACTGGTTTGATCCAGCCCTCGATGTCACTCTCATCACAACCTAAAAAACTACCGCAATTGAAAAAGGCTAGAGTGTCTAAAAGGTGTGCCCTATTAGTCTGTCTCCTATTCTAATCACACCGAGGTCGGTAGCTGCAGTCGCTGAAGTGCGGCCAGTATCCAGTATCGGGAGATAGTGGGTTCAAACGCCACTGTCGGCAGCCTTGAAGATGGTTTTCCGTGGTTTCCCATTTTCACACCATGCTGTACTTTAATTAAGGCCACGCCGCTTCTTTTCCACTCCTAGCCCTTTCCTGTCCCATCATTGCCGTAAGACCTATCTGTTGATTCGATGTAAAGCAACTTGTGAAAAAAAAAAAAGAAACCTCTCATCATTCGTTGCAAACTATTAATTTTTTTATAGACATTGTTGTTTCTGTCGTCGTCGTATGAGTTATCAGTTGATATGACTGGTTTGGTCCAGCTCTCCATGCCACCCTATCAAGACTTAGCCTTTTAATTTCTACACAACTGCTACTCCAATATGTTTGTCTAATTCCGAGGTGCTCAGCTGGGCGCTCGTTGAGGCTAGCCCAGTGCGACCGGGCTGGTGTGACGTAAATGCGGGCAGCTTACGTAGCAAGTGAAGCGAGACAGCGAACACACTTTGCAGGGAAGGAAACAATGACGTTGGATTGTGATTACGAAGCACTCCTCCACTACTCAGCAAAATACTGATCGGGGTACAGTATTTAAGAATAAAACCCGATATAATCGTAAGAAACCAACCCTTTTGATCATATTCCGGTTTGAGTTAGGCTATACTGCGCTCGATATAAACAGTCACTTTTCTTTTCTTATATTTATACATCAAAGAAAACTAACACGTAATATATTTTGTGTTACAATTTACAAAGATACTGTACAGGGTTCATGCGTACAAGCTACGATTAACAATTCCTAGTATAGGAATGACAGTATTTACAAATCTTATAAAGTAAAATTCCTGTTATTCATTCTGCAAAAAGTAATATATATCTACATAATTCAGCAAGTATAATGCTTGATTTTGCACAGTGTTGTGTTGTTTGAATTTCCCTGTTCACTGATTTTGAAAATAGTATTTAAAACTTATCAGGCGTCCGATAATAATAGCTAGCCTCCAAATTGCGAGGGAGTTTCAAATCGCGTGCGAGCATAGATATTTACTATCCAAGAGTAAAGTGAAACTACAATGTAAATGCATCTAAGTATTAGGGCAATGGGGATTCGTTTAAGAGAGCATGCCTAACCTCATGGAGGCGCCTAACTACCCAGGTTCTAGTTGTACGGTTATATGCCCTTCCCGACGCCATTTTCGAGGGCCTAACTACACAGGACACAGCTCTACGGTCAGATGACCTTACCGTCGCTATTTAATTCTCCTACCAGAGAGAGCACAGATGGCCTAACCAAGTTTTATGGCCAGATGCCCTTTCTGACGTCATCTTGGAGGGGCATAACTGTACATGGGCCCAGTTTTCGGTCAGATGCCCTTCCCGTCGCCATTTTGGCCGGGGTCTAACGACACAATCGCTATTTTGGCCCAGTTTTACGTCACATGCCCTTCCCGACACCATTTTAGAGGAGCCTAACTACACAGTCACCATCTTGGGCCTAGTTGAATGGCTAGATACCGTTCTCGACGCTATCTTGCGAGATGCCCTTCCCGACACTAGTGTGAAAATGGGAAACCATGGAACGCCATCTTGGAATATGCCCTCCCGTCGCCATCTTGGACCGGCCTAACCTTACAGCGCATAGTTTTATTGAGAGATGCCCTTCCCGACGCCATCTTACCAGATGCCTTTCGCGACGAGATTGTGAAAATAGCAAACCATGGGACGCTATGTAACTACATGCCCTTCCCGAGGCCATCTTGGATGGGCCTAACCTTAGAGCGCATAATTTTAGGTTAGATGCCCTTCCCGACACCATCCTGGAGGAGCCTAACCTCACAGGGCCATAGTATTACACCGAGATGCCCTTCTTGACGTCATCTTGCCAGATCCCCTTCCCGAAACCATCTTGGAGGATTTACGTCTACATCCGACAGATAGATACCCTCCTTCTCCTCATCGTCTGGCCCTAGTTTTTACGGATAGATGCCCTTCTCTCCTCCTCAACGTCTGGCCCCAGTTTTACGGATAAATGCCTTCCCTCCTCCTCATCGTCTGTCCTAGTTTTACGGATAGGCTATCCGGATGCCTTTTATGACGCAGGGAAGGTATTAAGACGAAATGAATGACACAAAAAACTGATTCAGTCCTGTTTTCAGCTGTACTTATCCTAGTAGATATTTTGTTGATGACATGCTTTTTAGGCATTTCGATTGTTTATTTCTCCACTCTCCGCGCCCTCCTCATTCACCTAGCATATATTTATAATCAAGGTAACTTTTCTGTTCGGAAAACAAGGGGATTGTATGCTGACTGTTGATATTTTTACTGTTTATTACAAAATACAGGTATATTTGGAAATTTACGAGCAAGGTGAGATAACAACAGACCATGTATGTTCTAAACACGAAAATATATATGCATTCAAAAAAATTGTCAGTCATGTGGCAATGCATTTCCGGTCCTCTGTAACAGGATAGAACCTGCACAGTTTTCTTGAGCCCTGTCGTCATGTTTAGACTTGTTCATAAGGAGGCAGGTCACGCTGTGACGTGACGTTATTTGTCCGTCGGTTGGAGACTTAAAGCCTTGAACTGGGCCCAGGCCCCCTCCAAAACAGCGTCAGTCAGATAGTGACGTAAAGCCATGTGCAGACTGAACAACTACGTAGTCTGTCGGATGGAGACGTAAAGCCTAAAAACCTGTCATCAACAAAATGGCAACTAGGATAGCTACAGCTGAAAGCAGGATTGAACCAGTTTTTTGCGTCATTCATTTCATCTTATTATCTTCCCTGCGTCATATGAGGTATCCGGTAGCCTATCCGTAAAACTAGGTTAGACCATATGTTCCTCCGCTGGCGGGAGAATCAAAATAGCGACGGGAAGGTCACATGAGCGTAAAACTGTGCCCTGTGTAGTTAGGCCCCTCCAAAATGGCGTCGGGTAGGTTATATGACCGTAAAACTAGGCCCCTGAATGAGGTTAGACGTGCTCTCGAATGCGAATCCCCATTGCCCTCCTCCTCAAAATGGCGTCTGAAAAATCCGCAAATTCCCATTGCCCTACTACTCAAGATGGCGGCGGGAATGGCATCTTGCCGTAAAAGTGAGGTTAGGTCCTTCCAAAATGGTGACTGTTGCCGTCGGGAAGGGCATATGTTCGTAAATGTGAGGTTAGGCCCCTCTAAGATGGCGACTGTGAGGTTAGGCTTGCTCTCTTATGCAAACTCCGGCGGTGACAATATAAATGTACGCTAGGGCTCAATGACCTAGTGGGAAAATGCTGATTTAGCCCCCATTGTTTCTGAATCCCCCTTGTTACACTACACTACTCATCTACATATATAAAGTAGCTTGTCCTGACTGACTGACTGACTGACTGACTGACTGACTGACTGATTCATCATCGCCGAGCCAAAACTACTGGACATAAAGGAATGAAATTTTGGGGCTATATTCAGATTATAATGTAGGTGCTCGCTAAGAGAGGATTTTTGGATATTCCGTCGCTAAGGGGGTGAAAAGGGTGGTGAAATTTTAAAATGAGTGTGTATATATCTCAAAACTTTAAAAGTTTACAGATGTGAAAATTGGTATTTAGAATCTTCTTTAAAAATAAGGAAACACGTATTCTTTGTTTTCAGACAATCCCATTAGGAGGGGTGAAAAAGGGTGAAAAAGGGGTTGAATGCCTTTAATCAGGATAAGGCTACTTATATCTCAGAAACTGAAGATATTACAGACCTCAAAATTGGTACTTTCGATCGCTGTCAAAAATAAAGAAACACATATTTTTTTTGTTTTTGGAAAATCCAATTAATGCGAGGGTGAAAGGGGGGTGAATTTTTAAAATGAGTGCATCTATATCTCAAAAGTTTTAAAGTTTAGAGATGTAAAAATTGGTATTTAGGATCTTCATTAAAAATTAAGGAACACTTATTTTTTTGTTTTCGGAAAATCCTAATAGGAGGGGTGAAAAGGGGTGAAAAATGGGTTGAATGCCTTTAAAGAGAATACTTATATCTCAGAAACTGAAGATATTACAGACCTCAAAATTGGTACTTTTGATCGCTTTCAAAAATAAAGTAACACATATTTCTTTTGTTTTTGGAAAATCCAATTAATGCGAGGGTGAAAAGGGGGGTGAATTTTTAAAATGAGTGCATCTATACCTCAAAAGTTTTAAAGTTTAGAGATCTAAAAATTGGTATTTAGAATCTTCATTAAAAATAAAGGAACACGTAGTTTTTTGTTTTCGGAAAATCCCAATAGGAGGGGTAAAAAGGGGTGAAAAATGGGTTGAATGCCTTTAAAGAGCATACTTATATCTTAGAAACTGAATATATTACAGACCTGAAAATTGGTATTTGGGATCTACTTTAAAAATAAAGAAACAGGTATTTTTTCGTTTTGGGAAAATCCAAATAATGGGGGGTGAAAAGGGGGATGAGATTTTTAAAATGAGTGTATCTATACCTCAAAACTTTTAAAATGTATAGATGTAAAATTTGGTATTTAGAATCTCCTTTAAAAATAAAGAAACACGTATTTTTTGTTTTCGGAAAATCCTAATAGGAAGGGTGGAAAAGGGTGAAAAAGAGGTTGAATGCCTTTAATCAGGCTACTTATATTTCAGAACCAGAAGATATTACAGACCTGAAAATTGGTATTTGGGATCTACTTTAAAAATAAAGAAACGGGTATTTTTCGTTTTTGGAAAATCCAAATAATGGGGGTGAAAAGGGGGAGTGAATTTTTAAAATGAGTGTGTCTACTTCTTAAAACCTTAAACGTTTACAGATGTAAAAATTGGTGTTTAGAATCTCCCTTAAAAATAAAGGAACACGTATTTCTTTGTTTTCTCTAAATCCCAATAGGAGGGGTGTAAAAGGGTGAATAATGGGTTGAATGCCTTTAATGAGGATACATATATCTCAGAAACTGAAGATATTATAGAACTGAAAATTTGTAAATGGGATCTCCTTTAAAAATAAAGAAACACGTATATTTTTGCTTTTGGAAAATTCAATTAATGGCGGTTAAACAGGAGTGGCAAATTGGGGTGAATTTTTTGAAAGACTATATCTACAGAATATCTGAGAAGCGTAAAATGTTACAGACGTAAAAAGTGTGTATTTGGAATCTCCTGTAAGTGTAAAGAAACATAGGTGATTTGTCTTTGGAAACTCCACTTAAGGGGAACTAAAAAGGGGTGAAATTTTAAAATGAGAATTTCTACAGTATATCTCAAAAAACTTAACATGTTAAGAAGTGAAAAATGGTAATTTTTTAATTCTACTAAAAATAAAGAAACGTGTATTTTTAGTTTTCGGAAATACCACTTGGGTACTGGTGGGGGGGTAAAAGTGACTGAAAATGGTGTTGAATTCTTTTAATTAGGCTACTGATATCTCAAAAATGAAGATGTTACACACGTGAAATTTGATTTTTGGAATCTGCTTTAAAAGTAAACAAACACGTATTCTCGGAAAATCCAATGAAGGGGGTTTGGGGGTTAAAGGATTGAAAAAATTAATTAATTGTATGAGAATACATACATCTAATAAAAACTAAAGTTGTTACAGACGTGAAAATTGGTATTTTGATCTCTTTTAAAAACAAAGAAAAGCGCGTTTTTTTTGGGGGGGGGGGACAATCTTGGGGGTGCGGGAGTGAATAGGAGCTGAATTCCTTTCATGAGGACACATAAATCAAAAACTAAAGAGGTTAGAGTGGTGATAATTGGTATTTAGAAGATCCGTTACTATTACAGGAACAAGTATTTTTTGCCTTAATATCACTTTGTGAGGGGGGGTGTGTGAAAGGAAGTTAAAAAAAAGTGAATTATTTTTAAGGGGATACTTATATCTCAAAACTGAAGGTAATAAACGTGAACATTGGTATTTGGAATCTCCTTTAAACATAAAGAAACACACCTTCTTTTAATTTTTTGGGGGGTGGGGGTAAATAAACTTAACGGCGGTGGGGTGTAAAAGGCGGTGAGACCAATTGATTTTACTGTTCATAATGTACTTATAAGGAGCCTCCGTTGATCAGGCGGCAGCGCGCCGGCCTCTCACAGCTGGGTTCCGTGTTTCAAATCCCGGTCACTCCATGTGACATTCGTGCTGGACAAAATGGAGGCGGGACAGGTTTTTCTCCGGATACTCCGGCTTTCCCTGTCATCATTCATTCCAGCAACACTGTCCAATATTTCATTTCATTTGTCACTCATCGATCATTGCCCCAGAGGGGAGCTTCGGCAGCCGGCACAATTCATATTGTCGCCGCTAGATGGGGCTTTATTTATTCCATCCCTGATCCTGTCGAATGATAGGAAACAGGCTGTAGACTTTCGATGTACTTATTCTGATCATAAACCGATCATTTTTTATCTTTCCTGGGTTCTTTTTCAACAGCCATCTTTTCCTTCGGAGAACGTTCTTAGATTACAGTAGATTCTCCTGGCATATAAATAAAAATTTAAACACCTTTGAAATAAACGATAGGAATGATATTGACCGTCAAATTGTTCACCTCTATAATAAGGTCAATAATACACGGAGGTATGTCATTCGTATCGCCAGAAATCCCGCACACTTGCCTACGCGCGACAATGGTGCTGGTCACATTGTCAACAATGACAATGGCAGCAGATGTAATTTACCGCCAAGTAGCGGTCTTGCATATTGCTGTGGGGTCCAGAACATATAATAATAATAATAATAATAATAATAATAATAATAATAATAATAATAATAATAATAATAATAATAATAATAATAATAATGTTCTGGACCGTCGTCACATGTGCGGACCACGCTGGAAACGGGTCCTGGACGGCTAATGACTAAGAATGCAGTCCGGCCGCGGGTTCAGTAGGCTACCGCCAAGGCACCCAAGACGACACCACGACAGATCCCCTGAAGGATTTGATCCATATTAAAAATGCTTATAGGAAAAGATGGCAAAGATTTAGGGACCCAACTAACTGGGTGGAATACCTGGACTTAGCCCGGGAAGTACGAAATCGATTGCTGGAAAGAAAGATTGAAAAATGGGAGGAAACTTGCCGTAATCTATTAGAAAACGAGTCAGATCGCGAATTTTGGCGGATTCTCGCAGAAAACGAGTCAGATCGCGAATTTCGGCGGATTATATATCTAAAACAATAAGCATTCAATTATAAATTTCAGTATAATACCGTAGCGAGCACGGGTATCTTGCTAGTTATATATATATATAGAGAGAGAGAATGTCCAAAAATATCCCACCTGCCCGGGAATGGAACCGAGGTTCCTCTGAACGGAATGTCACTACCGTTGACCATTCAATAAAAAGCCGAATACTTGTCGCAATATTTACCTAGCGTATAATAATGGCACGCAAACATGCATATGCAGCTTTGGCATTAAACAGCAACTTCCACACTATCTCAGCTGTAAATTGAGACAGACACGTCATTTGCTCTAGCCTGCACCAAGTGAACAAAATGTGGATGTACCGTACATACCAAGACGTGCTAAGAGACACTGA
Organism: Anabrus simplex; assembly: GCF_040414725.1. NCBI lineage: Eukaryota > Metazoa > Arthropoda > Insecta > Orthoptera > Tettigoniidae > Anabrus > Anabrus simplex. The sequence goes on along the minus strand of NC_090268.1, from coordinate 17,523,327 downwards.
CACATGCTGTCAGATGACTGAAATTTGAAAGGTTTTGGATGATTTTTTTCCTTTTTTGCATGCTGTACTTGAAAATAATAAATTAGTATCCAATCAGACATCAATAATGCTAATAACAGTCATCCTGGAAAGTTCTGAGGTGAGGACATAGTTATCTCTTTTTTACAGTGTCGTTTACTCGGTTTTACATTTTAGTAGTTGTTGCTGTGTACAAAATGCATTTACAAGCTGTTATACGTTATATTTTCGGTTGTTCATCATTTCCCCGGTCTTTCCTCAAACATAGGAACATTGAGAAAATTCTGGTATATTCTTTTCCTTAAGAGTACCTGCGGGCTCCTTCAAATATTGCTATGGAGCAATTGAAGGGCCGCGGCCTTCAGAAAGATAAAGTCAAATCTTAAGAGTTAACAATCTATTGACTGCAATAATTATAAAATGTGCAGCAAACTTTAATTTTACATGCATAAGGTACATGTTTACTCAATTTGGTTTTATTTCTCACAAAATTGTGCTATGAGAAGCGTTTTCCATGCGCGTAAAAAATTGTATAGAAAGAAGAATAACTTAATGATATTTAGTAACCAGGTTACTAGCAAGGTTCTGTGTACGTGACATAAATTGCAATACAATAACCTGAAAACTGTTGAGAGTTTAAAATTTCAGTCATACCTCCTCTTAAGATTATGTGTGCAGTACGTACTTGGGACAGTTAAAGTGAAACAAGTTTATTGTTAGGCTCACGAGGCTGGCGTATTGGAACATCTTGGGACTGAAGCGGAAAGGAACCTGCCTACTTGCGAGTGTTCTGTTGTCTGACCACTGTACTGACTGTCATGATACTCGATTCCGCAATCTTGAGCAGATAAAACGAGCACCTTCCTACTACACCGGAGGTTCCCAAAGTAAGGTCCACAGTTCCACATAATATTTGAAGTGCGCAGTCAACCGCACCATATCATTTTATGGTACGTTTGCCTTTTCTGATGTCTTCACGTTCCTAGCGAACTCTTGTATCCATGTGTTGTTACCACTATGCAATCTTTCCTTATTCCGGTAGATGGCATCTCATACGTTAGTATAGGTCAAAGCATTTCTTTTCTGCTCCGTCTTGTTGGGTTATCTTTCTGGTTGGTGGGGTGTGGAGATTTTTGTCTTGAGAAGATGGAAGGATTGGATTTCCAAGTCGCCTTTGTGGCATATAAACGATATTTTAACAGATGAGCTCGGCCTTTCGAGAATGTTAATTGCTTATGATATCGAGGTATTTATTTTTCTTTAATCTTCTCTTGGTTTTATTATTGCTTCGTTCTGTGCTCACCATGGTTTGCTTAGAAAGGCTTCCCTCATTACGTGTGTTTCTATTTTATTTGTGTGTTAACTTTCTTTTACACGCTTCTTTCGGTATTTTCATTTACCGATCCACTATGTTTATTTTGAGAACAGAAGGTGACACGGATTCATGTGTGTGTGTGTGTGTGTGTGTATGAGATTGTTTGCTGTGTGTGGCCCAGACCTTTTACTCATGTCGCTTCATTAACATTCCGCTTGAGCTCATGTTGTATTATTTTATCGCGTGTTCTATATAATTCATGTCCACTTCATAGACTTGGTATGAAATCACACTAACTATGCGATTTGCCTGCCTCTGTGTGTTTTGGTTTTGGAGACACTCCGTCTCTTTAAGATGGACCACTTTCTGGTTCATACTGTCTGAGCTCGAGAGCGGTTGTTTATTTTGTTATGTGCTGTGTGTTGGCGTTCTTATACGTCCCTCTATTCGGCGACCTAACCTCTCGGTCTATGTGTGAGCGTGGATGGTTCTGACGTTTGAGTCCGTGAAACCTTTTGTGTCTAATTTATTTATTGTTCGTTTCATATTGCCGTCATTGGCTTTCTTTACCTGTTTTCTACTTTAATTTGTTTTATTCTTTGCTGGGCGCCTTCTGTGTTATTTTAGTTGTTTTGTGTGAAAACATGGTAACCGCCCCTTTTCCCTTTTTCTCTCTGCTTGAATTTTATGAGCTCGGTGCACCCTTCCCTCTTCTCCAATTTTAAGCTCTTTTACTTAATGATATTGTATTCTCGGGGGACGTGATTTTTATTGTTGAGAGTTTTATGTCTTCTCTGGGGAATTGTAAGGGAGAATGTTATGATTAGGTGCTGTTAATCCCTAAACTTATGACTGTTTAGACCCGATGTGCTACAAAGAAATGTTTTGTACCCACCAGAATTCATATTCTTCAATTAATTAATATAGATGCCAAGTCCTTATTCCAAACTTTTCGTCACGTCTTTTATGAAGGTAAGCGTGTGTGAAGGTGCTGTAATCAATGAGTCTGATGTATTTTGATTATGGGCCACATATTATTAATATTAGCTATTTGATTTTTGGCCCCCTTGTTTTACCTATGGGACCTTTTTTATTTCCTCTCCATAATAAATTTAAGTTCTTGCCCTTATTACTGTTTATTTTTTTATTTCTTTGCGTCTCTTATATGTTTGTTGTCTGTAAGAGGCCAGGGTCCAGTTCCTGGCAGTTGTTTGCTAGTTTTGACCAAATCCACCGCACTGGGTCTTCGTCGTGTTCCTAGTGTCAGTTCAGCAGGCACTTTTAAGAAAGAAACAATTGGCTGTAAGCTGTCTGTCACTATTGGTTTTCATAGTTTCGCACTTACTTAGTAAAACGTTTTGGCTGTTTCAGCTAACCTCCAACTGAGCGCGCGAGTCAACACAGCGCCATCTTATAACAAAGTAAGCGTGTGACGTCACATATTTAACAGAAATGTTGCCTTCGTTTGAAGCGCTATCTCATGAAAACTACGTTTCATATTTTCAGTTTATTTTTCGAACAGGTCTACGTTAAGAAGGAAGGTTACGTGAAAGAATCGTATCCACGAAATTTCAATGTCATTTTTATTCTAAATGGAAGATAATAATTGCTTTCACACAAATCAACAGTAAAATCAGCGGTAAATTAATGAATACCATTATTACTAGAGAAATATAGACACGTAACTGCAGCGACTCTCTTCTGTGGCATTCCGCTTTTTTTTCTTTCCTTCTCGAGGTCCAGGGCTAGCACTGACGAATGGAAGTGCTAAGTCTGTGAATTCTCAATGTCTTCGTCCATCATGTCTAGCGTGGGCAGTTCAAACGGAAAAATGGAGGTGAAAAGTTACCATAAGTAACACAAAAAAATTCTTGTTGAAAGAGAAATAACAAATAGCAACGTGTCCCTGTACCAAATGAGTTATGGACAAAAAAGTACTGAAGCGCAGCGGTGTAGTAGAAGTCATAGTCGGAATGTAGCAAAGTATTTATTTTTCTAGTAATAATGGTATTTATTAATTTATCGCTAATTTTAATCTTAATTTGCATAAACGCAATCATTATCTCCCATTTACGAGAAAAATTATAATGAAATTTCATGGATACGATTTGTTCACGTACCCTGTGAATTCTAGGATTATACTCTGAAATCTTCGAGCAAATCTCTTCTAAGGCATAGTCCGTCTAGATGTCAGGAAAATAATATTCCAAAGGAGATACAACATTATTTGTTGTAACTACACTTGCAATTAAGGGAATATTTTCTGGTGAGGACGGACTAAAGTGACACTTGGATTAGGAATCCTTTATTGATGGGCTATCAACCAACTTCCACTATAAGAACAACTTACAACTGACAGTCCATTAAAATTACAACTAGCTGAAATTTCGTTACATGCCATGTCACTAGATACTCAAGATTCAATACAATTAACTGTGTTCCCCACTACTTATCTGTGCGAAACAGTCTCCTCCCATCTCACGCATTTGAAATCGAAGTTAAGAAATAAACCTAGAGTCGTGCGTGACTTAATACTGGGATATCAGACATTAAACCTAACATTGCAGAGCTAATGGATAAAAACATCTTCACTGTTCAGTCATTCAGGAGGGCTATAACCCCACCCCCCATGGAATTTTTACAAAGGAATATAAACAGAATTTGACAATGAACGAGTGAAATTAGACTCAATGTGCTGGCTACTTTGAATATTCATAGACACATAATTGTAAAACCAACAGATCTCTTGAATCTATTATCTAAGAAGTTCCGAAAGTTGGATTTTACTATGGTCGTTTGACGAAAAATCGTGTACATGCGGGCTGAGGAGTGCGGAGGGTAAGCATCACTGCTGCGCATGCGCGAACCTCAAGTCTTAAGGCCTGACCATAAACATCGGTTCCGTTCGCGCTGATTCTTGTGAACTAAAGTGCTGCTGTGAAGTTTCAAATTGGTAGTGCAATTCTGATTTAGTTACACATTTACTGTAAGTACAGCATAATGAAGAGTTTAATAATGAACACATATGTTTCAGTTATCCACGCATGCGCGCACCACATTTTGTAACTATAAACCCCACCCCTCACCCCAATCGCCCGATCCTGGCTGCACTGCTGATGTCATTCACATTATAATTTCAATTTTCGATGTTAATATATTTGAGTTAAAATATGTTTATTATTATTATTATTATTATTATTATTATTATTATTATTATTATTATTATTATTATTATTATTATTATTGACACATGGTAGGCCTATATTAGGGCTAGTCCGCCTCTGTGGTGTAGTGGTTAGTGTGATTAGCTGCCACCCCTGGAGGCCCGGGTTCGATTCCCGGCTCTGCCACGAAATTCGAAAGGTGGTACGAGGGCTGGAACGGGGTCTACTCAGACTTCGGGAAGTCAATTGAGTAGAGAGGCTTCGATTCCCTTCTCAGCCATCCTAAAAGTGGTTTTCCCTGGTTTTCCACTTCTCCAGGCAAATGCCGGGATAGTACGTAACTTAAAGCCACGGCCGCTTCCTTCCCTCTTACTTGTCTATCCCTTCCAATCTTCACATCCCCCCCACAAGACCCCTGTTCAGCATAGCAGGTGAGGCCACCCGGGTGTGGTACTGGTCCTCCTCACCAGTTGTATCCCCATGACCAAAGTCTCACGCTCCAACCCCCTGTGGGTGGGGGTTGTGGATAACACCCACGGTATCCCCTGCCTGTCATAAGAGGCGACTAAAAGGGGTCCCAGGGGTTCTCAACTAGGTAGGGTGGATTGGCGACCACGTGGCGCTTAGGTGAGTCCTGGCATTACTTCCACTTACTTGTGTCAGGCTACTCACATTCGTAGCCTACATCCTATTCGACCTCCCTTGGTCAACTCTTGTTCTTTTCATTTTCACGTCCTTCGAGGCCCTTGTCTTCCTTTGGCCGATACCTTCCTTTTTCGAAGAGTCGGATCCCTTGCATTTTTTTCTCTCTGATTAGAGTTATATAGAGGATGGTTGCACAGTTGTACTTCCTCTTAAAACAATAATCACCACCACCACTCTCACGCTCTAGGACACTGCCCTTGAGGCGGTAGAGGTCGGATCCCTCGCTGAGTCCGAGGGAAGAACCAACCCTGAAGGGTAAACCGATTAAGAAAAAAAGAAGGAAAAAAAGAAAAATATTAGGACTATAGATAATAAAACTAATAAAGACATAATATAATTATAACGGGAGAAATGTACGGCTATATTATAGTTATAATGAAATTTACATACAGAATATTTATCAATCTTTCACATAAATAATTCAGAAATCTCGCGAATTAAACCTTTTATGAACAATAATTTTAGGAAATGTTTAGCGTGAAATTAAAGCGGTCGGGTCAGCGCTATTTCGCGGAATAACGCGAAAAATGTTTCCTTTTTGCGAAATCGAACATAAATTACTGCGGAAAAATCATGCCTAGTCACACGTATTTAAGTGAATTTTTAATTCATATCTAGGTACCGGTACTTTTTTTTCAAAAAAAAAAAATGGAATAGTCAAATAAAAATACGTTAACATGTTTACTGTTTCGGTGTTTCTTTATTTCAAAACTCAGAGACGACCGTGATTTTTTCCAAGGAATCCATGAAGTTGAACGCTCAGCTGTACTACACTAATGTGGCCTTTCAGTAGTGAAGGGGAAGTGTCAGCCCTAACGTCAGTTCCGTTGTTTTCTATTACAGAGATATTATATTTAGATGCTATGGTCTTCCCGTCCTAGAGGCTGATGTAACAGAGCCTTGAGGAAGGTCATTGTCAATGAAACCATCTATACCGTAGCCTGCAGCACAGAGCGTGCTTCCGACTCCAAGGAAACTCGACATCACGTGATCCTGGATCAGCTGATGCAGCCATGAATACGATTGGCACGTGGACAATAAGAATACCGGTAACAGAGGAGGGGACTGCTCGGAACCGGTAATTTCAAGCTTCCGGTCGCCTTTAGTCTCGTTATCCATCTGCTTTCTCTCTGTTACACTCCTCATACGAATACGTGTACAAGAAACATGGCTGTCATGCTTATTGTTGAACGTCTATCATTTCTGCGTTGCAGTCTTGACGAGATGCCTCCATCCAGAGCGGTTTTCAGCTCTCCTTAACTTGATCTCAAGAGGCAGGCCAGTGATCTTCGCCTGATCTAACCCTATACTTGCTGTTCTTCCTCGTGGTCTATTGCCTCCAACTTTGCCTTGCAAAATGGTCTGTCCTTCTCTTCTGAAAATGTGGCCGAGGAACTGGAGGCAACACTCACTCACACGGGAGGATAGACGTTTCTTGACTCTCAGTTCGTTCAGAATGGAAACATTGGTTCTTCTTTCCGTCCAGGGTACACGCAGTATTCTCCGCCAACACCACATCTCAAAGGCATCAGTTCGACTTTTGTCTGTAGCATTCACGGTCCAGGTCTCACAACCGTACACCAAGTGCATCTTCGTAGTTTCTGATAATGCCCGGTTCTGCCAGAACTAGAACAATTCGTCTTTTGATCTCTATTTCACAGCTTCCCCTGACCCAAGGAATACAAATTCCTTTACTATCTCCAGGTACATTAGCACTAAAAACAAAATAAATGTTGAACAAGTCAGGTAATATCACAAATCAAAGAACTCGGTTAAATGTCGCGCTCCCTCTTGCCGATGGGATAGGAAAGGACATGAAAGGCAGCAGTAACCACTTATACGAGTCTCGGAGAGAACAAGACGTCCGAATTCTGTCCCGGAGTTCATCTACTGAGATGAGATCGGACTCGCCAACTAGGGTTCAAACACTGGCGCTCTGCAGTAGCGGCGGTTAGCCAGGGGCGGGGGGAGGGCTCAGTTTGTGGAGAAAATGTTACATTTTTATTCCAATTTAGCTAGCTGAGAGCTAAGAATTATAGGAATTTTTAAAAGAAGCAATTTGGACAAGATAATTCTCTCCTTACTTTCTTTAATTATTAACAAAATTATTAGCGGAAATGCGCACAAAATGTCGTTCGTTGCGGCTAACCGATTTGTATAGCGCCACAGCAAGTAGTGGAGGAGTAGCAGGGGTATATATATATTGGTCAAGGTTATGGACACTGAGGTATGATTCACTCGCTTGCCGCGCGCATTCCTGTAAGGCAGTCTCTTTAGTGTCTGTTAGTTTCTTTAGGTCTGTGTCTGTTAGGTCATCAGCTCAGAGGCTGGTTGGATCCTCAAATAGCACCACCAAAGATTATGCGGTTATAAGGACCCCCCCCCAAAATGGCAGCACCAAAATGAGGCGTACTAGGCAAGATGAGTGAAGTAGTTTGCCATTGCTTTCCTCACTGGGTACTATTGCAGCACGACTGACCCTATGAGCAGCACCTTTCGAACACTCAGATGCACTAGCCATGCTCCGAATGTCATTACTCAGCACCACCCATACCCCAGCAACTTCCATATTGTCACAGCCATGGATGTTGACTGGGACTTCGGTGGAAGCTACACTTTACTCTGGCCTGTGCCAAGAGATGGATGCAAAAGTACTGTATCCATCAAGAAATGACAGCAGACAGCAGTTTCTTAATGTGTAATCAAATACTAAATGAGTTTTAATTGTATTTAATTGTAATACATGTGTAATATTGTTCGTTTAGTGAATGTTTTATTGTACAGTGTTCTTTCTTTCGTTAGGGGCCGATGAACTTCGATGTTAAAGCAAAGCAAAGTCACCTCCGCACAGACCATGAAGGCCCTTGGAGGAGAGGAAGGTAAAGGCTTCCACCATTGTTAACCTCGGCACGTGATGGGGTAGAGTGGTTAGCTCTGCGCCCGGCCGCCTTTGCCCCCAGGAATTAAGCTGGTACTCATTTTTGGTGTAGGCTGAGTGAACCTCAGGGCCATATGCACCTCCGGAAGTGGAAATCTCATTTCTTAACTTTTACGACTTCCTGACGGGGATTCGAACCCACGTCCTTGCGGGCGAACCGAGCACGTCTTTACCGCCTCGGCCAGGCAGTCCCTGACCTTCGATGTTAGGCCCCTTAAAACAGCAAGCATCATCATCTTTCTTTCGTAATCTGTTTGGGTTGGTTTTTCCCTCGGACTCAGCGAGGGATTCCACCTCAAGGACAGTGTCATGGAGAGTGAGACTTCGGGCCGGAGGATCCAGCTTGGAAGAAGGATCAGTACCTCGACCAGGCGGCCTCACCTGCTATACTGAACAGGGGCCTTATTGGGAGGTGGGAAGATTGGAAGGGATAGACAAGGAAGAGGGAAGGAGGTGGCCGTGGCCTTAAGTTAGGTACTATCCCCGGGATTTCCCTGGAGGAGAAGTGGAAAAGCACAGAAAACCACATCGAGGATGGCTGAGGTGGGAATCGACCCCCTCCCCCTCTACTTAGTTGGGCCCTCCAGGCTGTTCTAGCCCTCGTACAACCTCCGGGGATGGCAGCTAATCACACTAACCACTACACCATAGAGGCGGATTTATTTCATACTTTCAGTATTTGCGATATGTTTTAGTTTTATCGTTAGAAACAGGTTGAAGCTACCCTTCAAAGTCTCCCCACCGAGCTCGATAGCTGCAGTCGCTTAAGTGCGGCCAGTATCCAGTATTCGGGAGATAGTAGGTTCGAACCCCACTGTCGGCAGCCCTGAAAATGGTTTTCCGTGGTTTCCCATTTTCACACCAGGCACATGCTGGGGCTTTACCTTAACTAAGACCTATCTGTGTCGGTGCGACGTTAAGGAAAAAAAAAGCAAATTCCCCCAAAGATATCCATTCTTGTCTATACTGTTGCAGGAGGTATTTTCATTATTTATTAAAACTACGCTACTCACTAATACGTACACTATCCACTATGTTGCACTATCACTTTCAGCCGAATATTTCACTCATTTAGTAACTGAATTTGTTTAAACGTTGTCTCAATCTGAATATGAGGCCCTCAGCCAACCAGGAAGTCAGGATGGACTGGTTGATAGCCTGTAACGATGCTGTGCAGTCCTGAACCCAGAGTGTAGTGAGCGCTGTAATTAACAATCGTTGCACCATTTCGTCCAAGGTCGCCTATAAGTTGAACATGCAGTACGACTCATGTGTCATTTACAAAAATCCATTAATTATTAAAGAAAAGCATCAAAGAGGGATATAGCCAAATTAGTTCACGTAACTGAAATTTATTGCTAAAAATTTAGCTAATGGCTAAACTCAAAATACTATAGGAAATTATTTTTAAAAATAGCTAGAACTATCTACCCTAAAATGGCTAAATTGGCAACACTGCACTCAGACCATCAGTGTTTGGGGGAGGGAGTGCGGTGGAAGGTAACAGCTGTAACCTTACTTACAGTACATCCCGTCATTTGTGCGACTCTTACTAGTCTGGTGTTCATTGTTCACCATTATAATTCATTTTTATAATATGGTTTCTACGTCCCAATGAACTAGTTTTACTGTTGTCAGAGAAGCCGAAATGTCAGAGTTTCGTCCCACAGGAGTTCTTTAACGTGCCTGCATATCTACTGACGTATTTGACCACCTTCAGGCAGCTTATCATTGGACTGAGCTTCCGGTATCGAACTCGCTAACTTGGGGTTGGAAAGCCAGCGCTGTAGCGTCTGGGTCATACAGCCCGGGGATTAAAATTCCACGATCCGGCCGGGAAACTAACTCAGTACCTCGAGATACGTAGGTCAAAATACTGACCTGTCAGCCACACAGCCGAACAGTGTCCGGACATTTCGTACTACTTAGGTCGTTATCTACCTGCGGACGGTTTTTCCGCAATCCCCGAATATTTACGCCAGGACAATCCGCACCACTTGATGTCAAATTCGAATTCAATTTTCCCACCATCGGGCGTAATGAGCCTTACAGACACACTTTACCAATCAGAAACAAAAATAATGTACAACATTTGCTGAAGAAAACTTCTATATTATTATTTTAATAATTGCCCTGTAAACTATACTTGTTTGAGTAGATATCATAAGAAAGTCGATTTTTGAAGTATAAATCCTAAACAGAACAATACAACAGAAATATACATTGTGTTCGGGCTCAATGGGCCTGATGAGCTAAAGGATGGATTATATTACTATTATTGTGTATATTAACTAAAAGATTCTGATGAACTGGCCGATATGGGCTTGAAGGTCGCACGGACATAGGGAACTACTGAAAGGTGGAAGTAGCTAGGTCCCCGCAAATGATGAATACGAGATAATTCTTAACACGTAGCCAATCAGATCAGTTGCGCCCGACGGAAGGTTTTAACATCAGTAGTGGACAATGTATATACAAATGAATACATGCATTACGATATCGTTTTGGTTTAGTGCCATTTCGTCCAGCTCGGTTTTTCAAATTATTACACAACTTAATGAGTGCCACCTCGTCCAGACGAAATGTGACAAGGGTTGAGGCAGTGCAGGTTAACGCTTACGTGCACAACAACAACAACCACAACTGGCTGTGAGATTTCCCACTCACCTCTGCTGTGAAATTCCATTCCTCCCCTCCCCAACTTTGTTTACGAACAGAGACTTCATTCGTTCAAATGATCTTTATGAATTAACATCTTTGTTAATTATGGAGTTTTCAACCACCACAAGGGGTCAACCTAGTTTATTACTTAACGGGTATCGGTATACGGTTAAGAATGAGAAGAAGTATGGTGAATTTATAAAACATCTAATTATGGCACTAAAGAAAGAAGCAGATTATTCTGACACGAAAATCATCAGGATTTACCTAAATCTAGAAGGTCTAAAGAGGAGAAACAAGTACATTGTAATGGACAACAGAATAGAAAGAGCAATTGAAAAATTGGAGAAGTCACGAAACATTTAAAAGTTTTTGAGGAACGTCTCCTGCATAATTAAAATGGATTAAGAGGAACAAAAAAGTCACTGATTTGCGTCATCGGACAACGCATTAACTGCTGCATACATTGTACACACTGTATATATTTCTAAACTAGCAAATGTACCCGTGCTTCGCTACGGTATTCTACATTGTATTCGAATATTGAAGTAAATACTGTACATGCAGTAAATAAGATTGTTTTAAAATTGCATGTCTCTTAGCGTTATCCGAGAAACAACATGGGGAGGTCCCCATACGTTGTTTCCAATGTAAAGTGCTTGTTACGGATTTGTGATGATAACGACAGGCTCACTTGTACCCGCCTGGTGGCCATGATCGTTAAGGCGCTGAAGTCTAAAACGGTCTAACACCGAGGTTAGCCGGTTCGAGTCCCGTTGGTCGAAAAAATTTTCACCATCAGAATGTTGGCCGGCAGGGTAGGGGAGGTGGTGGTATACAATTTCTAATCACTAGATTGCGTGCCAAAAGCCTGGATTAAATTCCAAACCTCTCCGCAGTGCTCATATGGAGTGAGGGCATATGACGCTGTTGATGGTGATTCGTCCGTCGGATGGGGACGTTAAGCCTTGAGCAGACCCCTTGGTGCTATTCGACAGGAGTAGGCTATGTGCCGGCACCGGGTTTCACCCTCTCCCTACTATCATATATCACGTCATTCATTTCATCTCCCATTAACTCCTCTGATGAGGTTGACGTCAGGAAGGGCATCCGGTCATAAAAAACCGCCACGACAAAATTCATCTCACCTCATACCCGACCCCGTAGGGAAACGGGACAAGGGTTGGACAAACCAAACGACAGGCTCACTTGCCTACTGCCATTCACAATCGAGTTGGGAAGTTTATATTATCATTGCAGGCCCCATTGTCTACTGCGCGGTCACAATCGAGAAGTGAACTATTCATAATAATGGAAGGCCTTCCTTACTACTGCCAGTTACACAGGAGTTGGAGAAGGACCCCATTCCTACTGCCAGTCAAAGTCGGTGTGGGGAGTACTGATTACAATAGCAGACACACCCTTTCTCGATCTCTACAAATCGACATCAGTGAATATATATAGATCGACATACGTAAGTATATGCTTGTTTACAATATTGCAGACCTTCATTTACAAATAACTGCTGCTAAACGTACGTCATATCGACAAAGGATTGTACCATAAGACGCCGGATTTAGTGGTCTAAATGGCTGGTCCTATGATATCTCATCTATTCTTGGGTGGGATTGAGTTAGAAACGTAGAACAAGGTAAAGTTCTTGTAAGATTATCTCACATTGCATTACTTTTCGGATAATTATATGACATAGCATTTGGCTCACATATGGCTACTGGGTGGGACAATTTTCGCGAAGAGTTTGATGATTCTATATTTCCTATAAGTGATTGAAAGTATGAATTATGCATGTGAAAAGTCCAAATTTACTTAACATCGATTAACAGAGAAGAATCAGGTGATAATTAAAATATATCCAAAGTTGCATTACTAAAACATCTGTTTAAATAAATATCTTATCATATATCAACCAGGAATATTTGTTTATTTAATTAAACTTACATAGGGACTTTGAAGGGCTTTGAGGAGGGAGCCGTAAGGGAATTTAGAAAAAATCATGTCCTTTCGAAACATCTAGGGAAAGTTCCCTTTATTTTGACACCTCAAACATCAAAATCGGACTTATAATAAAAAAGTAGTTCACTGGACAAAAAAAATCCTAAGGGAAGTAAATATAAGTCCGCCTCTGTGGTGTAGTGGTTAGTGTGATTAGCTGCCACCCCCGGAGGCCCGGGTTCGATTCCCGGCTCTGCCACGAAATTTGAAAAGTGGTACGTGGGCTGGAACGGGGTCCACTCAGACTCGGGAAGTCAACTGAGTAGAGGTGGGTTCGGTTCCCACCTCAGCCATCCTGGAAGTGGTTTTCCGTGGTTTTCCACTTCTCCTCCAGGCAAATACCGGGATAGTACCTACCATAAGGCCACGTTCAGCCAATTTTCACATTACTACAAAGGTTTGATTAAAAACACAAACCAAATCTGGCAATGGAAGAAGCGACCATTCAGCCTTGTCAAGTTTTGTGTCTATCTACATAAATAAAGTTGTAGGGGGTCCGCTGTCTGTAATTTCGTTTGTTTTGCCAATTTTTCAGATATTTATCCGTTTTGGGTCAACTAAAGACAGAATCGGTGGTTTTTAGTTTTCGTGTCTGTCTGTTTGTCTGTTTGTCTGCCTGTTCCACCATCACGTCGAAACGGCTGGATAGATCTCAACCAAACTTCACATTTGGGGTATACGCATCCCGGGGAAGGTTTCAATATGCATATCATTTTAAAATATTTGAACAGACGGGGGTTTATAGGAAAACCAGAACGGTTTTCCTCCATTTTCTCTTATACTATTGATTTTCTGTAAACTCCGTGAACTGTACGTGAAACGCCTCTTCATTATAAACAACTTTTGTTATGTTCATAATTTACCTTACTCTTCACATGACGGAGAAATTTACTATTTTATGCGGGTATCATGCTCTGCATTGAGTGACCGACAGACCGACAACGAACCTACAGGTTACCATGGCAACGTCTCTGACTGCTTGCCAGCAGGGAAGTAACGTATTGCCATTTTCCTCATCATGCTTTTAAATTCGTGATTGTTCCTTGGGTAGAAGGCAAGAGAGGCGTAACATCCATTATTACAAACATCAAAAAATTACTTATTTCTAACAAGGAACGCGTACCGAGCGAGTTGGCCGTGCGTGTAGAGGCGCGCGGCTGTGAGCTTGCATCCGGGAGATAGTAGGTTCGAATCCCACTATCGGCAGCCCTGAAAATGGTTTTCCGTGGTTTCCCATTTTCACACCAGGCAAATGCTGGGGCTGTACCTTAATTAAGGCCACGGCCGCTTCCTTCCAACTCCTAGGCCTTTCCTATCCCATCGTCGCCGTAAGACCTATCTGTGTCGGTGCGACGTAAAGCCCCTAGCAAAAAAAACAAAAAAAAAACAAGGAACGCAATGAAATGAAAGAGTTATTGTAGACCTGTCAAACTGTCAGTCATAGGTGTTTGGACGAAATAGCACTAGTGATCCGGTAGAGAGTTAACTACCTGCCTCTGTTCGTGGAATTGGGACGAAATAGCACTAGTGGTCCGGTAGAGAGTTAACTACCTGCCTCTGTTCGTGGAATTGGGACGAAATAGCACTAGTGGTCCGGTAGAGAGTTAACTACCTGCCTCTGTTCGTAGAATTGGGACGAAATAGCACTAGTGGTCCGGTAGAGAGTTAACTACCTGCCTCTGTTCGTGGAATTGGGACGAAATAGCACTAGTGGTCCGGTAGAGAGTTAACTACCTGCCTCTGTTCGTGGAATTGGGACGAAATAGCACTAGTGGTCCGGTAGAGAGTTAACTACCTGCCTCTGTTCGTGGAATTGGGACGAAATAGTACTAGTGGTCCGGTAGAGAGTTAACTCCCTGCCTCTGTTCGTGGAATTGGGACGAAATAGTACTAGTGGTCCGGTAGAGAGTTAACTACCTGCCTCTGTTCGTGGAATTGGGACGAAATAGCACTAGTGGTCCGGTAGAGAGTTAACTACCTGCCTCTGTTCGTGGAATTGGGACGAAATGGCACGACACGATCGTTTTTACTTCGCAATGTTCCCTACTCTTTCAAGTGGTACGAAATGTCGTAGAGCCCAGCCGGGCATGTGCCTGGTTTATTGTTTATTAATCGTACAGCTTTTAGCACCGGAAGTATCCAAGGACATGTTTGTATTGGCTGGTACAAGTATTTCTATTACACACCCATGGGCGACCTGCAAATCTGGATGATAATAATGAAGTAGGAAGAGGGTGAAGCCCGGTGTCGGCACACAGCCTACTCCTACACCAAGATATCTGCTCAAGGCTTAACGTCTCCATCCGACGGACAAATCAACAAGAACGTCATATGCCCTCACTTCATATGAATACTGTGGAGAGGTTTGGCGTTGAGTCCAGGCTTTTGCCAGCAATAATCATAATAATGTTGTTGGCTTTACGTCCCACTAACTACTTTTTCGATTTTCGGAGAAGCCGCGGTGCCCCACACAAGACTGATGTGTTTGAGCATCTTCAAATAGGCCGCTCAAAATTATGATGGCGAAATTGTTTTCCATGAACGGGACTCGAACCGGATAACTCGGAGTCAGACCATATATAAACTTGACGCCTTAATGATTTTTCGAAAATGGAAAAGCATCTTCGGGGCTCGGTGGTACTTATTTGAATGTGATAGCTTCATTTACTAATAAATAAACTGTCACATTGAGAACAGCCGTTGTCACTCGAGGTTTACGTCTCAGGAAGCAGAGCAGAGCGGCCTGGAAACGTAGAAATTCCCTGTAGTTTGTCTCGTTTAACTGGGCATAAATCCAAAGGGATATCTTGTTTAGATGATGATGATGATGATTATTATTATTATTATTATTATTATTATTATTATTATTCCGGGGTTACCCGTGGAACGCAGAGGTGAAAGAAGGTGCCGGGGGGGGGGGAATGGGTCTAACTAGAATGTCAAGAAAAATATAAAACTCAAACTGAAGGTTATATTTTCTTAAATAACAAAATTTTCATAACAATAAAATGTCAGGTACACGAATTCTAGACAAGACAATAAATCCAAAATTTAGTGACTGTTTTAAAGAAACTGGGCTTCAAGCCCCTCACTTTACAATTCTTGAGCTCCTAACTCAAATTTACCAAAAGCACAAATTTACACAAGGACAGAAATCCTTCAATGCATGGAGCGCTTGCTCCCCACTCACATTATCAAGCCTCCCAGAGGCACTTTTACAACACTAGAAAAGAGCTGACGTGCTCTCAGTTTTCCAAGCCTATTCAAGGCAATATCAGAAAATTACCATCACTCGCCACCAAGGCACAACTTACAAAATTTCAAACAGGGGTATCTAGTACCCAACCTATTGGGCCTTAAAGGAAAAGAACAGATTAAGTAAATGGCCCGAAACACAAATTGAATGGAGGCGTGTACTTGCTCTCCTAGATATGAATTCTTAAAACCTAAAGGGCACTAGGCCAATGAAACAGGGGCTATTTCCAAACTATGGAGGTGACTCGTATAAGAATAAATTAAGACATTACGGAAAGGAAGAAAACCAGTTACAAAGAATTGTCACCTCAAACCAATATTAAGGGGAGCTCGAGAGGGTACATCACTCTCTATCCCCGATTTACAGTTAAAGATTTTATTAATTTATTACATAAGCCGGCCGAAGTTACATTTTCAGAAAAGTAGGTTGCATAGTTAAAGTTTCGAACCTCTCCCTCGGGTTAAACTGCAGAGCTAGCAAGAAATAAAGATGTTAAGTGGCCATTACCTTGTCGGTGTACTGCTGCCTGATGAAAGAGGTGCCTCCCGCCTCCTGCTTGACACACACACTAGGTTAGATGACGATCAATTGGCCAAGAGACGAGAAAATCCGCAGTTTATAAACCCTCGGGGAAAGTTCGAGAACTTTCACAAATAAACCAGCCACACCCTCTCAATGTATTGGTCAGTTTGAAAGGTTACACTCCAAATCGTAGAAGAAGGCGGTGATAGGTTGAAAATTAATTACAGAAATTTGGGATTGGCAGAATTAAAAAATTGGTGGAAAGAAAAGATAAATATTGCCAACCCGAAATAAATGAACATCAATTAGTAAAAAAAAAAAAAAAACAACAACAACATATGAATACAAAACTTCTTCAAATCAAAGGTTCTTTCACTTTGCACCAGGGTGCATGATCATAGTTTTTCAGCAGTGACATCTATGGAAGAATGTCCAAACTTCTTGATGAAGGGCAAACAAAGCAAGTAGAAATTCACGCAGTACAGGAAACTTCACAATAACAAAATTACATCAAATTTCTGTGGTGACATCTTCTGAATAAAGTTTTAACTTGCTGTATTATTGGTTTCACATTTGGTAGATAGAGGAGTTCTTTTAGGCGCTCATTTTGAACGTGCGGCGTAGAGGTGTACCTCCCGGTACAATTATTATTATTATTATTATTATTATTATTATTATTATTATTATTATTATTATTATTATTATTATTATTATTATTATTATTATTATTGCACCGCGAGGGTACACCTGTCCTGTTCATCTAAATCAAGCTCCGTGTAAAATGATATCTTACACTTAAAACCTAAAATAACTAGAGCAATAAGTTTGAACTTGGGTCAACAAATGTCGCTACTAAAGTGTTAAAATAATTTTGTATACCTAGGTTTACTGCACTGAGTTGATTATCTTTTGTTTTTGTATGTTATTAAAGTTGTCAATACTTCCCGCCAACTTGTGATGCTGACCAATCGAAAAATTTGGTGTTTAATTTTCTACCAATCATCGTTTTCTTGTACACATTTAATTATCCATGACGAACCAAAACTTAACCGTGGGTGGACGGACGAAAGAAGACAGGCTGCCAGAGAGAGGATGCTGAAGTTCTGGGCTGTGAGGAAGGCATCCAGAAACATGTAATTGTTATCTAACGTGGTCTCTAATGGCCGTAATCGAATATATATATCCAATAAAAATCGGGGGTGTGTTGGGTCTTAACTCAGATCTTTCTAGAACCTTCCTCTCGAGTATAAAAGCTGGCAATTTTTCGAGCCACCTTGTCTTGTTGATCGTCCAGTTTACTGAGTGTGTGGTAATAGTGGAGGCGGGGGTGTCCATGGATCAGTCCAGCGCAGTAAGATAATGACAGCCATTTAATAACTAGGTGATAGCCTCTGAAAGCTAGCTCGAGGGGAATGTTCCCTGTCATCAATAATGTAACATATTTCCAATCTTCTAAAATGTAACTTTCTACTGTAAATTTCCAACAGGCCTAAAAGCACTTGCAGAAAGATATCAAATCTCCGATATGCAGATGACACTGTATTGATTGCCATGGATGAGGCAGAAATGACACAGCTTTTAGACCGTTTCAGAACTGAGAGCATCAGTTTCGGTTTGCAGATCAACATGCTAAAGACAAAAAATATGGTAGTTGATAGGCTGGCAAGCTGAACGAACTCAGAGCCTTCAGCGAAATGGAAATGGTTTCCGAAATGTTGTACCTGGGTGCCATTATAACTAGCAACAACAGCTGTGAAATAGAGATCAGAGGAAGGATTGCCATGGCCAAGAATATCATGTCTCAGTTATCTCATATTTGGAAGGATCGCTCCATTTCTGTAAAGCTAAATGTGAGATTAGTACAGACACTGGCATTCTCTATCTTCCTCTATGGTGCTGAAACGTGGACTTTACGAGCTTCAGATTTGAATAAGATCAACTCATTCGAGATGTGGTGCTGGAGAAGAATGCTTCGTATTTCTTGGACAGCATTTCGAACCAACGAATCCATCCTCAAGGAGTTGAACATCAGTACCAGGTTATCGGCAAAATGTCAACAGAGGATTCTCCAATTCTTTGGTCATATTATGCGTCGTGGAGAAGGAAGCCTTGGAAGCACATAATCTTGGGAAACGTGCCTGGAAAGAGGGAGCATGGGCTAGTACCTATACGCTGGACAGATGGCATTAAAGCTTAAAATTTTCTTCACCAAACGAAAACGAAAAATAATTCACGCAGTAGAGGGTTAAAACGTCTGTCACCTTCAAGCAGTGCAAGTGTCTGCCCCCGCATCATTTTTATTTTTGGGCCAGTAACGTTAACCTGTGTTTTTTCTCCTTCCCACAAAGGCCCAGGTAGAATGATTATTTGATACTCCTGTAAAACTTAGTGGTTAGACGGTGAGAGTTTAAGACAGTGAATTCTGTTTGTATTGTAAAATGTAGGTTGTGCCGCCAGAAGGCAGTAAAGGTTTTTTTGCTAGTTCTTTTACGTCGCACCGACACAGATAGGTCTTACGGTGACGATGGGACAGGAAAGGGCTAGGAGTGGGAAGGAAGCGGCCGTGGCCTTAATTAAGGTACAGCCCCAGCATTTGCCTGGTGTGAAAATGGGAAACCACAGAAAACCATTTTCAGGGCTGTCGACAGTGGGGTTCGAACCCACTATCTCTCGAATACTGGATACTGGCCGCACTTAAGCGACTGCAGCTATTGAGCTCGGTAGTAAAGGTATAAGCTTTGGACCGTAGTCTCCTAGATATACATAGAGCATAGACGTTCTTTCTATGTATTGTAGAAGTATTATTAAAACTCTGTAAAGGAATGTGGGAGACCTGTCTCCTTGACTCTTGAGTATACGGAGCAATGGTGCTCAAGTAACATTTGTAAAATCGGGAGCTTCAAGCTCAGATCATTAATTGACAAATTATGTCGATTTTCTGATTTCTCCTACTTAGTATTTAAACTTTTGTACCTGAAATCTTGTTCCGTCGCTGGGCGACTAGTTTTGTTAATGTTTTGCGTTTGAAAAAAAAAGGAGAAAAGAAATATAACTTTAATTTTAAAGCTTTTAATTACTCTTTGATTGTAGTAGATAGACCCATTCGTGCCCGCAC
This sequence comes from Anabrus simplex, assembly GCF_040414725.1. NCBI lineage: Eukaryota > Metazoa > Arthropoda > Insecta > Orthoptera > Tettigoniidae > Anabrus > Anabrus simplex. The sequence continues at coordinate 17,503,620 of NC_090268.1, read as the reverse complement.
CTTCTTTCACCTCTGTGGTCCACAAAACACGCTAACAATATTATTATTATTATTATTATTATTATTATTATTATTATTATTATTATTATTATTATTATACCGAGCAAGTGGTCGCGTGGTTTGGGTTACGTAGCTGTCAGCTTGCATTCGGGATATAGTGGGTTCGAACCCCACTGTCGGCAGCCCTAAAAATGGTTTTCTGTGGCTTGCTATTTTCACACCAGGTTGTACCTTAATTAAGGCGCGGTCACTTCCTTCCCAATCCTAGCCCTTTCCTATCCCATCGTCGCCATAAGACTATCTGTGTTGGTGCGACGTAAAGCAACTCCTAAAATATATTATTACTTCACAAAAATTGGTATGCAAAGTCGGGGAACAGGTCGCTATAATCTAGGCTATCAATAATGTTATTCGCACTGAGTGAAATGGTAGTTTAGGGGAAGGCCTGAAATGTAATCTATATATATAAAATAAGAGTTTTGTCTGTACATTGCTCAGAATTTGAAAAAAAAATGGTATTTCTGTATCGATCATGTCCACAGTAACAAGGAAATGTACTTTTTACTTTTCCGTAATTTCTCTCTGTCTGTCTATCTGTCTGTATGTATGTACACGCATCACGAGAAAACGGCTGAAGAGAATTTCATGAAAATCGGTATGTAAAGTCGGGGGATGAGCCACTACAATCTAGGCTATAAATCATTTTATTCATGATGAGTGAAATGGTAGTTTAGGGGAAGGCCTAAAATTCAATTCTCAACTATTTATATTATTAGTGGTCCTATCGATAAATACTACATAACTAAAGTTACATAGAAATAAATTTCCGATCATTTATGTCTTATACATTTTTACCGTACCGGCTATGATAACACAGATATTCATGAATTTCGATTTTTTTGCTAAGTCCACATCAACGCCGAGCCACGAGAAAATGGGTGAACAGACTTTAATGAAAATCGGTATATAGAGTCGGGGAAGAAGAAACTATAGTCTAAGCTATAAAAATTTTACTGACCCTGGATGAAATGGTAGTTTAGGGGTAGGCACCTAAAATGTAATTTTTAAATACCTATGTTATTGGTCCTATAGAAAAGTACTGCATAACAAAAGTTAGGCTTCGGCCACAGTGCAGGCGGCGAGCGGAGCGTTGCCGCTGTCGAAAAGTTGAAGAGTGGGGAGGAGAGAGCGCCTGTGTGGACATCTAGCGAGAGTCAGTAAGCGGCGCGGTGTCTCCCCTGCACGAGGTGATTAGATAATGGCAGTTTCAAAGGTTTCTCGTTTGTCTCTGCTTTTAGAATTTTTTTAAAATCTAAACTGAAGAATTCGACGCAGGACTAAGAGAGAATTTAGTAATCATCCAGTAGTTAAATAAATAACGTGAAATGCATGGGGAATTTTATCATTTATATGGAGAACTGAATTGATTTCCTGCTAAGATTTTTCAAATATATAACTTCTATGTCCATTCAAACTTTTGACTTCTTTGTAAAACGTAAAGCGCGATTGCAGAAGCAAGTCACCAACTTCCAGAGACCCATAAAAGTCAGATGTAATGACGAACACAAGTTTTCATATCGGCAATATATTACAATGGATAATAATATTAATTAAACAATAACAATAGGACGTAAAATAATAATAATAATAATAATAATAATAATAATAATAATAATAATAATAATAATAATAATATGATGCATTAAAGACAATATTGTTTATGTCCATAACCGTGATTAATTTTTAACTGAATTTATCTGGTACATTTAAGATCGTTCCAATCTCTTTACAGGCTTCCCTTGTCGCTGTTAGGTTTTCGAAGTTGTTCTCTCTGTCATTCCATAGGAAAGTTCAGGTTTGAACTTCAGAAATTAACACTTTCATCTCCTCTCCTGTTAACTCACGAACAGTCATTGCGAGCGGCGCAGCTGAAATCTCAAACAGGAGTGAGCGGCTGGCGGCAGGCAGCGTTGTCCTTGAGCCAACTTCCCCTCCAAAATGACGCGCCGCTGGCACTATGGCCACATGCATTTGCTAACGCAGGTTTGAGTCTCATCTTTGCCGCCACACAACGCAACGCTCCGCTCGCCGCCTGCACTGTGGCCGAAGCCTTTTAGAGAATACAATTTCCAATCATTTATGTTTTATTCAGTTTTACCGTACCGACTATGATAAGAGTGGTATTTTAGAGTTGGAAGAAAACTAAATGTGAATGCCTACAATATCGAAAGCGCATAACATTGATCAACAATAACATTACATTTACCATTGTTTGTTGTGATGTTCTTTGCCTCTTATGGTGCCCTCAACTCCGACAGATGGGATTACTGTTGCGTACCGAGTATAACAGCCTGACTGACTAAATATTGGTGGGAAATAGCTGGGGAGTTAGAAAACTTTTTCTTTAGCATGCCGTTCCTCTGGTTCATACAGTCATTGTCTGATACTGCTGGTACGTAACACACTGGTTCATCATAGTATTCCAGATATTCGATCCGTACTCTGACGCGCTGTTTTGAATGAGCAGTGTGCACATTTGGCAGAGGCTCACTTAGTGATAGTAGTATGACCTGGTCTAGAATTAAAATTTAGGCCTATTCCAAATTATAGCACTACAATTCACTAAATGATTCAATATTCAACCCTGATAAGAGCCGTTTCTTAAGAAAAGCGTCTTCCTCTTCACTTTTATTAAATTCTACATTCATTTTATTCCAAATTAGCAGTGAAGAGCGGTTTTCTCCTCTGGCTTGGAGGAAAAATTTGCCTCCAAGTCCGATTTTTCCGCTGCCATTGTAGTGAAAGAAGATTTTGCAACTCATCGGGCACTCCTGGGAAACAGATTATTAAAAGGGCATAGATTTGCCCTGGGACTCTCCTCTATTCGACCCTGTAACCGTCCAGGCTTCTCCAACCCTACTAATTTAATATAATATCATTTTACGCGATATCATTTGATATCAAGTTTATCCGCCATCGGCAATTATTCGTAATAACATATGTATTCTACGTCAAGCATTTGTAAATAAGGTTTTTGCAATCATATTGTATAAATTATAACATGATTTATTATTTATTATTATATTATGAAAGATAGGAATTTATTATGTATTGGATTTGGTTAATATGTTGAAATATAGTTGTTGCCATTTCATCTCATATTTGTGTACACGGAAAAGGTTATTCTTCAGCGTGGAAAAATACATGACTCATGGGTTTAACTCATGAGCCAAGGCTAGTAAACAGCGACCCGCGCGCGAGGTTTGCAAGCTGGTCAGCTACATCATCGCCACGCCTACTGGACTTGTCAAGAAAGAAGAGAAGGGGAGTTGATAATTCGATCTTCGAATCAGATACTTCGTTGTATATGAGTTTTGAGATTGAACTGTTACCAAGAGTGGGGGTGAGCCCGGATATATAGAGATTCTAACTACGAGAGCTGACATCATAACTACGAGATCCTAACTACAACTTCTGCTGTGATCCTAACTATAACTTCTGCTGTGATCCTAACTACAACTTCTGCTGTGAACCTAACTAACTTCTACTGTGAACATCTACTGTGAACGACGTTATTGATTTTTGTACAGTGTGTTGTCACTTCGATACAGTACTTAGCTGCGGTTATGGTATCGGATCTACGTGAAACGAAACAAGCTTACGGCTTGTGTGATATTCAGTAAATCTTCTGGACGAAGAACTATGTTTAGTTCAAGTCTACGGAATTTGGTACAAGTCTGTACCGTATAAATAGTATAGCTCAATTGGATTGAGGTTTCTACTAATATGGAAAAATTCATATCTCTGGCTTTTCTCCTCTTACGATCAACGCTGATCAGTTTTTACAAATATAGGGCCAATGTCTAATTTAAAGACTAGGCAATTAGGGAGTGCTAGTCCAGATAGCACGTACCAGATCAGAGAAGGAAGGAACGATGCCCATGGAGCAAATTCTACATCGAGAAGAAGAGAACGAGTAACCACGGAAACCCGATGACTTCAACGAAAGCTGTAATTGGTGAGCTTCAATTAGATAAAGCAAGCAATTAGTAAATTCAGTAAAGTAAATTCTAAATCCCTCCACGCTTTAAGGAACTTTTCCGATTCATCTCATTTTTTGTATAATAAATTCATTTGTATTTTATATTGCGTTAATTTTCTTTCTTAAGCGATACTTAACGGTTAATTATTTAAAATCCTACCCCTGTGATTTAAGTATAAGTCTCTATGCTAGTAAATATAAATTTTGGTAACCCTGGCGCCCAAACATCACATAGAGAAATGGGAAACCATGGAATGTTAATTGTTTCTATTTGCGTGGCAATTTGCGGGCAAGCCACATATAGTTTATTTGATATTCATGTGTCCCAAGGTAATAACTTTCATCTCCCCAAGTGTCTTGATGAGGAGAGCGAACAGTTACAACCCCTTCCACCCCCTCCCCCCCCCCAAAATAAGACGAAGAGTATTCACGGATCACGCCTGTTTGCGGCTTGGTCATTCCAGCTTTGGAACTTTGGACTGTTAGATCGGCAGCGTAGTCCTGTTCGTTAAAAGTGAGAAAATGCGTGGTTTTTAATTTGATCGAGTATTTCACATTGCTTTTAATTGCGCCATTCCTACTGACGTCATTGTAATCACCTATGTTCATTTCACTAGGGAAAATCACTAAGACAGTCTTTCTGAGGATGTAAAAAAGCAGGTGGAGAGTGAGTGTCTGCAATTATAATGTAAATTCCCCAACCTAATCGTGACTGATGGTAGGCAAGCAGGCCTACCATTACAATGAAAATTCCCTAACCTAGTCTTCATATGAGAAAAGACGTTTGGTGACTTCCCCGTCGCGTTTCTAGGGTAACGTTGAGAGCTATGCAATATAATACAATGTAGAATCCCGTAGCGAAGCACGGGTACATCAGCTAGTATAATAAATATAGTTTGGAATATAGTGAGTGTGAAAATTCCGTCGTGCTTTGTGCCGGGGTGTTGATTTGATTACAGGTCAGGTGAAGGTAAACATTTCTTCTCTCCACCCGAAAATGAGAAGCATTTCTCTGAGTTGGCTAGAGCGATCCCAAGAAAACACATGCAGCTTACGCGTAAGTCTAGGATTTGTGAGTGTCATTTTTCGGACGATCTTATTACGATAAAGGTAGACTCGTTAATTATTAATGGGGGGAAAGTTGAAATTCCGAGAATAAGGTGGAGCTTAAAGCCAGGAGCTGTCCCTAACTTACCGTCCTATTTAAGCAGGTCACTGAAAATTCGAAAACCCCCATAGAAACGAGAGTTATTCAAAGAACATGCTGGCAATGACAATATTAACAGTAGTAGCTTAGAGTGTAATGAACTAAATCCTCCGTCTACATCTAAAATAATAGCGACGATAAAAGAACCTGGTCTCAGCTGACAGTGATGTTGTTACATCTAGAGCTATCCTAAATATGACGAGACAAGTTAAAAATCTTGGTAGGAATTTAATTAGAACCAAAAAGAAATGCAGAGCTAAATTAAACGAGACTTACAAATAAAGTCAACATGTCAAGTGAAGCGAAGACAATTTTAAGTTCCTTAGCAAGACTCAAAAATTAATTGTGGACACATTGCTAAAAAAATGTAACAGCAGCCGTAAAAGTATGCGCTATTCTAATGAATGTATATATTGGATAGTTTTCTTTTGAAAATCAAGTCCCCTAAGGGTTACAGACATTGTTTGAAGCATGAGTTACTTCCCCTCCCTATCAAAGCTCATTTGAGACGACTAAGCCTGACGTTCCAGGACACTGCCCTTGAGATGGTTGAGGTGGGATCCCTCGCTGAGTCCGAGGGAAAACCAACCCTGGAGGGTTGAGAAGAAGAAGAAGTGGAAAACCACTGAAAACTAGTTCGATGATGGCTGAGGCGGGAATCGAACCTCTTCGAAGCTGGGTGGAGCCCGTTCTAGTCCTCGTTTGCCTACGGGGGTGGCAACTAACTACACCAACCACTCCACCACAGAGGTGGAGGAAAATAATGAAGCAAGATAAGTTCGCTGTAAGTAACACACTGTTGCATGCGCGGCCGTGTGGGCGACTCACCTGCCCCAGTGAAGACGATGAACACTCAGAAGAGTACAAGAGTATAGTGAGGGACAGATACAGAAAAATGAAGAGAACCCCATTTCGTCTTCAAAACCTTTTCTCTGAGAATTGGCCTTCGTCAAGATGTTTGTTTTGAGACTTGCTGACGGAGTCAAAGTGAAAGGGAGAATCACACCTACAATTTCTGCATACCCGGTATTTATGTAATGCATCTTATTTCAGTTTGATAGATATTAATATTAAAAAGTTTTAGCCTCAAGAATAGAGATCAATATACTTACACTTTTCCAGAAAAATAAATAAGAAGTAATCAGCCAAACGTACTCGAGTAGCCGCCCGAATTAGGCCACATAGCTATCAGCTTGCACTCGGGAGATAATGGTTTCGAACCCCACTGTCGGCAGCCCTGAGGATGATTTTCTGTGATTTCCCATTTTCATACCAGGTAAATGCTCGAGCTGTACCTTAATTAAGGGCACGGCCGATTCCTTCCCATTCCTAGCCCTTTCTATCCCACCGTTGCCATGAGACCTACCTGTCTGTGTTAGTGCGATGTAAAGCAAATTATGAAACAAACATATGCGTTTGCTAAGAGTGAGTTAACTAACTAACTAACTAACTAACTAACTAACTAACTAACTAACTAACTAACTAACTAACTAACTAACTAACTAACTAACTAACTAACTAACTAACTAACTAACTAACTAACTAATTAACTAACTAACTAACTAACTAACTAACTAACTAACTAACTAACTGAATGAATGAATGAATGAATGAATGACCGACCGACCGACCGACCGACCGACCGACCGACCAACCAACCAACCAACCAACCAACCAACTCGACCGATCGACCGACCGACCGACCGACCAAAGACTTTAGTATTATAACTAATTAAGATAATGCACTGTGTATTGATATCCTTACTTCAAGGGAAGTACTTCAAGAAGTATCGAATTTATGGAATGGTAAGTGACTCATATTATAGTCACGTGAATTCAAGCTTGAAATCGATGCAGTGTGCTGACCTAGAGATTTGGCTTGCAGCCATACGGGTCAACTTACTTCTCTCGTTCGTCACCTTGATAGACAGAGATTATTGATCTCTACAGGGCTAACAGCAGGCAGTAAATGAGGTCGAAAAGAATGTGGTCATTTTTGTTATTATATGCCATAGTTTATGGCATTCTATTATTTCTTTGTAATAAATACACCAACCTCCCAACCGGTTAATGGCTTTCGCCTCTTTGGGGACCATCAGCCTTTGTACGACGCTAAATAGCATTTATGTTGGCTGGTCCCTTCTTTGTCCTGCAACATTTCTTAACATTTGTACCTCTTCACTTTCTTGAGATCGACACGGCCGGATGCCCTTCCTGAAGCTAACCCTATGCACCATGGCGTGTTTCTGTCGTGGTTGGTAATATGATGTGTTAAGATGAACGCAAACGCCTAGTCCCGGAACTACAAGAATATTGTACATACGCAGTCTCTAAGGTGACGTACTAGGAAAAACAGGAGAGAAGCAGTTTCCCGTTACTTTCCTTACTGAGCCAGGAGGTGTCATTGTATATCAGTGTTCCAAGACCACTTAAACTGAGCAACTAACCGACTGTTTGAGGGACACAGGACATTTCTTAGTCACTTACATAATATTCAAAGTTAGGGGACAAGTCAGTGAATGTAATGTTTTCAACAAATAAGCCAGGAACTGCATTTCGCTATTGTCCATAAAGCCTTAAAGACGCGTGACTCATAAGAACTGCAAATAACGTTATCTAGAAATTGAATGACGTCCCAGGCAGCTGGAAACAAGGAGCTGTGTGTCTGTGATGAGATCTGAGGCGACGATAATTTCCATACAATTTTAATACAGTAGAACCCCATTAATCACGTAATCCGGACAGCCGTTTAATAATCTACCTATATATACATAAATAAAACGCAAGCCCGCCTGGTGGCCATGGTCGTTAAGGCGTGACACCGAAGTAGCCGGTTCGAGTCCCGTTGGCCGAAAAAATGTCACCATCAGAATGGTGGCCGGCAGGGTAGGGGAGGTGGTGGTATACAATTTCTAATCACTAGATTGCGTGCCAAAAGCCTGGATTAAATTCCAAACCTCTCCGCAGTGCTCATATGGAGTGAGGGCATATGACGCTGTTGATGTCGATTCGTTCGTCGGACGGAGACGTTAAGCCTTGGTTCTATTCGACAGGAGTAGGCTATGTGCCGGCACCGCGTTTCACGCTCTGCCTTCATGTACTATCATATACCACGTCATTCATTTCATCTCATTAACTCCTCTGATGAGGTAGACGCCAGGAAGGGCATCCGGTCATACAAACCCGCCACGACAGGTTCATCTCACCTGATACCCGACCCCGTAGAGAACGGGACAATGGTTAGATAAATAAACATAATAAATAACACGCTAATGTGTATGTTTTACAAAACTCAAGCTCTTAAACCAGAGGGAACCAAAATCTTCCAAATCGTCTCAATAGTACAGGAAAAATCTAGCATTTCTTAAATTCTACGGAAATGTATCTATCAATAGTATTAATCCATCGTGCAGTCACCAGGATTAAATGCATAGATTCACTATCGCTAGGCAACATATGTAAGAGCCATTTTAAGTCGATGGCGTAGGAAGCCATTTTCGGTCCCCTACACGAGGAGCAATAATCACTAGGCCTATGTAATATCCGAAACTGTTGTCTGTGTGTACGTGTGCGATTCCCAACCAAATCTATGGCAATCTATGCTGGAGCGGTCGGCGTTCCACAGAAGTTATGTAGTGCGGCCATTGGATACTATCCAGTTAATGATAACATTATTTCCATCAAGATGAATTCAACACCTTGTACATTAAATATTGCACAGGTGTATGCACCAATATCTCCTGCCGCTGAAGGTGAGATAGACGAATTATACAGTCAATTAGAATGCTTTATTGATAACATTCCTTAAAGAGAAGTTCTCACCATTCAAGGTGACACGTCATCCGATAACCACCTTAGTGTACATGTTGGTCCATATAGGGACTAGAAATGATAGGGGAGAGCGTCTTCTGCAATTCTGTATAGATAAGGAAATGGTTGTTACCAATACACTCTTTCAACATCACCCTCGTCGTTGATATACGTGGATATCCCCTGGAGACAGGGTACGAAATCAAATTGATTTTATCCTGATTAGAAGTTGTTTGAAGTCACCTGTTTTAAACAGCAGAAGTTACCCTGGTGTTGAATGTGGTTCCTCGTCATCATGAGAATGCGACTGAAACTCAGAACCACAACAAAGGTACGGGAAATTAAATTTTATGGTAGAGCTCTATGTAGATTCGGCGAGGCTATTCGTCCCAAACTACAGTCATTAGGAATAAATCCCACTGACACTGCAGATTCGGAATTGAACAACCTGAAGACTGCTCTGAGTAGTGAACGCAAGGAAATACATGGGCACAATTCATTTCCTAGGAAGCCATGGTTAAGCGTCGAAACGTTGAGGTTAATAGAGGAAAAGAAACAATTATGAAACTGATGAATGTTTACAAATGTACGCATCACAATCTCGGAAGATTCAAAAGCAGTGCAGACTTGATACGATAAACCAGATTGAACTGCACAAGCAGCACTATCAACCCCGTGATCTCTTTATGAAGTTAAAGAAAATTACCTGCGTCTTCAAGCCCCCTTCATGGGTTGTGGAAGATGAAGATGGTACCCTCACTGGAGAGAAACAACTGGTCATTGGAAGATGGAAAAGATAATGTGAAAATCTATTTGCAGATGTGACCATCAGAAATGTTTGCAATAAGTACATCCCTAATCAATCTAACTCAGAACCAGAGCCTTCAATACTGAGAAGAGAAGTAGAAGATGCAATTAAACAGCTGAAGAATCATAAAGCATCGGGAAGGGATGGCATCACTGGGCAAATGATTAAGTAAATGGGAGAAGATGGGAGTACGTTTCATGGGACAGTGGTGTATGGCCACAAGACTGGCTCATTTCCATCTTCATTCCGATTCACAAAAAGGGATCAACAAGGAAATGTGGGTATTATCGAACCATCTCACTAATATCACACGCAAATAAAATATTATTGCATATCATAAATTAACGTTTGAAGCCTTACATTAGAAATCAGTTCCCATAAGAACAGGCTGACTTTGCCAAGGGAAGAGGAACTAGAGGACAGATTCTAAATACAAGTATGAAGGATGAGTACTCCACCTAATCAATACTTTATTTTACATAGTGTCAATCATTTACATAAAAACAGTACCGGCTTCGACCCGTAAATAGGTCATCTTCAGCTGTTAGAGAACTTACTTAATAGAGAATTCTTTTACATCTATGGTGAATATATCATCACATCACCGGGAAAGTTGGCCGTGTGGTTAGGAGCGCGCAGCTGTGAGCTTGCATCCGGGAGATAGTTGGTTCGAGCCCCACTGTCGGCAGCCCTGAAGATGGTTTTCCGTGGTTTCCCATTCTAACACCAGGCAAATGCTGGGGCTGTTCCTTAATAAATGGCACGGTCAATTCCTTCCCACTCCTAGACCTTTCCTATCCCATCATCGCCGCAAGACATATCTGTGTCGGTGCGACGTAACGCAAGGTGTGAATATACCATAAGGCATGCCCTCGACAGTTGGGAAGGAGGATTTCCGATTGGTGGGGAGGGAATTATTAACCGCCGTTTTGCGGATGACACCACATTTATAGCCAGCAGTGTACAGGAGCTTGTCGAGATAATAGATCGTGTACAACAGGAAAGTCACAATCTTGAAAACTAATGATTGACAACAAAGGTGCAGAGATTCGGCTGTCACAGCACCTGAACAATCTCCAAAGAGTCTGTCAGTTTCCTTATCTTGGTTCAATAATCGAGTATACAAGTAGCTGCGGAAAAGAAATCAAACGTCGCATCATTCTAAAACGCACAGCTATGGCAAAATTAAAGAAGACCTGGCAAGATACAGCAATATCCACGAATACGAAGAAAAGATTACTCCATTCGGTTGTGTTTTCGATCTTTCTCGGACTAGGAACATAAAAGCTAAAGGCAGGAATCGAATCAACGCCTTTGAAATGTGGTGTTGGAGAAGGATGTTACCAATACTGTGGACAGCCAGGCGAACAAATGACTCTGTCATACGGGAAATTGGAATACAAGAAAGTCTATGCCAAGTTGTGTACCAGAGAATTCTGCAATTATTTGGTCATATTATGAGAAGAGAAGATGGCAACCTGGAAAAATTAATTTTCCAAGGAAAAGTTTTTGGCACACAGTCACGGGGACGGATTACTAAAAGATGGGTTGATCAAGTAAGAGAGATCATGGAGAATCACTGTTCGGAAAACGCAAGTTCGTACAGAATGGCATCAGTTTATAAAAGAAACAACAAAGTCCTTGGGTCACGATACTCAGTCATGAGTGGAGAGAGAGAACATGTATGTTTCACAAAACTTAAACCAGAGGTAGTTAAAAGGTGCGGTTTGTACCAAAAACCGTCTCAATAGTACAGGAACAACCTTGCATTTCTTGATAAGTCAACGGAAATATATTTTTAATTAATTAATACGGCCACCCAGTTTGTTTTGCCATCACTATCATGGAAACCACAAAGATGATGTGCACTCTACTTTCTATTCATGGCGTTGCCTAGGTCACAGAACCTCCCCTTACTGTCAGCCATCTTTAAGACGGGCAATGTGGTTCTTCCAACGCTTCTTCTGCATAGCGCTGCTTGTAAGACTTAAATTCACGGTTCATAGCAAGGAAGCAAGTCGTATAGTTTGGAATTTGACCGCTGGTGCTGCGAAAAAATATGAGGAGATCGCATCATATGAGTTTTGTATCTTGCAGTTAACGGCCGCACCCAGCAATAATATAGAGTGTGATCAAGACTCTGGTTTTGTTTCCTTTTAAGTGTGCTACTCGTAATATAGGAATTGAAGTTATGATGAAAGCAAAGAGCGTTTAGAAACTGAAAGTCACGCTTTATGTCAAGTAAGTCGCTTGTTTTGTCTCGTACCGAGCTGAGCAATAATATAGAGTGTGATAAAGTCGTTGGATTTGTTTCCTTTGCGACTTCATCATGCCTCGACGACGTGCTAATATAGGTTTTTATTTTGCTAGTTATTTACGTCGCACCGACATATATACGTCTTATGGCGGCGATGGGACAGGAAAGGGCTAGTAGTGGGAAGGAAGCGGCCGTGGCCTTAATTAAGGTACAGCCCCAGCATTTGCCTGGTGTGAAAATGGGAAACCACGGAAAACCACTTTCAGGGCTGCCGACAGTGGGGTTCGAACCTACTATCTCCCGAATACTGGATACTGGCCGCACTTAAGCGACTGCAGCTATCGAGCTCGGTTGCTAATATAGGACCCAACACGACAAATATTAAAAGACTACGCGTACTACGCAATAATGAAGGTTATGATGAGAGACAAGACCGTTTAGAGACCAAAAAGGCAAACCAGTCTTTAAGGAGAGACAAGGAAACGTCCCTAGAATGAAACGATTATGTGAAAGAAACGTCTGTTGATAGAGAACTAGGTGTGCACAACACTATCATAATGCGATTAGAACCCGTAATTCTAATAATTTTGTAATCTATGGTAGAATTGCAATTCATTGTTGAACCAAGACAACTACAATGACATCAGACCGTAACCCAGAAAAAACATGGCGGACATCGGCGGGCGACGTGACAGGTTTAATTCGAGTCACTTAAAGAAAACACAAGTAGTCAAGCTTCACGAAATGCAACTCACTAACTCAAAATATTAATGGTTATACTCCAAAAGTGACGTTATCGAGTAAGTCTATCTTAAGTCTAATTGTAATTGTATATATGGTATTTAGGAAAGGAGGGAAGTGGACACCTGAAGAAATTATATAACTAAATGATATACCGATCATGAAAGTGAATAGAAATATCTAGGAATGATCTTACAAACACATGGGGACGTTTTCAGTCTTCATATAAAAGACAGGATTATAAGAGCTATCAGAGCATTCAGTACATAAACAGAATATCTCTCAAATCAGCCATGCAGATCTTCAGAGCCAAAATAACCCCAGTACTAACATATGGATTGGAATATGTATAGGAAAACTTCACTAAAACCAATTTGAAAGACATTGAAAGGGTGAAAACTACATATCTGAAGGAAGTGCTATGTATCTCGAAATATACACCGTCTCGTTTAACCTACGAGCTAACGTGGGAATGTTTTTACATAGAGGAACTACGCCATCAGCTGGAACTGTCACCTACCAAGGAGTATGAGAACCTCTTGTGCGGCCTTAAACAATAGAAATCCCTAATATGGTCAGATTTTTACTGCACAGTTGCCATGATATGGACAGAATGGACTAACGCCAACTACGAGCTGAGGCGTACAGTTACACGGTTTTCATCATAAAATTTGACGAGAAACGATTTTCACGAGCCATCTCCAAAGTGTCAATGCAAACTATGCCTCAAAGAGTGTGACAGATACCATGCGATGTTTTGTAGCAAAAAACTAGTCTCTCTGACCAAGTTTTATTCGGAGTGAATTTCATGCATATTTTTTGGCTATTCTTCTAAATAATAATAATAATTGTAATTTCAATGGGAAAATAACGAAGGGAGCATTATTTTATCAACGTAGGTTGAAACAGACACACGCTATGAACATATTTCACTATGAAACTCCGACCAGCAAACAAGATACATAGATGTCAACACATAACATGAAATACTGTGCAACATCACCATTAACCACAGACCATTATGAAAACATGCAAACAAATTTCACCAACAAAATATCAACTCTCCAAAATCCACCTGTGCCGGGCTGAGTGGCTCAGACGGTTAAGGCGCTGGCCTTCTAAGCCCAACTTGGCAGGTTCGATCCTGGCTCAGTCCGGTGGTATTTGAAGGTGCTCAAATACGACAGCCTCGTGTTGGTAGATTTACTGGCACGTAAAAGAACTCCTGCGGGACTAAATTCCGGCACCTCGGCGTCTCCGAAGGCCTTAAAAGCAGTTAGTGGGACGTAAAGCAAATAACATTATTATTATTATTATTATTATTATTATTATTATTATTATTATTATTATTATTATTATTATTATTATTATTATTATTAAAATGCACCTGAATTGTTGAGTAGGTACGGTGATATTTATGCGATACACTTGGCCATCTAAAGCACGAATCGCCTTAAAACTCAACGGAGTTGATGCAACTTCACCCTCTTGTAATTTATAAAATAAAATAAAATAAAATAAAATAAAATAAAATAAAATAAAATAAAATAAAATGAAATAAAATAAAATAATTTTAACTCACGAGAAATGGGGTTAAGTTTAATTAACTCACCTTCGTTGTAAAATACTGAAAATTATTCATTCCTACACCAACATTTAAGATTATTTTCGTCTCTCAATCATAAAGCTTGGTCACGATTTTCCGGATCTTTCCTGGACTGATTTACTTTCCTTTGTAGTAAGGTACGTTGGCTGGTAGGGGAAAATGCTAGGATAGGCATCATTACATAACTTCGGAAGTTTGCGTGGCATCAATGCCTGCTAAGGGTGTAATATCTTCCCTAACAATACATTTGGTAACAAAATGATTAATGCACACAATATTATTAGGCCTATCATTTGTTCGAAGTTTTACGTATGAATGTACTTAAACTATGTTTCCCTTGATACTGGTTTAATGGAAATCTGAACACTGAAGCTTGTGAAGTACCCCTGTAATTGGACTTACATTCAGGTACACAACACATTACACTATGAACATAATGCACAGGTAACTGATAAGAACACAAGAACGAACAATAACCACATCACCACGGACATTGTTCGAATAAATAAGCCCTTTAATAACAAATGACTTCTTACGGCACTGAAAGATGCTCTATAGCATTTTAAGAATATAAATATAATTTACTACACTAGCATGGGCGCCCGCAGGATCTTTTCCAAGGGGGGGCACATTAACAATTTTCTTGAATATAAATACCAATATAACGTCAGCAACATTAAATTGTTTACAGAAATTTGCGAATATAACAGATGCTAGATGACTGTCAGTAAGTTCAGTTTATGAAATAATATGGTATGATATTAAACAATTGAACATCAACTTTTTAGAATTCCAGGGGGGGGGGGGGCAAGCGCCCCCCCCTTGCCCCCCCTTGCGGGCGCCCATGTACACTAGTGTCCAAAAGTTAAGCATAAGTTACGCGTAAGCAGAGCAACAGGAAATAGACCGGAAATCGCACGACATATGCACCAGCCTTACTTGTTCGCTATGTATAGCAAAGGAGTGTTCTCTGCTTTGACTAGCGGCGTGACCGCAAGGTAAACATAGCCAGTGCCTGCGCCCTGTATTCCCGCAGTTGTGTTTGCCCTGTTATAGTGTGCGGAGTGTAGCCTCGTGGTGAACGTGACAGCATAATAGCACAACAACGCCATTTGGACTCCCTTTTGCAGGTTAGAATACTCAGCTGGAAGCAGGCCAGACACAGGCCGAAGTCGCCGTATTCTTGAATGTGCCACAAGGTTCATTTCCAGGCTTTGGAGACGATTTCGAGATACCGGAGATGTTAGACGTAGGTCAGTACCAGGTCGACCAAGGGTAACCACCCCACAACAGGGCCGATATCTGGCCTTAACCGCCCGACGAAATCGGAGTGCACCTGCAAGGCAAATGTCGGCGGAGCTTGCAGCCGTCTCAGGGGTTACGTTTCCCGGCAAACGGTGTACCGGAGGCTCAGAACAGCAGGGCTGTTTGCCCGACGTCCAGCGGTGTGCATCCCGCTCACTCCAGCACAGAGACGGACCCGTTTACTGTGGAGCCGTCAACATCGAAACTGGACCATGAATGAATGGAGGCATGTGCTCTTCACAAATGTATCCCGCTTCAGTTTGCAGAACGATTCCCGTCGCACATTAACCCGGAGAGAACCGGGTAGCCGATTCAACCACAGGAACATCGCGGAATGGAACCAGTATATTGATGGTGCGTCATGGTGTGGGGCGGCATCATGTTGAATGGCCGTACGGACCTGCACATCTTCAAGGGTGGTCCGAGGAACACTGTTAACGCTCGGAGATATAGGGACGAGGTATTGAGACCACATGTTCGACTCTTCAGAGGTGCGGTTGGTCCAGATTTCCTCTTAATGGACGATAATGCCCGACCGCACCGCGTGGATGAATTTCGGGCTGGGGAAGACATTCATCGCATGGACTGGCCAGCGAGGTCTGCAGATCTGAATCCTATAGAACATGCCTGGGATGCAGTGGGAAGTCGAATTGCATCCCATCAACCTCCACCAAGGACCCTCCAAGACCTTCACATTGCCCTTTCGAAGGAATGGGATCGACTGCCACAAGAGCTGATAGAGAGCATGCTACGTCGCTGCGAAGCATGTGTGGCCGTTAGGGGTTAACCATACACCCTATTAACAGCATATTTTGTTGTTGAAGACAATGCCAAGTTTTGTTAGTTGTTGTCAAAGGTGTACCTTAGCTATCAGAACATGTCTGACACTGTTTTTTTGGACAAGTTGTGGGACATATGGTGTGTGAGTCAGCTTCCGTTTGTTCAGCAATCCGTTTGACATTCCTGTCAGGCGGTATGGCCTCGTTTAGTGATATTGCTTAACTTTTGGACACTAGTGTATCTAGTGGCTCAAGTATCCAAGCGTATTACTTTCCAAACTTTCCAGTGAGGGAGGGTGTGCTGATCAACATCCTTCTTCTTCTTCTTTCCTGCTGGGGTCGCCCTATATGTGCACTTGGCCCTGGTTTACGCTCGGATGCCCTTCCTGGCGTCCTAGTGGTTGGTAGTGTGATGTTGTGTGGACACAAAGATATGTGGACTGAGACACAGAGAAATTAATGAGACGCTACCAAAATTCCTGACGCGCTCGGGAATCGCACACAAAACCCTCTGAATCGCAGGCCACGACGTTGACCATTTAGCCAAGGAGCTGAACTAGGGCGGTCAACATTAAACCATAAGAATTTTTCCCAATTGAAGAGGCTACTTTTAGGTCACCAGCTTATTGTTAGTCAACGTGCGCATCAACTTGTTCAGCCACTAAGAGGATAAGACCGTCATTTAGAAAATAGAGTTAGAACATGAAAGAACCACGACATCTACTTTTTAAACACAGGATGGATCATTTGGATCATTATCTATTGTCATTGTGAGGTTGATTGTTACTGGGATTTAGCTGTTTCATTCTTCCTTCTGTATCAGACAAACCATGGGGTGGGGGGAACCACACAAAACAGAACTAATCACGTTGAAAATTAAAAACATATAACGTAGAGAGCATTTATCTTTTTGATCGGCCTGTCTTAAGGGTGTCTGTGTTGGGCAAGGTTAGGCGTTCCTGATAACACATTTTGCGGATAATTACAAATCTCTCAGAAAAAAAATGATGAAATACTACGACGCACGAAGTAACACTGCCGGTAATTTCTGACGAGTGAAAATTATTAAAGAACAGTGACGAAAAAAACAAGTTTATAAGATACCTTGTACGAATTTACTTCTTACTGGAATTTGTATTTTACTCCAAATTACAACTTATTATTTGATGCGCAAAATAAGCGCAGACAAGAACGAAACACGCCGACATTGTAACTAAAGTATCTTGGAAGAAACCTAGAATTATATCTGAGTGGTTTAAATCCCTGGTTCAGCAAATTTTTGAGGTCATACAGATTTCTAAGTTTTCTTGGTAGTGTTTCATGTCACACTAACTCAGATAGGTTTAGGACGATAATGTGGTAGAAAAGCTGCGAAGGAAGTGGCCTACAGCTCGGCCATTTCCCTGGTGTGAAAATGGAAAACCACTGAAAACTATCTTCATGGCAGCCGATGGTGGAATTCGAGGCCACCATTTCATATGTTTCGTATAAAAATAGTCTTATAGTATCGTTCCCAGCGTCCGACTCATTGGCTGAGTGATCAGCATTGAGCCTTGGGTTCGACTTCTGGCCGAGTGTTTGTGTTTGTCCCAACAGTCTCCACAAACCAGAACAGAAACACGCAACAGTGTTTACGTACCTCCATGCAGGGTTGACATCAGGAAGGCCATCCGGTCGTAAAACATGGCCAAATCTACATGTGCGACACAGTCACTCCTGCAACCCCACACGCGTGGAAAAAGCAGTAGAAGAAGGTCAAGAATAAAAAGAAGAGGTAGAAGAAGTTTCCTCTCCAGGGTACAGGATCAGGAAATAAAGCTTTAACTAGCACCTCTTTGTACAGCATACTGGTCGGTGAGATGTGCTGTTATACTGTGGGGAGATAATAATAATAATAATAATAATAATAATAATAATAATAATAATAATAATAATAATAATAATAATAAAGAACACTTTGAGGAATTGAAGCAGCAAAGAAAAGAAACGGTAAGATTAATCAGCACTAAACGATCTTTTAACAAATCACAACTTTTTTACATACAGGTTAAGTTTGCAAAAAACTCATGGAATTTCTATCAATGTTTACGAATAACCTGAAGGGCTGTCTAGCTCCAAGTATTTGCTTCAGAGAAGAAAATGGCAGAATGGGTCTAACCAACACCGGGAACTGTGAAATACTAACAAAACGCTTCGATCAACTTCTGAACTGTGAAGAATCGAACCACAAGTTAGAATTTCCAAAGATTCATGAGAACTTAGAAGCAGATCCACCACCTGCTGTTGAAGAAATTGAGAAAGCAGTTAAAACCCTAAAAAAGCAAAAAAACTAGTGGAGAAGACTATTACTGCTGAACTTATAAAATGGTCTCAACCAAAAATCATAGATGATCTTCAAAGCATACCGCTACTTGAAAAAATCTGGAAAATGGAGCAGATCCCGGAAGAAAGATCCCGGAAGAATGGAAAGTATCCTTTACATATGAAAGGTGTACCGGAGGTACACCCACCCCGCGCATTTAAATTAAGCGCCTTGTATAAGGCCATCTGTAATGTAAACCTTGAAACTACTAATACAAGAAGTTTGGACATTTTTCGACAGATGTCTCTACTATCAACTTATGTTGTGCCCTCTGGGGTGAAGATGAACTATTAATTATCAAAGTAATTTTGTATGTGAAGGTTTCCTAAACTAAATTGTTTATTCGTTGTTTTTAATGTTCAAAAATTTATTAACAATTCTATCTCTTCCCGCCAACTTTAAATGTTGGCCAATGAGAAATTTTGTACATTTATTTATTCACCAATGATAAAATTTTGAAATTTTTTGATTATCCAATGAAAATTGGGGGTGTGTCAGGGCCTTGGCCCAGAGTTTTCTAGAACCTTCCTCTCCGCTATAGCCTAAAATCTGACACATTTCGGACTATGTTGTCTTTGTGATCACTCCAGTCTAGTGTGTGTTCGTAACGGAGGCGTAGGCTGCCTCATCCATCTTCGGGAGGTCCACCAGCTCAAGGTAATGGCAGATCCTCTTTAACATGTGATAGTTTTTCAAAGCTATCTCGAGGGGAAGGTTTAAAATCTGTAGTAATGTAACTTTTATTTTCTCAAATGTAAATTTCAAACAAGTCGATAGAACTTCACAGAAATCAGGGAATATACCTTTAAAATCTATCTAGTAATTTCTGTAATTTAAATATTTTTCTCCATCTAGTCACCGCCGTAGTATAGGCTTAGCCTCTGTATCGTCGTCCCAGAAGCCCAAAAGGGTTTTATGTATTTCATGTACATTTCAAGGAGTGCGAGTGTTCGCCTCCTCACCATTTTGATTTTCGGCCAGTAACTTTAACAAGGCCATGTAGAATGGGTACTTGTTACCCCTCTCAAACTCTTTCATTCATTTCATGTTAAAGATGTCAGACTGTAGAGCAGTTAAGACAGTGAATACTGTTTAATTTTGTTAAATGTAGGTTGTGCCTTTGATAGGCCTGGAAAGTGTAAATTTGTAGAGCAAACGTGTTCTTCCTATTTGTGTAAAAGAAACTGGGAGATCCGTCTCCTTGACTGTTGATTGAAAGGAGCAGTAGTGCTCAGGGAAAATTTGTAATTAGGGAGCTTCAAGCTCATATTGTTAATTTATTGCTATCTGATTACTCTTGACCTCTCTAAATTGTTCCTCAAGCTTACGAGCTATTTTTTTGTACCTGACTTGTTACCTGATTAGCAAAGTGTAAAATTTAAAATTTGAAAATAAAAAAGGAAAGTAATATAGCTCCAATTTTAAAGTTTTAAATTAATCTTCTGACTGTTCTATATCGAGTCATTCTTTCGCCTCTGCGTTCCACACAATCCCTGGAACATGCAAGATGCCAACTATAGCGGTATATCCTTATTGGCAGTGGCTTATAAGATATTTTCAACAATATTAATGAACAGGGTTGAAGCAAGACATTTGCGTGAATATCAGATGGGGTTTGGAAAGGGCATATCTTGCTCGAAACTGATATTCAAACTAAAGTCCATAATCCGTCACAGATTAATTAACTCCAAAGGCGTACCGTAGTATTAGGCCTAACAGTTATTGATTTTAAAAAGGCTTTTGACTCTGTTGATAGGGAAACTCTAGATAAAATAATCCGAGGGTTCGGAGTTAAAACCAAACTGGCAAACCTTATTCGCGAAACCCTCACAGACACCACACTGAAAGTAAAATTTATGGGTGAAATATCTAAACCATTCAGAATAAATACAGGTGTAAGGCAAGGTGATGGTTCATCTTCACTCCTATTCAACTGCGTCCTAGAGAAAATGGTAAGAATTTGGAATGAAAAACTGTAAGATCACAAGCTATCACCGGTAAGAAAGAATAGATGTGTTGAAATAAACTGTCTAGGATTTGCAGAAGATTTTGCCATCCTTTCAGAAAACCTGAAAAATGCAGAAAGACAAGCCAATCTCTTGAAAGAAAGAGCCAACAGAACAGGTTTAAGAATGTAAGAAATGCTCCAGAATTTCTAATAACAGAAATTGGTCTAATAAGGAAGTAAAGAAATTCAAATATTTGGAAGAAACAATTCAAGAAAATGGTTTGGAAAAATGAAAGAATACACAAAATGGAAAGAGCATGCGCTACAACTAAGAATGTCTACAACAAAAAAGATTCAGTACCCTACGCACTGATTTCCTTCGCTGATTGTGGAACTGAAAACGAATGAGCTGAGAGTCACATGTTCTTCCTTGGCGTTCTCTCTTGGTCGCACCTTGTGGATTCGAGGATTTGCTAAATGTTTTACCTTGATGTCCGAGACGTTGTTTTCTCCTGGCTTCGTAATATTTTGTAGCACGGTGTTTTGGACCAGGTAAGACATGTATAGAATTACTCAGAAATTCCGACAACTCTCACACGATTGTGTCAAACTCAGAATCATTTTCACTGGAGAACTGAGTGAATTTGTTTTTCCATTTCTTTAATTCTGACTGGAAAATAGTCTCCTCTTGAACAGGATTTTGATACTCAATGGGAATAATATCGCCTTCTGACTAAGACACGCGTTGATTGAAGTTGGTTAAGAAGGTATTTCGATGTATTTGTGGCTGAGATCGACTAATGTGAATGTTTACACCTCTTCTTCCTTTAAAATATCCCCCACAGTGAAGGCATTGGGTTCGTGTATCGGAATTATCTTCCGGCCTGTTCACAGTTTCCTCGTTTTGTTCATCCTGTATATCTTCACTTTCTGTCTCAGAGTCTGAATATTTATATTGTGGTCTAAAATTTCTCCCTAACGAAGACAATATTCCCGTGGAGTCCCTGGACGTAGTAGGTCGTTCAACACTACTAAACAAAACTAAACGGCAAAATGGCAACACAAAACAAACACACACAAAAAAAAGGAAAAAAGAACAATGGCCTCCCTGTCAAACCGTGGTTGAATCAGGAAGTCTTATCATCCAACTCTAAACTCTACACTCGCAGGCCACGACCTAGAACGATGCATAACATCGTCATTGAATCATATTTCACTGATTCTCGACAAGGCTGCACGCTCCAGGAGTAGTATAATTGCATGGTTTGGCGGCCTCTTCTTCCTCCCGCGGAAAATTTGAATTTTGGCGGGAAATTTGAATTTTGGCGGGAGATTTGAATTTTGGCGCGATATTTGAATTTGTAAACAAAGCCACGTGCTTTTTGACAGCTGTCATCGACAACAACGCATCGCTAACCTCACTGCTGCCATCTTGACGGGCCTAAACCTCAGTGGTACCAACTTAACCTAACTAGCGCGAGATTTGTATTTGTAAACAAAGCCACGTGTTTTTTGACAGCCACGTGCTTTTCGACAGACAACAACGCATCGCTAACCTCACTGCTACCATCTTGACGGCCCTAAACCTCAGTAGTACCAACTTAACCTCAAAGCGCGAGATAAACAAAGCCACGTGCTTTTTGACAGCCACGTGCTTTTTTGACAGCTGTCATCCGCAATCTTTAAACTACAGAGCACCGTGCTGCCCTCTTTATCGCAGTAGCTGCAAATTCGTCACCTGTCATCGGCAGTGCTGCCATCTTGGCGGGCCTAAACCTTAGTGCTACCAACTTAACCTCACTAGCGCGAGATAAACAAAGCCACGTGCTTTTTTGACAGCTGTCATCCGCCATCTTTAAACTACAGAGCACCGTGCTGCTCTCTTTATCGCAGTAGCTGCAAATTCGTCACCTGTCATCGGCAGTGCTGCCATCTTGGCGGGCCTAAACCTTAGTGCTACCAACTTAACCTCACTAGCGCGAGATAAACAAATCCACGTGCAGCTGTCATCCACCATCTTTAATCTATAGAACACAGTGCTGCCCTCTTTAGCTAGATACCTGTGGTGGCAGGCAATTCTATGTGACAACAGCCATCTTTGAGCACCGTGCTGCCCTCTATGTGGTGGCGGCAAATTCTACATGCTCTTGTTTGGAAACAAACCCAAGCGCTTTTTTTGACAGCCATCATCCGCCATCTTTAAGCAACAGAGTACAGTGCTGCCCTCTATGTGGTGGTGGCAAATTCCACGTGCTCTTGTTTGAAAACAAATGCACGTGCTTTGTTTTGACAGCTGTCACCCGCCACTTTAACCAACAGAGCACTATGCTGCTATCATGCGGGCAATTTCGTTAGCTGCCATCCGCCATCTTTAATGAACAGAGCACCGTGCTGCCCTCATGCGGGGCAATTTCGTTAGCTGTCATCCGCCATCTTTAATGAACAGAGCACCGTGCTGCCCTCATGCGGGGCAATTTCGTTAGCTGTCATCCGCTCGCATACCCGCAGTGGTGCATGTTTAGACTTGAACACACATACTACTGTTCAAAACTTATTACAACTTGAACTGCATACTAGAGGTCGATGTTGTTGAACACTGCATTGTATGACTAGAATCGAGCACTGTTTAGAAAGAAAAAAATTATCTTCTCAACATACTTACTAAGCTGCTCTTCCTCCTCTATCAAGCTACATCTCTATCGAACGTGCATTGCAAAAGCAAGAGTGTGCAAGTTTAGACTTGAAAACATACTCCCGTTTATAGTTCGATGTTGTTGAACACTGCATTGCAGTCAAACACTGTTTAGAAAAAGAAAAAAATTCTCTTCTCAACATGAGCTAGACAATAACATACTTACGAATCTGCTCAACACCTTTTTTCTTGCTTTTCTTCTTTGAGTAATAAACGAAACTCTATCTTGCAAATAAGGAGCGGGAGGAAGGTAATACCTAACCTAAAATAAAAGAATACGCCAATTCTACATTATTTCTTTACATCTTGTATGTACAAGTTTTATCTCGAATCATTTTACCCTAGTGATGTTTGCGTACTTCTCCTATTCTCGACGCAATTCTTGTATGTACAAGTTTAAACTTGCCGTACTACGCTCTCAGCGTACCTCTCCCTATATTTATACAATATGTACAGTGAATTGTGATGTAAGACAGCGTAACGTATATATTACAAAGTACACACCTTTAGCATAATGTTTACACACATCTGCTTTATGTAAAGTAGTACCTATCAATACTACTATGCCCCCAGGCTAGAGTGTTGGTAGAATTTGGAATGACAAACCGTTTGCAATCATCACTATTAAGGGCTACCTTACTAATTAAATGAGTGTACAACTGGTGCTTCTTGCTTCTAATGACAGACATTTGCTTATGCAAAACAGGTGGATTACTTTTAATGCAATTGTTATAGTTTTCAAAACTTAGCTGATTCTGAATGACATTCTTTTTAACCCACTTCAGTCTCTTTATTTGTAGTTCATTTAAGAGTTTTATGCAATATGACTTGGATTTAGTACCTACAAATGAATAGATAATATTCCCAGCACATTCATCTTTCATTTTACCTACAACCTTTTTGTTCACTAGCGGTAGATGATATTGATTATTTGCAGGATAGTTACTTGTATCAAACCTACCCAAGTCTGGCTTTATATCATTGTAATAGTCATCAGTTTTGATTTGATAATAAACGAATCGGTATCTGTGTAGAGCAATTGCGCATTATGCGTGTACTTCTTCATCATATAATCGTAATGGAATTCATACATGAGTGTTTTAGCCAATTCAAGTACTGCAAAGCCGACGTAGGTAGGTTTGTCATACTTAACCTTAACACGATTCATCTGTATAATAACTAAATTCTCATGTATGATGGTGCAGCTGTGGAAATTTGGTTTACTTATTAAATAGTTAGCACCATACCTTTTCTTAATATTTTCCCAGTTTGTAATCAATTTTACGTCAACGCGTTTGTCAACATTTTCCATAGTCTTACCAAACACACTGTTATTCATGAGGTTGTAGAAATCTGTTTCAAACTCGTTAACCGCATTCGTTCTTAAATTATTGTTCAGATCGATATATGGCTTTAGCCACGGTGACTGATTAAATTCTAGTACGCGATGAATTTTGGATAACTTCAAACCATGCTGCAAACACTGTTTTAAATTTCGGTAATGAATGATATACTTAGATTTATCACACAAATTAGCAATTAGCATTTTCGTCGTTGATGCGATGTACGGGGACTTCACATTTTCAGGGCAGAACGGTGTCATTATGAGAAGTGTGTAACTCTTTAGGATACTGTAAGTCAACTTCGAGGAAGTAGCCTTTATCAGCTTCATCGCCTAGGGCGTGCAGCTGTAAAGCATCAATTTCGCTCTGCGTTAGCCAGCGGAAACCACTCACCGGTAGATGCTGACTCATTGCCCACCCATACTGATTATTAGCATCGAGATAAACGATATACTGAGATTCCTGACTAGAATCGAAACTCGGCATGTACTTATTATTGGCCTTAGAATACCGCCCACTGCACTGACTTAGACCGCCTCGAATAGACGATTTTATAAAGTGCACCATATCAATATCGGTTAGCAGTTCCAAATTCACCTGCGTGTATTTTAACATGGCATCCCAACTTAACCCAGGCGCAGTAAAATACTGACATGGTCAAGGCTGTAGGTTTTCTTGCAAACACAGCAAAAATTTTCAAAAACATCAGCTAACAAAAGTACATCCGTCTTTAAATATAAGTCGGAGTATTCACCTAGCGTTTGAATGTGGAACTGCTCCCAGATATGTTGTGCATGTAAATAGTCATCATCACTAATATCTGCTGAATTCAGCGAGCTGTAAAAGGATTGTTTCGATGGTAAAGCACGTTCTTCGAGGCGTTCTAAGCAGTCAAGATATTCATAACAAAAAACACCCTTACGCCGAAGTAAATTAAACTGCGCTTCTTCAGGAAAAACGCGTCGAATTTCCGTAAATTGTTCTGGCTGTAAATGACTAGAAAGTTCATCGAGGCTACTCGCCATAAAGCGAAACGAGTCAAGGAATCTCAGTTTTATAGAATGCTCCGCATCTACTTTTACAGACATTGCAAACGCAATGTACCGCTCTTTATTCTGAGGGATTATATCTACTTTTTTATCTGAAGCTCCAAATTGTGAAATGATGAAATGTGAGTCGTAACCAGGTAAGTTATGAAAAATTACAGGGATAAATTTAGGAACTCTGTACTTAAGATTACAGTTATTATGAGCGGCACATCTGTAGAAACCAGTTAAGTGATCATGATCAAAGACTTTAGGGTCATTTTCGGAAAATTCCCCATCACAAATGCCACATTTTGTAGCACGTTCATGATCATTTAACTGAATTTCGGTGAGTGGCTTCATAGGAATATTACTATTTAGAATATGACCAAGACGAACTGCATCTCTTTCAAGTCTTTCTAAAAATACTTTAGCAGCATCAGGTCCTCGATACAGCTCTAACTTGTTAAGCGTACTATCGTAACTGCACTTGATGTAATACGCGAAGCTATACGGGACATGCATGTGCGTAGTATTAGTGAAAGAGTTGTCAGGATTAGGTGAGCATGTGTTGCATGGCGTGAGGATGGCTTCAAAGTCTGCATAAATCACGAAAGGTACCCACATCTGCTTGTGAAAATTTGTAAATTTTAAAACATTATTGCCTGTAGTAGGTATCTCTGTACGTACATGATTGCAGTCGTTCTTGGAATGCTTCGTTAACTGATCTTCAGTTCTAAAATACTGCAAGCATCCATCACATAGCCACTTTTTGTTACACCTGTTTGACAACTGACTACCAAGAAGTCTACTCAGATTTTTAATCCGGCAAACGTGGCTATACTCACTGTTTTCGATATAGAGTAAGTTAACATGAGTACTCTTCTTATGACACGTATAATACAGAGGACCTACTACAGACTTTTTCTCTACACCATACACATTAATGCTAATGTTATTTAGTTCCTCAAAGCGCTTAATATCCTTTAACTGCACAGGAAATTCTATACTATCGAAATTTAGCTGCGTTGAATAGTGTGGATACGATTATATTCTCTTAGCTACGACTGATTTAGCAGGATTTAAAGCCGACATCACCGCCCATGCAAAACATGCCTCGTCATTGTTTTGGATGTTTACAACAGCTTCTTTTCGCTGAATCCATGTCGGCAGCTCGATGTATGATGAACCTCGCATGGGATTGTACTTATTGATGTTAACTTCTAGATACATTATTTCAACTAAAGCCCACCCTGATTCCTTTTCCTGAAATTCCTCGCTCTTAGTTGAAATAATTTTAGAGACATCCCTAAGTACATCACCAAAATTAGTCGACTGACTTATGACAAAATTCTTCGTATTAAATTATTTAATGTCCGTTATTTCGGATTCATCCGTGCTTTTAATGTACAAGGCGAAAAGTTCAAAATTAACTTTAAATAAATTATGATTGTTCAAAGATTTAGCAAGAAGCTGTTGTACATCCGGTTGAATACAATTTAAAAAGTTTGAAGTGCTCTGAAACTTTTGACTGGTGCGAATTCTGTAACTAGAAATCCTACTTTTAAATGCTGTATTAATTTCCTCGATGTTTGCGTTACTACCACTTCTACACGCATTATTTTTATGCGCATTACTCCGTAAGTGTCCCTCAAAATGTGAAGAAGGTACATCAGTGTTACAGTGCTCGCAGTGAATAGTTTGAAGTTCATGATTTCTTCTAGGTTTTTTACTACTAGTACTTTCTACAGCTACATCCGTTTTTTACGCTTTTCTCCTATTACCTGAGGGCAAGTAGATACCTGATCCGCTTCTACTAAGTGAGCCTCGTATCGCTCTACGTTAGCGAAATACACACTACAAACTTTACATAAAGCAGATGTTATGCTAGGGTGTTTTGATTTCATATGGCGCATAAAGTTATTTCGCCTTGTAAACGTTACATTGCATTCCTCACAGCAGGGGAACATCTGAAAAGAGAACAACCAATAGAGATTAGGCGAAAGTTGCTATGTTCGAATGAAACCAAGTTTCAACCCATAGAAGTCAGACACTGCTGAAAGTTTGAAATTATAAGATTAACCTCTTCTACAGCATGAAAGATTGAAGAGAATAACTATTTATCATTAGACTAAAGTTGGGATGTAAGGAAGAAACCAAGTTTCAACCTATAGAGGTCGAGCATGGCTGTGAGTTTGAAATTATAAGATTAACCTCTTCTACAGCATGATGATTGAAGAAAACAACTATTTATCATTAGACTAAAGTTGTGATGTTCGGAAGAAACCAAGTTTCAACCTATAGAGGTCAGACATTGCTGAAAGTTCGAAATTATAAGATTAACCTCTTCTACAGCATAAAACATTGAAGAGAGCAACTATTTATCAATAGACTAACGTTGCTATGTTCGGAAGAAACCAAGTTTGAACCTGTACAGGTCAGACATTGCTGTGAGTTTGAAATTATAAGATTAACCTCTTCTACAGCATAAAACATTGAAGAGAACAACTATTTATCAATAGACTAAAGTTGCTATGTTCGGAAGAAACCAAGTTTGAACCTGTACAGGTCAGACATTGCTGTGAGTTTGAAATTATAAGATTAACATCTTCTATGACATGCAGATTAAAGAAAATAACTATTTATCAATAGACTAAAGTTACGATGTTCGGTAGAAACCAAGTTTCAACCTATAGAGGTCAGACATGGCTGAAAGTTTGTAATTATAAGATTAACCTCTTCTTCAGCATGAAAGATTGAAGAGAACAACTATTTATCAATAGACTAAAGTTGCTATGTTCGGAAGAAACCAAGTTTGAACCTGTACAGGTCAGACATTGCTGTGAGTTTGAAATTATAAGATTAACCACTTCTACAGCATAAAACATTGAAGAGAACAACTATTTATCAATAGACTAAAGTTGCTATGT
Source organism: Anabrus simplex (assembly GCF_040414725.1). Lineage (NCBI taxonomy): Eukaryota > Metazoa > Arthropoda > Insecta > Orthoptera > Tettigoniidae > Anabrus > Anabrus simplex. The sequence goes on along the minus strand of NC_090268.1, from coordinate 17,474,765 downwards.
CCGGAAGAAACCAAGTTTGAACCTGTACAGGTCAGACATTGTTGTGAGTTTGAAATTATAAGATTAACATCTTCTATGACATGCAGATTAAAGAAAATAACTACTTATCAATAGACTAAAGTTACGATGTTCAGAAGAAACCAAGTTTCAACATATAGAGGTCAGACATCGCTGAAAGTTTGTAATTATAAGATTAACCTCTTCTTCAGCATGAAAGATTGAAGAGAACAACTATTTATCAATAGACTAAAGTTGCTATGTTCGGAAGAAACCAAGTTTGAACCTGTACAGGTCAGACATTGCTGTGAGTTTGAAATTATAAGATTAACCTCTTCTACAGCATAAAACATTGAAGAGAACAACTTTTATCAATAGACTAAAGTTGCTATGTTCGGAAGAAACCAAGTTTGAACCTGTACAGGTCAGACATTGCTGTGAGATTGAAATTATAAGATTAACCTCTTCTACAGCATAAAACATTGAAGAGAACAACTATTTATCATTAGACTAATGTTACGATGTTCGGAAGAAACCAAGTTTCAACGTATAGATATTAGACATTGCTGTAAGTTTGAAATTATAACATTAACCTCGTCCATAGCATGAGGATTGAAGAGAACAACTATTTATGATTAGCTTAACGTTACGATGTTCGGAAGAAACCAAGTTTCAACGTATAGAGGTCGGACATTGTTGTGAGTTTGAAATTATAAGATTAACCTCTTGTATGACATGCAGATTAAAGAAAATAACTATTTATCAATAGACTAAAGTTACGATGTTCGGAAGAAACCAAGCTTCAACCTATAGAGGTCAGACATGGCTGAAAGTTTGAAATTATAAGATTAACCTCTTCTACAGCATGAAAGATTGAAGAGAACAACTATTTATCAATAGACTAAAGTTGCTATGTTCGGAAGAAACCAAGTTTGAACCTGTACAGGTCAGACATTGCTGTGAGTTTGAAATTATAAGATTAACCTCTTCTACAGCATAAAACATTCAAGAGAACAACTATTTATCAATAGACTAAAGTTGCTATGTTCGGAAGAAACCAAGTTTGAACCTGTACAGGTCAGACATTGCTGTGAGTTTGAAATTATAAGATTAACATCTTCTATGACATGCAGATTAAAGAAAATAAATATTTATCATTAGACTAATGTTACGATGTTCGGAAGAAACCAAGTTTCAACGTATAGAGGTTAGACATTGCTGTAAATTTGAAATTATAATATTAACCTCGTCTATAGCATGAGGATTGAGAGAACAACTATTTATCAATAGACTAAAGTTGCTATGTTCGGAAGAAACCAAGTTTGAACCTGTACAGGTCAGACATTGCTGTGAGATTGAAATTATAAGATTAACCTCTTCTACAGCATAAAACATTGAAGAGAACAACTATTTATCATTAGACGAATGTTACGATGTTCGGAAGAAACCAAGTTTCAACGTATAGAGGTTAGACATTGCTGTAAATTTGAAATTATAAGATTAACCTCGTCTATAGCATGAGGATTGGGAGAACAACTATTTATCAATAGACTAAAGTTACGATGTTCGGAAGAAACCAAGTTTGAACCTGTACAGGTCAGACATTGCTGTGAGTTTGAAATTATATGATTAACATCTTCTATGACATGCAGATTAAAGAAAATAACTATTTATCAATAGACTAAAGTTACGATGTTCGGAAGAAACCAAGTTTCAACCTATAGAGGTCAGACATGGCTGAAAGTTTGTAATTATAAGATTAACCTCTTCTACAGCATGAAAGATTGAAGAGAACAACTATTTATCAATAGACTAAAGTTGTTATGTTCGGAAGAAACCAAGTTTGAACTTGTACAGGTCAGACATTGCTGTGAGTTTGAAATTATAAGATTAACCACTTCTACAGCATAAAACATTGAAGAGAACAACTATTTATCAATAGACTAAAGTTGCTATGTTCGGAAGAAACCAAGTTTGAACCTGTACAGGTCAGACATTGCTGTGAGTTTGAAATTATAAGATTAACATCTTCTATGACATGCAGATTAAAGAAAATAACTATTTATCATTAGACTAATGTTACGATGTTCGGAAGAAACCAAGTTTCAACGTATAGAGGTTAGACATTGCTGTAAATTTGAAATTATAATATTAACCTCGTCTATAGCATGAGGATTGAGAGAACAACTATTTATCAATAGACTAAAGTTGCTATGTTCGGAAGAAACCAAGTTTGAACCTGTACAGGTCAGACATTGCTGTGAGATTGAAATTATAAGATTAACCTCTTCTACAGCATAAAACATTGAAGAGAACAACTATTTATCATTAGACGAATGTTACGATGTTCGGAAGAAACCAAGTTTCAACGTATAGAGGTTAGACATTGCTGTACATTTGAAATTATAAGATTAACCTCGTCTATAGCATGAGGATTGGGAGAACAACTATTTATCAATAGACTAAAGTTACGATGTTCGGAAGAAACCAAGTTTGAACCTGTACAGGTCAGACATTGCTGTGAGTTTGAAATTATATGATTAACATCTTCTATGACATGCAGATTAAAGAAAATAACTATTTATCAATAGACTAAAGTTACGATGTTCGGAAGAAACCAAGTTTCAACCTATAGAGGTCAGACACGGCTGAAAGTTTGAAATTATAAGATTAACCTCTTCTACAGCATGAAAGATTGAAGAGAACAACTATTTATCAATAGACTAAAGTTGCTATGTTCGGAAGAAACCAAGTTTGAACTTGTACAGGTCAGACATTGCTGTGAGTTTGAAATTATAAGATTAACCACTTCTACAGCATAAGACATTGAAGAGAAAAACTATTTATCAATAGACTAAAGTTGCTATGTCCGGAAGAAACCAAGTTTGAACCTGTACAGGTCAGACATTACTGTGAGTTTGAAATTATAAGATTAACATCTTCTATGACATGCAGATTAAAGAAAATAACTACTTATCAATAGACTAAAGTTACGATGTTCAGAAGAAACCAAGTTCCAACCTATAGAGGTCAGACATCGCTGAAGTTTGTAATTATAAGATTAACCTCTTCTTCAGCATGAAAGATTGAAGAGAACAACTATTTATCAATAGACTAAAGTTGCTATGTTCGGAAGAAACCAAGTTTGAACCTGTACAGGTCAGACATTGCTGTGAGTTTGAAATTATAAGATTAACCTCTTCTACAGCATAAAACATTGAAGAGAACAACTATTTATCAATAGACTAAAGTTGCTATGTTCGGAAGAAACCAAGTTCGAACCTGTACAGGTCAGACATTGCTGTGAGTTTGAAATTATAAGATTAACATCTTCTATGACATGCAGATTAAAGAAAATAACTATTTATCATTAGACTAATGTTACGATGTTCGGAAGAAACCAAGTTTCAACGTATAGAGGTTAGACATTGCTGTAAATTTGAAATTATAAGATTAACCTCGTCTATAGCATGAGGATTGAGAGAACAACTATTTATCAATAGACTAAAGTTACGATGTTCGGAAGAAACCAAGTTTGAACCTGTACAGGTCAGACATTGCTGTGAGTTTGAAATTATATGATTAACATCTTCTATGACATGCAGATTAAAGAAAATAACTATTTATCAATAGACTAAAGTTACGATGTTCGGAAGAAACCAAGTTTCAACCTATAGAGGTCAGACATGGCTGAAATTTTGAAATTATAAGATTAACCTCTTCTACAGCATGAAAGATTGAAGAGAACAACTATTTATCAATAGACTAAAGTTGCTATGTTCGGAAGAAACCAAGTTTGAACCTGTACAGGTCAGACATTGCTGTGAGTTTGAAATTATAAGATTAACCTCTTCTACAGCATAAAACATTGAAGAGAACAACTATTTATCAATAGACTAAAGTTGCTATGTTCGGAAGAAACCAAGTTTGAACCTGTACAGGTCAGACATTGCTGTGAGATTGAAATTATAAGATTAACCTCTTCTACAGCATAAAACATTGAAGAGAACAACTATTTATCATTAGACTAATGTTACGATGTTCGGAAGAAACCAAGTTTCAACGTATAGATATTAGACATTGCTGTAAGTTTGAAATTATAACATTAACCTCGTCCATAGCATGAGGATTGAAGAGAACAACTATTTATGATTAGCTTAACGTTACGATGTTCGGAAGAAACCAAGTTTCAACGTATAGAGGTCGGACATTGCTGTGAGTTTGAAATTATAAGATTAACCTCTTGTATGACATGCAGATTAAAGAAAATAACTATTTATCAATAGACTAAAGTTACGATGTTTTAGAAGAAATCAAGTTTCAGCCTGTTGAGGTCATACATAGCTATGTGTGTTTGAAATTATAAAATTAACCTCGTCTATAGCATGAGGATTGAAGAGGACGTCTATTTATCAATAGACTAAAGTTACGATGTTCGGAAGAAACCAAGTTTCAACGTACAGAGGTCAGACATTGCTGTGAGTTTGAAATTATAAGATTAACCACGTCTAGAGCATGAGGATTGATGAGAACAACTATTTATGATTAGACTAAAGTTGTGATGTTCGGAAGAAACCAAGTTTCAACGTATAGAGGTCGGACATACCTTAAAATCTTCGCGCTGCAAACTGTTACTCGGATGAATAAAATGCGTGCGTTCAAGCCTGAAACTCGAATGATAATATTCTGGTCGTACCTAAAAAAAGAACAAACATATATGAATGTAGTGTAGGGTACATCAGCTAGCCTAGCTATCTTTACAACTCAGAGTTCGAAAACATACCTTAAAAATGCACGTGCTGCAGACTGTTACTCGGATGAATGAAATGCGTACTTTCAAGCCTGTAACTCGAATGATAATATTCTAGTTGTTCCTAAAAAGAAAAGAACAAACATATATGAATGTGGATGTTTATTACCTGGCGTAGAAGTTACTTTGCAAACAGTAACTAACAGTTCAGGCTTACCTTAAGTTTAAGGCTGAAGTATATTATTCACAGTACACAGTACTTAGACGGGAGATGTGCACGTAATAGACATACGCAAAGAACTGTGAGCGCTTCACGCAGACTGCAGCGAGTAAATATGCTCCTTGTTACCAAGCGGATATCAAGAATTGCAGACGTTTGCAGTACAGTCGGAACGAAATGTTTATGCAACAAGAGCTCTCCTGAGGGTCTTACGCTGAGTTCTGCAGGCTGACGTATTTAAGCCGGGATCGAACCTGCTGTTGATGCCGAGGTGTCAGAATTTAAGATTTCTGCAGCGGATCGAGCCTTGGAAAGTTAGCGCGCGATCCTCGACCTCTGTACTTAAACGTGAGGGTACTAAGCTACATCCGCGGTATTCCTTACCTGTAGGCACTTAAGGGTATTGAGCTAAAACCGCATCTAGCTAGATCATGTAATTACACGTTATGACGATCGCGCAGTTCCCTCGCCTAGCATTTGCTTTTTTACGGCTTCCGACAGCAGGGGTTCGAACCCGCTATCTCTCGAAGTAGCGATAATGATTGCGGGCACACGAGTGTTGAGGGTGATTCATTTGTCGGATGGAGGCGATCCTACTGTTGCATATTACATTCTCGGGTAGTTTCGAGGGCGTGCAAAAAGCCAGCATTAAGTAAGGGCTGTTGATGGGGACGTCAAACCTTGTGCAGACTCCTTCGAAAATGATTGTGAGTACAAGATGTTGATGGTGATTCATCAGTCGATTGAAGCGATAAGCTGTGTGTAGGCTCTTTCGGCAGGAGTAGGCTATGTGCTGGCACCGGGTTTTACCCTCTCCCTACTGTAGTATATTACATTCTTAGGTAGTTTCGAGGGCGTGCAAAAAGCCAGCATTAAGTAAGGGTTGTTGTTGGGGACGTTAAACCTTGTGCAGACTCCTTCGAAAATGATTGTGAGTACAAGATGTTGATGGCGATTCATCTGTCGGATGGAGGCGATAAGCTGTGTGCAGGCTTCATCGGTAGGAGTAGGCCATGTGACGGCACTGGGTTTTACCCTCTCCCTACTGTAGTATATTACATTCTTAGGTAGTTTCGAGGGCATGCAAAAAGCCAGCATTAAGTAAGGGTTGTTAATGGGGGCGTTAATCCTTGTGCAGACTCATTCGAAAATGATTGTGAGTATAAGATGTTGATGGTGATTCATCTGTCGGATGGAACCGATAAGCTGTGTGCAGGCTTCTTCGGTAGGAGTAGGCTATGTGCCGGCACTAGGTTTTACCCTCTCCCTACTGTAGTGTATTACATTCTTAAGTAGTTTCGAGGGCGTGCAAAAAGCCAGCATTAAGTAAGGGTTGTTGATGGGGGCGTTAAACCTTGTGCAGACTCCTTCAACAGGAGTAGCTTATATGTCGGCACCGTGCAGGCTCTTTCGATAGGGGTAGGCTATGTGCTGGCACTGTGTTTTAACCTCTCCGTACAATCATAATATTTTATGTTAGGAACTTACACGAGCTAAATGCTACACGGCTACGAAAACGTTCCGTGAGTTACAAGTGGCTTATCAGCACGCAGTGTCCTCGTTCAAGGTTAGTACAGCCGGAAGCCGAGTGTACAATTTCAGTCAACGCATGCATTCCGCACCTCGCTCTGACTGACTGCGCCGATACAACTTCAAAGATAGTGTTCTATGCGGTAGAACAAAAAATGTAACCCACAGGCTGTTCCTAAAGCTTAACACTGTAAATGTTTTGAGCTCCTTTTTTACAGCTAGATGTGGTTCCTAACGTGGCAGGGCCGGGATTAAAAATATGTTTTGCAGCCGAGTGCCCCTTCCTAACATGAGATTTTAAATAGCAAGAATCTGTTTTACGGCTGGTTGCCCTTCCTGACGCTGAAAGACCAGGATTTAGCCAGGTACCCTTCCTGATGTAACAAGACTAGGATTTATTTTTAGACTGCACTTGGCTAGAAATAGCTACACGAAATTATTATATAGAAAGAGAATTACCGGCTCTTACGGTTTAGTTTAGTATGCTTACCTCTCACCCGGCAGTCTCGGGTTCGATTCTCTTGGGATTAAAATATGTTTTACAGCCGAGTCTCCCCTCCTGACGCAAGAGTTTAAATCGCAAGAATCTGTTTTATGGCCGGTTGCCCTTCCTGACGCTGAAAGACCAGGATTTAGCCAGTTACCCTTCCTGATGCAACAAGACTAGGATTTTTTTAGACTGCACTTGACTAGAAATAGCCACACGAAATTATTATATAGAAAGAGAATTGCCGGCTCCTACAGTTTGGTTTAGTGTGCTTGCCTCTCACCCAGCAGTCTCGGGTTCGATTCTCTTAGAACGAAGGTGCACCCCAAACACATCATTCAGTGTTCTGATCATATGTTGTATCGATTATATCCTTAATCACTTATTTTGTAATATAATCTTCAAGTATTCGATAAAGCTATGCCTTAACAGAGCAGGGAAAAGGAGGTTATAACAATCGCTATCTTACGCAAGCCGTTCAGAACGGTAGTCTTGTTTTCTTTTAGAACAAAGGTATTCCTTGACATGTTCTTTTTAAATTGTCCGCCACAACGAAGAGTACGTCATGGTGCTCTCAGATTGTGGATGTAGAATTTGCCGCCACCACATGTCAAAGAATAAAGATGCCAACACAAAGATGGCAGCACGGTGCTCTGTTAATTAAAGATGGCGGATGACAGCTAACGAAATTGCCCCGCATGAGGGCAGCACGGTGCTCTGTTCATTAGAGATGGCGGATGACAGCTAACGAAATTGCCCGCATGATAGCAGCATAGTGCTCTGTTGGTTAAAGATGGCGGGTGACAGCTGTCAAAGCAAAGCACTTGGATTTGTTTTCAAACAAGAGCACGTGGAATTTGCCACCACCACATAGAGGGCAGCACTGTACTCTGTTGCTTAAAGATGGCGGATGATAGCTGTCAAAAAAAGCGCTTGGGTTTGTTTCCAAACAAGAGCATGTAGAATTTGCCGCTACCACATAGAGGGCAGCACGGTGCTCAAAGATGGCTGTTGTCACGTAGAATTGCCTGCCACCACAGGTATCTAGCTAAAGAGGGCAGCACTGTGTTCTATAGATTAAAGATGGTGGATGACAGCTGCACGTGGATTTGTTTATCTCGCGCTAGTGAGGTTAAGTTGATAGCACTAAGGTTTAGGCCCACCAAGATGGCAGCACTGCCGACGACAGGTGACGAATTTGCAGCTACTGCGATAAAGAGGGCAGCACGGTGCTCTGTAGTTTAAAGATGGCGGATGACAGCTGTCAAAAAAGCACGTGGCTTTGTTTATCTCGCGCTAGTGAGGTTAAGTTGGTAGCACTAAGGTTTAGGCCCGCCAAGATGGCAGCACTGCCGATAACAGGTGACAAATTTGCAGCTACTGCGATAAAGAGGGCAGCAGGGTGCTCTGTAGTTTAAAGATGGCGGATGACAGCTGTCAAAAAAGCACGTGGCTGTCAAAAAGCACGTGGCTTTGTTTATCTCGCGCTTGTGAGGTTAAGTTGGTACTACTGAGGTTTAGGGCCGTCAAGATGGTAGCAGTGAGGTTAGCGATGCGTTGTTGTCTGTCGAAAAGCACGTGGCTGTCAAAAAACACGTGGCTTTGTTTACAAATTCAAATCTCGTGCTAGTTAGGTTAAGTTGGTACCATTGAGGTTTAGGCCCATCAAGATGGCAGCAGTGAGGTTAGCGATGCGTTGTAGTCGATGACAGCTGTCAAAAAGCACGTGGCTTTGTTTACAAATTCAAATCTCGACCCAAAATTCAAATTTCCCGCCAAAATTCAAATTTCCCGCCAAAATTCAAATTTCCCGCCAAAATTCAAATTTCCCGCGGGAGGAGGAGAAGGCCGCCGAACCATCCAATTATACTACTTCCAGGCACCGACCTGCCTCACTACAATGCTCAGAACTCCATCGTTATCTAAGACAGTTTGCTGATTCAACTCCCTTCCCTCCCGTATCTCGCTGAGCCTCAGTGGCTTATATTTCTCATTTCCACTCACTTTTTTTACCTAGAACAATACACAACAACCATATCAAACTCCTACATACTCTATCATTATACCTAATTTCATGTCCAAGTGTCTCTTGAGCATTACTCACACGTCCACTTCCTGTATTTCTCACTAGCTGATGTGCCCGTACTTCGTTGCGGGATTCTCAGAAAGTCTGACCATCGGGTTTTCCTAACTGAAGTAAACATAGGTCATCACAAAATCGTCAGTCGGAATGTAGCGATTAAAAGCAATGTTATCATATAAAATACTCGATCAAATAAAATACCGCACATTTTCTCACTTTTAACGATCAGTACCACGGTGCCGATCTAACAATCCAAAGTTCCTGAGCTGGAACGACCAGGCCACAGACTTCTGTGAACACTACTCTGGCATTATTCGGTTAAATATGCACACTGCTCTTTCCAATCAGTGGCTCAGGGTAGAGATTGAATAACTCGAATGCTATGATGAACCAGTGTGTTACGTACCTGTAGTATCAGAAAATGTATGAACCAGAGGAATGGCATGATCAAGAAGAAAGTTATCTAACTCCCCAGCTAGTTCCCACCAATATTCAGGCAGGCTGTTACACTCGGTACGACCGGGTGAGTTGGCCGTGTGGTTAGGGGCGCGCAGCTGGGAGCTTGCATCCGGGAAAAGTGGATTCAAACCCCACTGTTGGCAGACCTGAAGAGAGTATTCCGTGGTTTCCAATTTTCACAGCAGGCAAATGCTGGGGCTGTGCCTTAATTAAGGCCAAGGCCGTTTCCTTCCCACTCCTAGGCCTTTCCTATCCCATCGTCGCCATAAGATCTATCACTGTTGGTGCGACGTAAAGCAAATTTTAAAAACTACTCGGTACGCAGCAGTAGTGTTATCTATCGGCAACAGAAGACACAAAGCACATCGCAACAAACAATGGTCAGTGTAACGTTTTTGTTGATCAATGTTATGAGCTTTCTATATTGTAGGTCTTCACATTTAGTTTTCTCTCGAGTATGTGATATTAGGGTGTTTTATATAATCATTTATAGCGTAGACTGTAGTTCCTTATTATCCGACTTTACATACCGATTTTCATTAAATTCTGTTTGCCCATTTTCTCGTGACTCGGCGCTTATATGGACTTCGTAACAAAAATCCAAATTCATTAATATCTCTGTGATCATAGCCCGTACGGTAACTATGTATAAGACATAAATGATCGGAAATGTAATGCTATATAACTTTTTTTTGCTAGTTGCTTTACGTCGCACCGATACAGATAGGTCTTATGGCGACGATGGGACAGGAAAGGGCTAGGAGTGGGAAGGAAGTGGCCGTGGCCTTAATTAAGGTACAGCCCCGGCATTTGCCTGGTGTGAAAATGGGAAACCACGGAAAACCATTTTCAGGGCTGTCGACAGTGGGATTCGAACCTACTATCTCCCGAATACTGGATACTGGCCGCACTTAAGCGACTGCAGCTATCGAGCTCGGTGCTATATAACTTTAGTTCTGTAGTATTTATCGATACGACCACTAATAACATAAATGTTTGGGAATTAAATTTTAGGCATTTCTCTCAGCGTGAATACAATTATTTATGGCCTAGATTATAGCGACTTATTCCCCGACTTTGCATACCTATTTTCATTAAATTCTCTTCAGCCGTTTTCTCGTGATGCGTGTACATACAGACATATATTAAGGGAAATGAAAAAAGAGCATTCGCTTGTTACTGAGAGCACGACTGATACAGAAATACAATCATTTTCACATTATGAGCAATGTGCAGACAGAACTCTTATTTTATATATTATATAGATGCATGATTTTCTCTTCTTCTTTATCTCTTTACCCTCCAGGGTTGGGTATTCTCTCGGACTCCGCGAGGGATTTCACCTCTACCGGCTCAAGGGCAGTGTCCTGGAGCATGAGACTTTGGGTCGGGGTATACAACTGGGGAAAATGACCAGTACCTCACCCAGGCGGCCTCACCTGCTATGCTGAACAAGAGCCTTGTCGGCGGATGGGAGGATTGGAAGGGACAGACAAGGAAGAGTAAAGGAAGCGGCCATGGCCTTAAGTTAGGTACTGAACCATTCTGTTCATGGACCAATAGTATAGATTTTTAGTCATTGTCGTATAGTATATTTCATAAAAGATTCCAGAAGAAGCGTTCTCGTGTGAAGAGAGCTAGAGCGTCATTATGAAAATCTCCAGAACCTCATTAAAGGGAGTTATGTCCCAAGCCAAGCCTCTTAATGAAGATTGGGGACGCTTCCCGGATCCCGGCAAAACTTACCTTCGGAGGGAAGAAAGAATTAAGTTAATATCTTTGGTTACGGAAGAGTTGCATTGGATTTGATACAAGAATTGCAACCTGCATAATTTCTGCTTAATTTTGATATGCATTAGGGCTGCAATCATAAATGCATTCGTTAAATAGGGTACGTGACGTGCTTTGTGCAGGAAAACTTCGAGTCGCGGGCGCGCGTATCCTGCACGCGATCAAGCGGCGTGGCTACGCTACCCTGATTATAAATGCAAGGCCGCCTGGCACATCAGGCTCATTCTTTGACCGTAAGGCTGCTTGAACGAAGTCGTCATGCTACAAGTCGGCACCGCGAACAACATTTTGTCTTCGAGCTGCACATACAACTAGTACTACTGAATCTGCGAGGAAGTAAGTAATCAACTTGCATATTCAGCTAAATTCTTGATATTACCTGTGTTGATATGCTATGGTGAGATGAGGTACCGCCTGTAATAGACTGATGAACTAGTAGCTTCATATTTCTGTGAGGTCAAGTTGTAACTGACGTAATGCTAGAATAAATGTAGGCTCTGGGTAGGTCTTCCAGAACTACATGCTGTCCGAGTGAAAGGATGGAATAACAGTGTTACTAAGAGTGGTGAAGAGACTATAGTGTACCAGGTTTAAAATTCAGAACAAGACTTGGTCAATGTAACGTGTGAGGCACGATGGTAGTGGAAACAGGCATCGAGTCTGGACAGTCTGTAATAAATGAATTTGTTTTCAGTTACCCCTGCATCAAGCCAGAACGAGCTTTTACATCATCAGTGCGAGGAAGCCACAACCGGAGCTGAAGCCGACACGACAGTGGGAATCGATCCAGGAACGTTGGGCGTACCTGATCAGCGCGACGTCGAAGAGGACATCTTCCAACCATCTAGGGAGCTGTACGAAGGACTCACGCAAGATAGAATGTCTCCAAGTGTTCACCAGTATCTGCTGCAACCGTCGCAGTTGGTCATGATGTGGTCAATTCAGTGGTCCACAGGAAGGGCCGCTCCGTCATGTCATCAATCATATAAGGTCAGAGCTTTCCAATTCTGTTTCAAGCATGTCATTTAAATTTAGATAGGAATAGGGGGCCGTCAGCCAACAGGTTAGTTTATGGTAGGAAAATTCTTGGTAATAAAGAGCTAGGCCTCAAGCTCGAACCCCGTACATTAGGGTTGATGATAGTTTGTAGATTCCTTGTTGGTGTGTTTATATTTCATTTCGACAGTATTATATTAGCGTACGTGTTATCTTCATGGGTCAGGTCGAACTCCCTTGGTCATGGTAGGTTAGTCAAACAGGCAGGCACTATTTATTGTGTCGCGTTTAGGCATTTGTCACTGCAGACGTAGGCTGTATAGCTGAGACCAGGATTCAACCCGTAATTCACCTAGCTTTACTGACAGGGCGAGCGAGTCCGAATGTTTGAGAGATGTGAGCATTATGCATGTAGCTGACTGTATGTATTGTTATGAGAAAGCCCAGCACAGATTGAGAGTGTACTGGATGCATTGGAGATGCCTTATTATGGCCATGTGACTATCGCTTACTGATTTGTGTCTTTGTATTATTAAGGTTGAGCCCATGGGAGGCGGAAATAAGAATTGTTATATTGCTGGTGATATTGAGATGAAGGCGGATTGCCTAGGTGTATTTAAAAGAGTGCTTTTAGCAGCCAGATTATGTGAGGTACTGTGAAAGGCGAGGTTTCTTAGCCCGCAGTCAGCTGAGCTCGTAAATTGTGTGGGCTGCTGCTTGTCGAGTGTTCGAATGGTGAGGGTTGTTGTGTCTGACGTCACAATCTTGAAACTTGGTTATGTTGCTGTCTGCAGCTTGTCGAGTGTGTAGGGGGGAGAAGACGACCTTGATGTTTTGAACGCAGGGAGATATTTTTGTTCTGTTTGTTCTACTTTAATTTTAACATTGGCCCGTTTGATATTGACCCCTTGGACATGTTGGTTGTGTTCTTTTTATATTGTTTGTATATGAATATTCTATGCCTTACTCTTCATGGGACCAGGGTTCGTGACCGAGTCAGGACACGGTACATTATGTGTTTATATTTGTTTGCACCGGGGTTCGAGGGTACGAGGCATAGTAAATTTTATGGAAATTACTGTTAGATGTGTATTTCAGCAGATATCCATTTTTTTAGATTTCATTACTTACACAATTGTAACATGCTTGTTACAGCACAGCTGTTTCGTGAAGGCAGTGAACTGGTTGTCATCGGCTCAACATTATCTTTACTCCAATCATATTTGAAAGCTCTTATATTTGTAAATAGTATTTTTTATGTAATAAATCCCTGATTGTAAAACTTTGAATGCAGCGATGTTTTCTGTTAGATATTTTTTTAATTTCATTTTATTTTAGCTGATTCTTACCTGATTAGTCACATATCCTAGTGTTTTATCTTAATGTTGCCCATTGTTCACCCATGTTATCCCTGAGAAGTGCGCTATTGTGCGGCCGAGCATGGATGTGTGTTCAGGTAAGACTATGTGCACAAGCTCACGTTTGTGAGAGTTCTTTCACTACTGTACTCTGGGTTCGAGACCGGCTTTCGCCTGGCCGGAACCATAGGTTCCTGTAGGGCACAGTACCATCCCGCAATTTGTCTGGAGGAGAATTGGGAAACCACGAAAAACCATTTTGAGGATGGCTGAGGAGGGAATTGAACACTCCTCTACTCAGTTGACCTCCCGAAGCTGAGTGGACCCAGTTCCAGCTCTCGTATCATTTTTCGGGAATCGAACTCGGGCCCCCGGGATGGCAGCTAAACACTACACATGTTTGCTTGGTAACATGCAATCTATGGCTGAGAAAACAAGATCGATTAGAATGTCTACTATTGTTGGTACCAAACAAGACCATCTACAGTACTCAGACCGTAATGCCGCCTCGCCTGTTTGACGTCTACAGTTCTATACTGTGTTAAGCTACACGCCATTTTGATTAAGATCTGTATGTGCTGTGCTCCGCAGAATATGTACAAATTTAATCAAAGCATGTTTTCTACAACGAAAATAATGAAATCCTGAAAACTACTTGGAACTTCGGCGTGTGTAACATAGAATTCAAGTGCGATGTTTTAGCGCTAATTGTGTTAACAGATATTCATCATCAACTGTAAAGTAGAACATTTACATATAAATAACAGTATGATACTCGAAGGAATGTAATTAATTAAAATGTAATTGCTTCAATGGACACTGTTACCTCTAAATGTTGAACATACTGTATTATTAAACTGTTTACATTATCTTGATAAACACACAGAGAATAGTAGGTGGGCCTATTCATAAAATAAAATAAAAACAAGTAATTATATACGCCTACCTGATAAATGACCGAAGGGGCTGTTAGTTGCTGAGTTTCAACTGCTTACGCGCATGGGCGCCCATATGACAGTTTGTAGGGGGGGGGGGAGGGGCAGACCTGGGGGTACGTAGTATTTTTAATATTTTGGAAGATAAATGGCGACTTGTGTTCTGGGGTAGAATAACCCACGGTATCCCCTGCCTGTTGGTGGGGGACAGTACTATCGCTTCTACGTAATATTGACTTTTAAATCATTTTCTTGAAAGGAAAACACCTGACTAGACTATATTTTTGCCTTTCCCTGAGAGCTAGAGGGGGGCCGCGGCCCCACCTTGCCCCCAGGTATGGGCGCCCTTGCTTGCCCGTTCTCACTTTCTCACCAAGTTTATGACCACAGACGCTGCCCTTTCAGTTTTGGACTTCATAGAAGAGGAAGGTCTTCGGTTGGTTAATGCCTCTGACATGAATACCTACATGTCTCATAATGGTACTAGCACAATAGATCTGGTGTCTATAAACTCTAAGTTTGTGTCGATCAAGCAGGAGGTTATTCTCGAGGCGCAACGGAAACACCTACCAGTTGCAACTTCCTTACAGCTGGAGAATAGGCCTAGTGCGCTTGATACAGTTAGAGACCATACAAAAATAAGTAGAAAAAGTAATCCGTCTCTTATCTGTGGTGAAGATAATCAAACGATACTTAACCTATTACGAGAGGGTAATCTTAATGAGGCTGCATTATATCTGGAAGTGCTGCTCCAGAATGCTACACTACCAACAATACCTGTGGTCAGGAAATCTCAACCCTGGTTCACCAATGAATGCTATAAATGTCGTAGAGATGTGCTGGAAGCATTACATACAGCCCGAAGAGAGAAAACAAAAGAATTCCTTGAAATATATGCCAGTAAAAGGAGAGCATACAAATTACTACTAAAAGAAGCCAAAAATCATTATAGAGAGGAAGAAGAAAATAAACTTATAGAACGTGCCAGTCTAGATCCTTACCTGGCTCTGAAGCCTAGACAACCGAAGTTCTCCAGGAACTTACCAATGGAAGTTTGGGAAAAGCACTTGAGTGCAGTGCTTCAAGAGAGAGACACACGACCTACTAATTATTTCGTGCCAGTTTTTCAAATAATCCCTGAAATTGACGAATTTTCAATTAATGAGGTTGTATCAACTATTACAGCATCTAAAGATAACAAGGCATGTGGCCCAGATCACATTTTTAATAAACATCTTAAAGCTGCTCTCCCAAAATTGGATGAATCCATCACTCGCCTAATGAATGAATGCTTGCGGCAAGGTAGGATACCAGACAACTGGAGAAAATCTACTATTAAAATGCTATATAAAGGCAAAGGTGATACCGCAGATCCCAACTCATATAGAGGAATAGCGCTAGAGTGTACTCTACTAAAGACTTTAACTTCATTAATGGGTAAACGTCTCATTAAACTGGTGGAAAATAACCTACCGGAGACGCAATTCGGATTTAGAAAAGGGAAATCAACGACTTTAGCTATCCGCTGTCTCCAGAATGACATAGAAGAAGCCTTAATGAAACCAGGGGGTAAATTGCATGCCATCTTTATAGATTATTCGAAAGCTTTTGAACCATACTGTTAGAAAAAGTGGAGAGTTTCATTGGTAGTACGAACTACCTTATACCGCTGATTAGGAACTTACTGCTCAACAATTCAATAGAAGTAGATGATGGCATTACCAAATCTATTATTTTGGAACAAACAACCGGGGTATTACAGGGAGACCCGTTAAGTCCATTATTATTCATCATTGCGACAGCAGACATAGTAGATTTGGTAAACCAGGAAAGCGTCAAACTATTAATGTACGCTGATGATATGGTCTTAACATCAACGTCAGAGAAGGAACTCCAGGAATCATTCAACCAAATAGTAGGCTGGATAAAGAAAAATGAGCTCAAACTGAATGTAGAAAAAACAGTGTCCATGACGTTTAGAAGAGGGGGACCTCATGGAATCTTCTATTATGAAGACCAAGAACTTAAGTCCGTAAAGCATTTTAAATACTTGGGTGTAATTTTTCAAACCCAAGGTAATGTTTTCACCCTCCATCTCATAGACCGTCTAAATGCATCTATGAAAGCAATATCTGACATTAAGCACCTGAGAAACTTGTCTTTAGAAACGGCCATAAAACTCTTTCATCTAAAAATCAGCCCTATAGCAACATATGGCTTGGAAAACATTTGGGAACATTTGAGTATGAAACAGTTAGATAAAATCGAGAAGTTGAAGGCAATCTACTTGAAACGGGCTCTGTGCCTCTCCAAATATTCTCCTTCCCGGCTCGTGTACGAGCTATCCAGAGAGGGATTTTATGTGGAAGAGCTAAGGTTACAGTTGTTACTTCCAGCAACAACACCCAGTATACATCTGCTTCGAGACCTACGATCGAAGAAGGCTGACATCTGGGAAGATTTCTACTCTACCGATGCCATGCTAATTCGCGAGTGGGTTCAAGATGGATATGAACTGCGACACCTGCTGACAAGGTTCTCCTTTCATGGGTTCCATTATAAACTGTGTAATATAAAGCGTTATCATGAACCAGGTTTGAACTGTGTATGTTTAAGATGTGGTGCACACTGTACTAGGTACCATGTTTTAAATTGTAAACAGCGATCAGAATCACTGGTGAAATTTTGCAACGAAGACTAATGTTTTATATAGTAATTCTTTGCACATTGTGCGCGTTAAATAAATTATTATTCTCTTCCCCGCAAGCTTATTAGCTAATTCTAGTGAGGTGTCCTTCTCATTTATCGCTTTCGTGTCATTGTTAATGAAAATACTGCTTAAACCTTTCACTCACTTCTTAACAAGCCACACCACATCTGCACAGTTTATCCATGTGATTAATATTTAGTTCACAAATCTGAATCCTAATGTTGTAACTGCACCTTGCTGATTACTTAAATTTATATATACAGGTTCATATCCACAACTTATCAAAATTTGAAACAGTGCTTAGACATTTAAACACAAGGTAATCAAGAAAGGCGAAATACATTTTAAACCCCCTAGACTTAGTTCTGAGAAGTATGAAAAAAGGTCCGTATCACATACCACCTGCATTATATCATTGGACTGTAGCATCACCCAGCACTCATCACAGTTTCCATGTTTATTTAATTTCTCATTGACTATCATGCTAGTGTAACTTGCAATACATATACGAATTGTTTGCGTTTCAGGGGAGATTGGAGCATGCGATATTTCATTTATTGCAGGTTCCAGATATTCTAGATTATCAGGTACGCTTCCTTTAGTAACTTTTTGAGCTGTCAAAGTAAAATCGTTAAAGTTCAGTTGAAGGGATAGCTGGATTTGGTATCCAGCTTTTGAGATTACCACCACACAACAGTTCAAACATCTTTCTATTTACACGGTTGTTATCAGAAACTAAACTAACCACATGAAAGCCAAGTTCATTCATCACATTCAGTACTTATATTGTAAGGGTATGTAATGTGTCAGCTTGCAGACCTTTTACAGGAAAAAGACCAATAATTACATCTTTGTTTTGAGAATGCAAAGATGAAGACATGAACACTTGCATAGTGGTGGCTGTATCTACATCCACACCGTCTGCCAAACCCAATACCTTGCCTCCCTTACACGTTGCTTTAGAATTAAGGTATATTTCATCTAACACAAATGATATCACCTTTCCTCATTCTGAAGAAATTTACTTTTGAATATTGAATTTTCACGACCACATTGTAATCGAAACCGACTTTCAACCTATTAGGTCCTGTTACGTACATTTAGTACGCGTTGAAGAGTTGTTAAGACAGAACAAAAATGGCCAACTGGGCACAAGTGGGATCCGAACGCACTATCTCCCGATTTCGCGTCAGTTGCTCTACCAATTAAGCTACGGTGGCCTAGGCCATCTTTATTTTGTTGGAAAGAATTTAAGCTACAGGTCTGGCATCACACTGTAGAGTGCGTTTATGTCGCCCGTTAAGGGCCAAGTCAAGGAATATTGAATTTTCACGACCGCATTGTAATCGAAACGGACTGAGCGGCTGAGTCTTTCCTATCTATAGGGACCTTCACAGTGTGGTAGGAGGGTTGATTGGGAAAAATACTGGAGTAGGCATCATCTCTGAGTTTCGATTTTGTCCGGAGAACAATCACTGGTTCACCGCCAACTACAGGAAAAACATCCACTCTAATTAGAAATGTATCTTCAAAATGTTTAACACACACTAGTGAATTATCTGTCACTACAAAATCGTCACGATGGATACATTTGATCCATGTCTGTCGTAGCACTTCATACTTAGGGAATCTAAATGCTGAAGTGTCTGTAGCACCGTAATTGGATTTGCATGCAGGCACACAGCACGAACGACCCATTCTAATAAGTCATACCGCGCTAGTTTTAAAATGTAGATAAACTAGATTTAAACACAGAACTGTAATAACCACTGACTTAATGCAACTCGAAGCAATAACTATACTTGTGTTTCACACATGTTGACGACCGATCGTGGCGCCATTTTGACTAGTATCGATAGTTGCATTAGGGTCTGAGTATTGTAGATGGTCTTGTACCAAATCTATTATAACCTAGAACAATAATTCACAAAACGAGCCACGATTCCGTCGCATAACACCAGTGCACTATTAAAACCCACGAATAAACAGCACAAATTAGCAACAACGGCCTGAAAAACCGACCTGGCACTTATTTCTTACAGCGCAATATCAGAGCACATCATCCGCACAGCCATCTTGAATCTGACAACTCTGGAAATAAGAAGTAATGATGAGATATAGCGGAAAACATAACAGATACCGGTACAATGCAGAAGAGGCGATTGATATTTTTGGACATTTATACAGAATGGATGACAACAGATTAACCAGACAGATCTTCAAATATCTTTGGAACAAGAAGTCAACAACAACCTTAATTCATGAAATTGAGAAATATTTGGAAAGAAACAACGTAAGGGAAGAAGAAGAAACAGAGCAACACACACAGAGAGAGAGAGATTTAGAAAGAAAGTGTTAAAAATGGAAGGATTCCAAGGTCGGGAGGGAAAGAAAATAGGCTCAAAATGGTTCGAAGAGAGGAAAAGGAGACATAGAAAGCAGATGAAGGAGTATTGGAGGAGGAAGAAGGAACAACAAAGGAAGAAGCATTGACATTGTCACGTGGTCCCTAGAAGAACCTATCGAAGAAAGAAGTAGTTTTACGGTAGTTAGAGACGCCAAGTGCCGGAACTATCTCCTGTCAGTAAATCTACCCGCACGAGGCTAACTTCAAATACCACAGGTCTGAGCCTGGATTGAGCTCACCAACTTTGGCTCTACCATCTGAACCACTCAATCCAGCAGTTGGGCGAGGATCAATGGTGATAGAGAATTTCTACAATGAAAGAGACAGATGAATGTTTCACTTCTGGTTCATTCAGCTCATTTAACCTATGAGGCCCACAGCAGTCGTCTGAAGCCTACCTTACCTTTTCTAAAAATATCATTTTGATTTTTTTTGCTAGCAGTTTAAGGTCGCAGTAACTCGAAAAGGTATTTGGCAGTCACAGGATAGGATAGAACTTGGACTAGGAAGAAAGTGACAGTTACCTTTATAAAGCTACGAGTGGCTTTCGAACCCACCATCTCCCTAATGCAAACTTGCGGCTACACGACTCATACCACGTAATCAACTCACTCGATTTCTAATAATAATAATAATAATAATAATAATAATAATAATAATAATAATAATAATGTCCGCCTCTGTGCTGCACTGATTAATGTGATCAGCTGCTAACCCCGGAGGCCCGGGTTCGATTCTCGGCTCTGCCACAAAATGTGAAAGGTGATACGAGGGCTGGAACCGGGTCCATTCAACCTAGGGAGGTCAACTAACTAGAGGCAGGGTTCGATTCTTTCCTCAGCTATCCTCGAAGTGGTTTTCCGTGGATTCCCACTTCTCCTCCAGGCAAATGCCGGGATGGCAACTAACTTAAAGCCACAGCCACATCCTTCCGTCTTCCTTGCCTGTACCTTCCAATGTTCTCATCGCCATACAAGGCCCCTGTTCAGCATAGCAGGTGAGGCCGCCTGGGCGAGGTACTGGTCATCGTCCCCAGTTGTACCCCCTGACCCAGTCTGAAGCTCCAGGACACTGTTATTGAGGCGGTAGAGGTGGGATCCCTCGCTGAGTCCGAAGAAAAAGCCAACTCTGGAGGGTAAACGGATTAACAAAAGAAAGAAGAATTAATAGTAGTAATAATAATTGTACCAGGAGTCCACCGTCAACCCGCTATTTACACTGCGCGCCCTCTCTATGGCCGTCTGTGTCAGTGAACACCAACTTTTAAAAACTTTCTAAGAATTTTCTCCTACTTCGGTTACATGGCTCTGCAATCTATTTTCTAGCGACCTCTAGTGGACTAAACACAAATTAATTGCTGAATATATTTTACTTGTTGTAGTTGATAAACCTTTTTCCTGATGATTGTTTTTTTTTATGTAACGAAGTTGTCAACACTTCACCTGGTTCCTTCTCTAGTGTGATCTGCATATGGCATGCCTGTAACTAAGTTCGCTAGCCCATGAAATCCGGGGGTGTGTTTGGAAATTTAGCCTATCAGTGCTCTGGATTTTAATTATGTCTGGAACCTTCGCCTACGGAGCCATTTAAGGAGAGCACTTTAAGACCGTCTTGTCTGATTTGCTCCGGTTATTGAGAGTGTGACTTCACAGAGGTTAAAGAGGGCAGGAGGCAGGGTGCGGCCGGCTTGAAGAAGATCCAGCGCTATAAGGTAATAGTAGAATGTACCTAAACATGTGATTTCCGGCGAGTGTGTCGAAGGGAATGTTTCAGCAGTTTTCTTAATATCTAATATTTAATCTTTTTTCGGGGCTTAAATTTAGGACCTTCTGTGCAGTCTTCGGACTCTATATTCCATATTGGAAAAATACTTGATGTAAGGGAGCACGATTGGTGACCTTCGGTACTCTCCCCTTCTACTTTCGAGCTGGATAACTGAAGTTTTCAACCTCTAAAATTTGAAAATCTGTTTTGGCTTTTAAATTTCTCCCTTTAGTCATCCTGTTTAGTATCATTAGGCCCTAAGCCCCACTTATGTTCGCGAATGTTCGTTAAAGAGTGCTGGTGTGTCGCCTTCTTGCCTTTCGTTACTGGCCTGTTTCGTGCAACCTTTCCTTTTTGTTTTAAAGGCCTTGTAGTATGGGTAATCATACCCCTGCATTTTCTTTATAATTCTGCGGATAATCGTGTCTTCGTTTAGGTTCCCTTTCGGAACAGCACTTAAACTAACTGCGGAACTTTGTAATAGATAGTCCAACATGGGTGTATGAACACTATGAATTGGAGTCACCCTAGGGGTTACCGAGTGTAATTGAGATTGTAAATAGCAGCTGATTGCCTAATTGAGGCTAGTCTCTACTGTATGTTGGAGCTGATTAAGGACTTCTAAGTCCAATGCATTCTTGAAGTTGATGAGCTCTTTGTTAATGTAAATATCCCCAAGTTAAATTCCAACTGTTTCTTGTTGTGTTATTAAATTACTCTCTCTAAATTTTAGAAAGGAAAGAAATAAAATTTCGAAATTTGTTAAAGTAAATGTTTGCTCGAAGTGATTTCCTGTCCAGCCATTCAACCCAGGCGCTTCCTATTCTTCTATGAGCCATGGAACTATAATAATAATAATAATAATAATAATAATAATAATAATAATAATAATAATAATAATAATAATAATAATAATACATTGTTACGTGGTGATGCGTCTGTGAACCCTCTGGAAGCCCCCTTCGGTAGTTTCTGGAAGGGATGAGTGAGTCAGCTTGGAGAGCTACCGGCCCGCCCGCGGTGCGTGTGGCAGTCTGTGCTTCTGTTGTCCGTTTAGTTTATACTGAGTGTCAACTCAAGACCTAAGTGGTCCCTTTCATGTTTGCCAGACTTCTGGTTGCTTGTTCCTGAAGTCAGGAGCTTCCCTGAGTTTGGTTAGATATTCTGGTGAACTAAGTTGACCAATTACAAATGTCTGCACTGTAAAAATATGAAAAATATTTGACAAGTTATATGTTATTCGAGTTCCTTGCCAACTCCTATCTTACATACGCAGATGGCTGTGATAAGTTATTGTCCTCGATGATATTTGTAGCCAAGTATATAATTATTTA